>NC_134268.1:70251944-70558194 GCF_031893055.1 Leptodactylus fuscus | reverse complement strand
ATTAGATGTCAGAGGCAGAAGCAGTCTAAAAGGTCAGAGCTAGAATCATTTTGAGAGGTCAGAGCCAGAATCAGTATGAGAGCTCAGAGCCCGAATCAGTATGAGAGGTCAGAGCCAGAATCAATATGAGAGGTCAGAGCCAGAATCAGTATGAAAGGTCAGAGCCGGAATAATACTGAAAGGTCAGAGCCGGAATCAGACTGAGAGGTCAGAGCCGGAATCAGTATGAAAGGTCAGAGCCAGAATCAGTATGAGAAGTCAGAGCCAGAATCAGTCTGAGAGGTCAGAGCCAGAAGCAATATGAGACTTCAGAGCCAGATTCATTTGGAGAGGTCAGAGCCAGAAGCAGTATGAAAGGTCAGAACCGGAATCAGAATGAGAGGTCCGAGCCAGAGGCAGTATGAGAGGTCAGACCCAGAAGCAGTATGAGAGGTCAGAGCCAGAATCTGTATGAGAGGTCAGAGCCAGAATCAGTATGAGAGGTCAGAGCCAGAATCAGTATGAGAGATCAGAGCCAGAATCAGTACGAGAGGTCAGAGCCAGAAGAAGTAAAAATGGTCAAAGCCAGAATCAGACTGAGTGGTCAGAGCCAGAATCAGTCTGAGAAGTCAGAGCCAGAATCATTCTGAGAGGTCAGACCCAGAAGCAGTATGAGAGGTCAGAGCCAGAATCAGTATGAGAGGTCAGAGCCAGAATCAGTATTAGAGGACAGAGCCAGAATCAGTCTGAGAGGTCAGAGCCAGAATCAGTATGAGAGGTCAGAGCCAGAATAAGTCTGATAAGTCAGAGCCAGAATTAGTATGAGAGGTCAGAGCCAGAATCAGTCTGAAAGGTCAGAGCCAAAATCAACATGAGAGATCAGAGCCAGAATCAGAATGAAAGATCAGAGCCAGAATCAGTATGAGAGATCAGAGCCAGAATCAGACTGAGAGGTTAGAGCCGGAATCAGACTGAGAGGTCAGAGCCTGAATCAGTCTGAGAGGTCAGAGCTAGAATCAGTCTGAGAGATCAGAGCCAAAATCAGTCTGAGAGATCAGAGCCGGAATCAGACTGAGAGGTCAGAGCAGAATCAGTATGAGAGATCAGAGCCAGAATCAGTATGAGAGGTCATAGCCAGAATCAGTATGAGAGGTCAGAGCCAGAATCAGTCTTAGAGGTAACAGCCAGAATCAGTCTGAGCGGTCTGAGCCAGAATCAGTATGAGAGATCAGAGCCGGAATCAGTATGAGCGGTCAGAGCCGGAATCAGTATGAGAGGTCAGAGCCAGAATCAGTATGAGAGGTCAGAGCCAGAATCAGTATGAGAGGTCAGAGCCAGAAGCAGTAAAAAAGGTCAGAGCCAAAATCAGTCTGAGAGGTCAGAGCCAAAAGAAGTATGAGAAGTCAGAGCCAGAAGTAGTTTGAAACGTCAGAGCCAGAATCAGTATGAGAGGTCAGAGCCAGAAGCAGTATAAATGGTCAGATTCGGAATTAGTATGAGAGGTCAGAGCCAGAAGCAGTATTAGTCGTCAGAGTCAGAAGCAGTCTGAGAGGTCAGAGCCAGAATCAGTCTGAGAAGTCAGAGCCAGAATCATTCTGAGAGGTCAGAGCCAGAAGCAGTCTGAGAGGTCAGTGCCAGCATTAGTATGATAGGTCAGAGCCACAATCAGTCTGAGAGGTCAGAGCCAGAATAAGTATGAGAGGTCAGAGCCAAAAGCAGTATGAAAGGTCAGAGCCGGAATCAGTATGAGAGATCAGAGCAAGAATCAGTATGAGAGATCAATGCCAGAATCAGTATGAGAGGTCAGAGCCAGAATAAGTCTGAGAGGTCAGAGCCACAATCAGTCTGAGAGGTCATAGCCACAATCAGTCTGAGAGATCAGACCCAGAATCAGTCTGAGAGGTCAGAGCCGGAATCAGTCTGAGAGGTCAGAGCCGGAATCAGTCTGAGAGGTCAGAGCCGGAATCAGTCTGAGAGGTCAGAGCCGGAATCAGTATGAGAGGTCAGAGCCGGAATCAGTCTGTGAGGTCAGAGCCAGAAGCAGTAAAAAAGGTCAGAGCCAAAATCAATCTTAGAGGTCAGAGCCAGAAGAAGTTTGAGAAGTCAGAGCCAGAATCAGTATGAGAGGTCAGAGCCAGAATCAGTATGAGAGGTCAGAGCCAGAATCAGTCTGAGAGGTCAGAACCACAATCAGTCTGAGAGTTCAGAGCCAGAATCAGTCTGAGAAGTCAGAGCCAGAAGTAGTATTAGACGTCAGACCCAGATGCAGTCTAAGAGGTCAGAGCCAGTATCAGTATGAGAGGTTAGAGCCAGAATCAGTCTGAGAGTTCAGAGCCAGAATCAGTCTGAGAAGTCAGAGCCAGAAGTAGTATTAGATGTCAGAGGCAGAAGCAGTCTAAAAGGTCAGAGCTAGAATCATTTTGAGAGGTCAGAGCCAGAATCAGTATGAGAGCTCAGAGCCAGAATCAGTATGAGAGGTCAGAGCCAGAATCAATATGAGAGGTCAGAGCCAGAATCAGTATGAGAGGTTAGAGCCGGAATAAGACTGAAAGGTCAGAGCCGGAATCAGACTGAGAGGTCAGAGCCGGAATCAGTATGAAAGGTCAGAGCCAGAATCAGTATGAGAAGTCAGAGCCAGAATCAGTCTGAGAGGTCAGAGCCAGAAGCAATATGAGACTTCAGAGCCAGATTCATTTGGAGAGGTCAGAGCCAGAAGCAGTATGAAAGGTCAGAACAGGAATCAGAATGAGAGGTCCGAGCCAGAGGCAGTATGAGAGGTCAGACCCAGAAGCAGTATGAGAGGTCAGAGCCAGAATCTGTATGAGAGGTCAGAGCCAGAATCAGTATGAGAGGTCAGAGCCAGAATCAGTATGAGAGATCAGAGCCAGAATCAGTACGAGAGGTCAGAGCCAGAAGAAGTAAAAATGGTCAAAGCCAGAATCAGACTGAGTGGTCAGAGCCAGAATCAGTCTGAGAAGTCAGAGCCAGAATCATTCTGAGAGGTCAGACCCAGAAGCAGTATGAGAGGTCAGAGCCAGAATCAGTATGAGAGGTCAGAGCCAGAATCAGTATTAGAGGACAGAGCCAGAATCAGTCTGAGAGGTCAGAGCCAGAATCAGTATGAGAGGTCAGAGCCAGAATAAGTCTGATAAGTCAGAGCCAGAATTAGTATGAGAGGTCAGAGCCAGAATCAACATGAGAGATCAGAGCCAGAATCAGAATGAAAGATCAGAGCCAGAATCAGTATGAGAGATCAGAGCCAGAATCAGACTGAGAGGTTAGAGCCGGAATCAGACTGAGAGGTCAGAGCCTGAATCAGTCTGAGAGGTCAGAGCTAGAATCAGTCTGAGAGATCAGAGCCAAAATCAGTCTGAGAGATCAGAGCCGGAATCAGACTGAGAGGTCAGAGCAGAATCAGTATGAGAGATCAGAGCCAGAATCAGTATGAGAGGTCATAGCCAGAATCAGTATGAGAGGTCAGAGCCAGAATCAGTCTTAGAGGTAACAGCCAGAATCAGTCTGAGCGGTCTGAGCCAGAATCAGTATGAGAGATCAGAGCCGGAATCAGTATGAGCGGTCAGAGCCGGAATCAGTATGAGAGGTCAGAGCCAGAATCAGTATGAGAGGTCAGAGCCAGAATCAGTATGAGAGGTCAGAGCCAGAAGCAGTAAAAAAGGTCAGAGCCAAAATCAGTCTGAGAGGTCAGAGCCAAAAGAAGTATGAGAAGTCAGAGCCAGAAGTAGTTTGAAACGTCAGAGCCAGAATCAGTATGAGAGGTCAGAGCCAGAAGCAGTATAAATGGTCAGATCCGGAATCAGTATGAGAGGTCAGAGCCAGAAGCAGTATTAGTCGTCAGAGTCAGAAGCAGTCTGAGAGGTCAGAGCCAGAATCAGTCTGAGAAGTCAGAGCCAGAATCATTCTGAGAGGTCAGAGCCAGAAGCAGTCTGAGAGGTCAGTGCCAGCATTAGTATGATAGGTCAGAGCCAAAAGCAGTATGAAAGGTCAGAGCCGGAATCAGTATGAGAGATCAGAGCAAGAATCAGTATGAGAGATCAATGTCAGAATCAGTATGAGAGGTCAGAGCCAGAATAAGTCTGAGAGGTCAGAGCCACAATCAGTCTGAGAGGTCATAGCCACAATCAGTCTGAGAGATCAGACCCAGAATCAGTCTGAGAGGTCAGAGCCGGAATCAGTCTGAGAGGTCAGAGCCGGAATCAGTCTGAGAGGTCAGAGCCGGAATCAGTCTGAGAGGTCAGAGCCGGAATCAGTATGAGAGGTCAGAGCCGGAATCAGTCTGTGAGGTCAGAGCCAGAATCAGTCTGAGAGGTCAGAGCCAGAAGCAATATGAGACTTCAGAGCCAGATTCATTTGGAGAGGTCAGAGCCAGAAGCAGTATGAAAGGTCAGAACCGGAATCAGAATGAGAGGTCCGAGCCAGAGGCAGTATGAGAGGTCAGACCCAGAAGCAGTATGAGAGGTCAGAGCCAGAATCTGTATGAGAGGTCAGAGCCAGAAGAAGTAAAAATGGTCAAAGCCAGAATCAGACTGAGTGGTCAGAGCCAGAATCAGTACGAGAGGTCAGAGCCAGAAGAAGTAAAAATGGTCAAAGCCAGAATCAGACTGAGTGGTCAGAGCCAGAATCAGTCTGAGAAGTCAGAGCCAGAATCATTCTGAGAGGTCAGACCCAGAAGCAGTATGAGAGGTCAGAGCCAGAATCAGTATGAGAGGTCAGAGCCAGAATCAGTATTAGAGGACAGAGCCAGAATCAGTCTGAGAGGTCAGAGCCAGAATCAGTATGAGAGGTCAGAGCCAGAATAAGTCTGATAAGTCAGAGCCAGAATTAGTATGAGAGGTCAGAGCCAGAATCAGTCTGAAAGGTCAGAGCCAAAATCAACATGAGAGATCAGAGCCAGAATCAGAATGAAAGATCAGAGCCAGAATCAGTATGAGAGATCAGAGCCAGAATCAGACTGAGAGGTTAGAGCCGGAATCAGACTGAGAGGTCAGAGCCTGAATCAGTCTGAGAGGTAAGAGCTAGAATCAGTCTGAGAGATCAGAGCCAAAATCAGTCTGAGAGATCAGAGCCGGAATCAGACTGAGAGGTCAGAGCAGAATCAGTATGAGAGATCAGAGCCAGAATCAGTATGAGAGGTCATAGCCAGAATCAGTATGAGAGGTCAGAGCCAGAATCAGTCTTAGAGGTAACAGCCAGAATCAGTCTGAGCGGTCTGAGCCAGAATCAGTATGAGAGATCAGAGCCGGAATCAGTATGAGCGGTCAGAGCCGGAATCAGTATGAGAGGTCAGAGCCAGAATCAGTATGAGAGGTCAGAGCCAGAATCAGTATGAGAGGTCAGAGCCAGAAGCAGTAAAAAAGGTCAGAGCCAAAATCAGTCTGAGAGGTCAGAGCCAAAAGAAGTATGAGAAGTCAGAGCCAGAAGTAGTTTGAAACGTCAGAGCCAGAATCAGTATGAGAGGTCAGAGCCAGAAGCAGTATAAATGGTCAGATCCGGAATCAGTATGAGAGGTCAGAGCCAGAAGCAGTATTAGTCGTCAGAGTCAGAAGCAGTCTGAGAGGTCAGAGCCAGAATCAGTCTGAGAAGTCAGAGCCAGAATCATTCTGAGAGGTCAGAGCCAGAAGCAGTCTGAGAGGTCAGTGCCAGCATTAGTATGATAGGTCAGAGCCACAATCAGTCTGAGAGGTCAGAGCCAGAATAAGTATGAGAGGTCAGAGCCAAAAGCAGTATGAAAGGTCAGAGCCGGAATCAGTATGAGAGATCAGAGCAAGAATCAGTATGAGAGATCAATGCCAGAATCAGTATGAGAGGTCAGAGCCAGAATAAGTCTGAGAGGTCAGAGCCACAATCAGTCTGAGAGGTCATAGCCACAATCAGTCTGAGAGATCAGACCCAGAATCAGTCTGAGAGGTCAGAGCCGGAATCAGTCTGAGAGGTCAGAGCCGGAATCAGTCTGAGAGGTCAGAGCCGGAATCAGTCTGAGAGGTCAGAGCCGGAATCAGTATGAGAGGTCAGAGCCGGAATCAGTCTGTGAGGTCAGAGCCAGAATCAGTCTGAGAGGTCAGAGCCAGAAGCAATATGAGACTTCAGAGCCAGATTCATTTGGAGAGGTCAGAGCCAGAAGCAGTATGAAAGGTCAGAACCGGAATCAGAATGAGAGGTCCGAGCCAGAGGCAGTATGAGAGGTCAGACCCAGAAGCAGTATGAGAGGTCAGAGCCAGAATCTGTATGAGAGGTCAGAGCCAGAATCAGTATGAGAGGTCAGAGCCAGAATCAGTATGAGAGATCAGAGCCAGAATCAGTACGAGAGGTCAGAGCCAGAAGAAGTAAAAATGGTCAAAGCCAGAATCAGACTGAGTGGTCAGAGCCAGAATCAGTCTGAGAAGTCAGAGCCAGAATCATTCTGAGAGGTCAGACCCAGAAGCAGTATGAGAGGTCAGAGCCAGAATCAGTATGAGAGGTCAGAGCCAGAATCAGTATTAGAGGACAGAGCCAGAATCAGTCTGAGAGGTCAGAGCCAGAATCAGTATGAGAGGTCAGAGCCAGAATAAGTCTGATAAGTCAGAGCCAGAATTAGTATGAGAGGTCAGAGCCAGAATCAGTCTGAAAGGTCAGAGCCAAAATCAACATGAGAGATCAGAGCAAGAATCAGAATGAAAGATCAGAGCCAGAATCAGTATGAGAGATCAGAGCCAGAATCAGACTGAGAGGTTAGAGCCGGAATCAGACTGAGAGGTCAGAGCCTGAATCAGTCTGAGAGGTAAGAGCTAGAATCAGTCTGAGAGATCAGAGCCAAAATCAGTCTGAGAGATCAGAGCCGGAATCAGACTGAGAGGTCAGAGCAGAATCAGTATGAGAGATCAGAGCCAGAATCAGTATGAGAGGTCATAGCCAGAATCAGTATGAGAGGTCAGAGCCAGAATCAGTCTTAGAGGTAACAGCCAGAATCAGTCTGAGCGGTCTGAGCCAGAATCAGTATGAGAGATCAGAGCCGGAATCAGTATGAGCGGTCAGAGCCGGAATCAGTATGAGAGGTCAGAGCCAGAATCAGTATGAGAGGTCAGAGCCAGAATCAGTATGAGAGGTCAGAGCCAGAAGCAGTAAAAAAGGTCAGAGCCAAAATCAGTCTGAGAGGTCAGAGCCAAAAGAAGTATGAGAAGTCAGAGCCAGAAGTAGTTTGAAACGTCAGAGCCAGAATCAGTATGAGAGGTCAGAGCCAGAAGCAGTATAAATGGTCAGATCCGGAATCAGTATGAGAGGTCAGAGCCAGAAGCAGTATTAGTCGTCAGAGTCAGAAGCAGTCTGAGAGGTCAGAGCCAGAATCAGTCTGAGAAGTCAGAGCCAGAATCATTCTGAGAGGTCAGAGCCAGAAGCAGTCTGAGAGGTCAGTGCCAGCATTAGTATGATAGGTCAGAGCCACAATCAGTCTGAGAGGTCAGAGCCAGAATAAGTATGAGAGGTCAGAGCCAAAAGCAGTATGAAAGGTCAGAGCCGGAATCAGTATGAGAGATCAGAGCAAGAATCAGTATGAGAGATCAATGCCAGAATCAGTATGAGAGGTCAGAGCCAGAATAAGTCTGAGAGGTCAGAGCCACAATCAGTCTGAGAGGTCATAGCCACAATCAGTCTGAGAGATCAGACCCAGAATCAGTCTGAGAGGTCAGAGCCGGAATCAGTCTGAGAGGTCAGAGCCGGAATCAGTCTGAGAGGTCAGAGCCGGAATCAGTCTGAGAGGTCAGAGCCGGAATCAGTCTGTGAGGTCAGAGCCAGAAGCAGTAAAAAAGGTCAGAGCCAAAATCAGTCTTAGAGGTCAGAGCCAGAAGAAGTTTGAGAAGTCAGAGCCAGAATCAGTATGAGAGGTCAGAGCCAGAATCAGTATTAGAGGACAGAGCCAGAATCAGTCTGAGAGGTCAGAACCAGAATCAGTCTGAGAGGTCAGAGCCAGATTCAGTCTGAGAGTTCAGAGCCAGAATCAGTCTGAGAAGTCAGAGCCAGAAGTAGTATTAGACGTCAGACCCAGATGCAGTCTAAGAGGTCAGAGCCAGAATCAGTATGAGAGGTTAGAGCCAGAATCAGTCTGAGAGTTCAGAGCCAGAATCAGTCTGAGAAGTCAGAGCCAGAAGTAGTATTAGATGTCAGAGGCAGAAGCAGTCTAAAAGGTCAGAGCTAGAATCATTTTGAGAGGTCAGAGCCAGAATCAGTATTTGAGCTCAGAGCCAGAATCAGTATGAGAGGTCAGAGCCAGAATCAATATGAGAGGTCAGAGTCAGAATCAGTATGAGAGGTCAGAGCCAGAATCAGTCTGAGAGGTCAGAACCACAATCAGTCTGAGAGTTCAGAGCCAGAATCAGTCTGAGAAGTCAGAGCCAGAAGTAGTATTAGACGTCAGACCCAGATGCAGTCTAAGAGGTCAGAGCCAGTATCAGTATGAGAGGTTAGAGCCAGAATCAGTCTGAGAGTTCAGAGCCAGAATCAGTCTGAGAAGTCAGAGCCAGAAGTAGTATTAGATGTCAGAGGCAGAAGCAGTCTAAAAGGTCAGAGCTAGAATCATTTTGAGAGGTCAGAGCCAGAATCAGTATGAGAGCTCAGAGCCAGAATCAGTATGAGAGGTCAGAGCCAGAATCAATATGAGAGGTCAGAGCCAGAATCAGTATGAGAGGTTAGAGCCGGAATAAGACTGAAAGGTCAGAGCCGGAATCAGACTGAGAGGTCAGAGCCGGAATCAGTATGAAAGGTCAGAGCCAGAATCAGTATGAGAAGTCAGAGCCAGAATCAGTCTGAGAGGTCAGAGCCAGAAGCAATATGAGACTTCAGAGCCAGATTCATTTGGAGAGGTCAGAGCCAGAAGCAGTATGAAAGGTCAGAACAGGAATCAGAATGAGAGGTCCGAGCCAGAGGCAGTATGAGAGGTCAGACCCAGAAGCAGTATGAGAGGTCAGAGCCAGAATCTGTATGAGAGGTCAGAGCCAGAATCAGTATAAGAGGTCAGAGCCAGAATCAGTATGAGAGATCAGAGCCAGAATCAGTACGAGAAGTCAGAGCCAGAAGAAGTAAAAATGGTCAAAGCCAGAATCAGACTGAGTGGTCAGAGCCAGAATCAGTCTGAGAAGTCAGAGCCAGAATCATTCTGAGAGGTCAGACCCAGAAGCAGTATGAGAGGTCAGAGCCAGAATCAGTATGAGAGGTCAGAGCCAGAATCAGTATTAGAGGACAGAGCCAGAATCAGTCTGAGAGGTCAGAGCCAGAATCAGTATGAGAGGTCAGAGCCAGAATAAGTCTGATAAGTCAGAGCCAGAATTAGTATGAGAGGTCAGAGCCAGAATCAACATGAGAGATCAGAGCCAGAATCAGAATGAAAGATCAGAGCCAGAATCAGTATGAGAGATCAGAGCCAGAATCAGACTGAGAGGTTAGAGCCGGAATCAGACTGAGAGGTCAGAGCCTGAATCAGTCTGAGAGGTCAGAGCTAGAATCAGTCTGAGAGATCAGAGCCAAAATCAGTCTGAGAGATCAGAGCCGGAATCAGACTGAGAGGTCAGAGCAGAATCAGTATGAGAGATCAGAGCCAGAATCAGTATGAGAGGTCATAGCCAGAATCAGTATGAGAGGTCAGAGCCAGAATCAGTCTTAGAGGTAACAGCCAGAATCAGTCTGAGCGGTCTGAGCCAGAATCAGTATGAGAGATCAGAGCCGGAATCAGTATGAGCGGTCAGAGCCGGAATCAGTATGAGAGGTCAGAGCCAGAATCAGTATGAGAGGTCAGAGCCAGAATCAGTATGAGAGGTCAGAGCCAGAAGCAGTAAAAAAGGTCAGAGCCAAAATCAGTCTGAGAGGTCAGAGCCAAAAGAAGTATGAGAAGTCAGAGCCAGAAGTAGTTTGAAACGTCAGAGCCAGAATCAGTATGAGAGGTCAGAGCCAGAAGCAGTATAAATGGTCAGATCCGGAATCAGTATGAGAGGTCAGAGCCAGAAGCAGTATTAGTCGTCAGAGTCAGAAGCAGTCTGAGAGGTCAGAGCCAGAATCAGTCTGAGAAGTCAGAGCCAGAATCATTCTGAGAGGTCAGAGCCAGAAGCAGTCTGAGAGGTCAGTGCCAGCATTAGTATGATAGGTCAGAGCCAAAAGCAGTATGAAAGGTCAGAGCCGGAATCAGTATGAGAAATCAGAGCAAGAATCAGTATGAGAGATCAATGCCAGAATCAGTATGAGAGGTCAGAGCCAGAATAAGTCTGAGAGGTCAGAGCCACAATCAGTCTGAGAGGTCATAGCCACAATCAGTCTGAGAGATCAGACCCAGAATCAGTCTGAGAGGTCAGAGCCGGAATCAGTCTGAGAGGTCAGAGCCGGAATCAGTCTGAGAGGTCAGAGCCGGAATCAGTCTGAGAGGTCAGAGCCGGAATCAGTCTGAGAGGTCAGAGCCGGAATCAGTATGAGAGGTCAGAGCCGGAATCAGTCTGTGAGGTCAGAGCCAGAAGCAGTAAAAAAGGTCAGAGCCAAAATCAGTCTTAGAGGTCAGAGCCAGAAGAAGTTTGAGAAGTCAGAGCCAGAAGTAGTCTGAGAGGTCAGAGCCAGAAGCAGTAAAAAAGGTCAGAGCCAGAAGCAGTATGAAAGGTCAGAACCGGAATCAGTATGAGAGGTCAGAGCCAGAATCAGTATGAGACGTCAGAACCAGAATCAGTATGAGACGTCAGAGCCAGAATCAGTCTGAGAGATCAGAGCCAGAATCAGTCTGAGAGGTTAGAGCCAGAATCAATCTGAGAGTTGAGAGCCAGAATCAGTCTGAGAAGTCAGAGCCAGAAGTAGTATTAGACGTCAGAGGCAGAAGCAGACTAAAAGGTCAGAGCTAGAATCATTTTGAGAGGTCAGAGCCAGAATCAGTATGAGAGCTCAGAGCCAGAATCAGTATGAGAGGTCAGAGCCAGAATCAATATGAGAGGTCAGAGCCAGAATCAGTATGAGAGGTCAGAGCCGGAATAAGACTGAGAGGTCAGAGCCGGAATCAGACTGAGAGGTCAGAGCCGGAATCAGTATGAGAGGTCAGAGCCAGAATCAGTCTGAGAGGTCAGAACCAGAATCAGTCTGAGAGGTCAGAGCCAGATTCAGTCTGAGAGTTCAGAGCCAGAATCAGTCTGAGAAGTCAGAGCCAGAAGTAGTATTAGACGTCAGACCCAGATGCAGTCTAAGAGGTCAGAGCCAGAATCAGTATGAGAGGTTAGAGCCAGAATCAGTCTGAGAGTTCAGAGCCAGAATCAGTCTGAGAAGTCAGAGCCAGAAGTAGTATTAGATGTCAGAGGCAGAAGCAGTCTAAAAGGTCAGAGCTAGAATCATTTTGAGAGGTCAGAGCCAGAATCAGTATGAGAGCTCAGAGCCAGAATCAGTATGAGAGGTCAGAGCCAGAATCAATATGAGAGGTCAGAGCCAGAATCAGTATGAGAGGTCAGAGCCGGAATAAGACTGAAAGGTCAGAGCCGGAATCAGACTGAGAGGTCAGAGCCGGAATCAGTATGAAAGGTCAGAGCCAGAATCAGTATGAGAAGTCAGAGCCAGAATCAGTCTGAGAGGTCAGAGCCAGAAGCAATATGAGACTTCAGAGCCAGATTCATTTAGAGAGGTCAGAGCCAGAAGCAGTATGAAAGGTCAGAACCGGAATCAGAATGAGAGGTCCGAGCCAGAATAAGTCTGAGAGGTCAGAGCCAGAATCAGTCTGAGAGGTCAGAGCTGGAATGAGTCTGAGAGGTCAGAGCCAGAAGCAATATGAGACTTCAGAGCCAGATTCAGTTGGAGAGGTCAGAGCCAGAAGTAGTATGAAAGGTCAGAACCGGAATTAGAATGAGAGGTCAGAGCCAGAGGCAGTAAGAGATGTCAGAGCCAGAATCAGTCTGAGAGGTCAGAACCAGAATCAGTCTGAGAGGTCAGAGCCAGATTCAGTCTGAGAGTTCAGAGCCAGAATCAGTCTGAGAAGTCAGAGCCAGAAGTAGTATTAGACGTCAGACCCAGATGCAGTCTAAGAGGTCAGAGCCAGAATCAGTATGAGAGGTTAGAGCCAGAATCAGTCTGAGAGTTCAGAGCCAGAATCAGTCTGAGAAGTCAGAGCCAGAAGTAGTATTAGATGTCAGAGGCAGAAGCAGTCTAAAAGGTCAGAGCTAGAATCATTTTGAGAGGTCAGAGCCAGAATCAGTATGAGAGCTCAGAGCCAGAATCAGTATGAGAGGTCAGAGCCAGAATCAATATGAGAGGTCAGAGCCAGAATCAGTATGAGAGGTCAGAGCCGGAATAAGACTGAAAGGTCAGAGCCGGAATCAGACTGAGAGGTCAGAGCCGGAATCAGTATGAAAGGTCAGAGCCAGAATCAGTATGAGAAGTCAGAGCCAGAATCAGTCTGAGAGGTCAGAGCCAGAAGCAATATGAGACTTCAGAGCCAGATTCATTTAGAGAGGTCAGAGCCAGAAGCAGTATGAAAGGTCAGAACCGGAATCAGAATGAGAGGTCCGAGCCAGAATAAGTCTGAGAGGTCAGAGCCAGAATCAGTCTGAGAGGTCAGAGCTGGAATGAGTCTGAGAGGTCAGAGCCAGAAGCAATATGAGACTTCAGAGCCAGATTCAGTTGGAGAGGTCAGAGCCAGAAGTAGTATGAAAGGTCAGAACCGGAATTAGAATGAGAGGTCAGAGCCAGAGGCAGTAAGAGATGTCAGAGCCAGAAGCAGTCTGAGAGGTCACAGCCAGAATCAGTCTGAGAGGTCAGACCCAGACGCAGTTTGAGAGGTCAGAGCCAGAATCAGTATGAGAGATCAGAGCCAGAATCAGTCTGAGAGATCAGAGCCAGAATCAGTCTGAGAAGTCAGAGTCAGAAGTAGTATTAGACGTCAGAGCCAGATGCAGTCTAGGAGGTCAGAGCCAGAATCAGTATGAGAGATCAGAGCCAGAATCAGTCTGAGAGATCAGAGCCAGAATCAGTCTGAGAAGTCAGAGCCAGAATCAGACTGAGAGGTCAGCGCCGGAATCAGACTGAGAAGTCAGAGCCGGAATCAAACTGAGAGGTCAGAGGTGGAATCAGACTGAGAGGTCAGACCCAGAAGAAGTATGAGAGGTCAGAGCCAGAATCAGTATGAGAGGTCAGAACCAGAATCAGTATGAGAGGTCACAGCAAGAATCAGTATGAGAGGTCAGAGCTAGAATCAGTATGAGAGGTCAGAGCAAGAATCAGTATGAGAGGTCAGAGCCAGAATCAGTATGAGAGGTCAGAGCCAGAAGCAGTAAAAATGGTCAAAGCCAAAATGAGTTTGAGAGGTCAGAGCCAGAAGAAGTTTGAGAAGTTAGAGCCAGAATCAGTATGAGAGATCAGAGCCAGAATCAGTATGAGAGGTCAGAGCCAGAATCAGTATGAGAGGTAAGAGCCGGAATCAGAGTGAGAGGTCAGAGCCAGAATCAGTATGAGAGGTCAGAGCCAGAATCAATCTGAGAGGTCATACCTAGAAGCGGTATGAGACGTCAGAGTCTGAATCAGTATGAGAGGTCAGATCCAGAATTAGTCTGAGAGGTCAAAGCCAGATTCAGTCTGAGAGGTCAGAGCCAGAATTAGTATGAGAGGTCAGAGCCGGAATCAGTATGAAAGGTCAGAGCCAGAATCAGTATGAGAAGTCAGAGCCAGAATCAGTCTGAGAGGTCAGAGCCAGAAGCAATATGAGACTTCAGAGCCAGATTCATTTAGAGAGGTCAGAGCCAGAAGCAGTATGAAAGGTCAGAACCGGAATCAGAATGAGAGGTCCGAGCCAGAATAAGTCTGAGAGGTCAGAGCCAGAATCAGTCTGAGAGGTCAGAGCTGGAATGAGTCTGAGAGGTCAGAGCCAGAAGCAATATGAGACTTCAGAGCCAGATTCAGTTGGAGAGGTCAGAGCCAGAAGTAGTATGAAAGGTCAGAACCGGAATTAGAATGAGAGGTCAGAGCCAGAGGCAGTAAGAGATGTCAGAGCCAGAATCAGTCTGAGAGGTCAGAACCAGAATCAGTCTGAGAGGTCAGAGCCAGATTCAGTCTGAGAGTTCAGAGCCAGAATCAGTCTGAGAAGTCAGAGCCAGAAGTAGTATTAGACGTCAGACCCAGATGCAGTCTAAGAGGTCAGAGCCAGAATTAGTATGAGAGGTTAGAGCCAGAATCAGTCTGAGAGTTCAGAGCCAGAATCAGTCTGAGAAGTCAGAGCCAGAAGTAGTATTAGATGTCAGAGGCAGAAGCAGTCTAAAAGGTCAGAGCTAGAATCATTTTGAGAGGTCAGAGCCAGAATCAGTATGAGAGCTCAGAGCCAGAATCAGTATGAGAGGTCAGAGCCAGAATCAATATGAGAGGTCAGAGCCAGAATCAGTATGAGAGGTCAGAGCCGGAATAAGACTGAAAGGTCAGAGCCGGAATCAGACTGAGAGGTCAGAGCCGGAATCAGTATGAAAGGTCAGAGCCAGAATCAGTATGAGAAGTCAGAGCCAGAATCAGTCTGAGAGGTCAGAGCCAGAAGCAATATGAGACTTCAGAGCCAGATTCATTTAGAGAGGTCAGAGCCAGAAGCAGTATGAAAGGTCAGAACCGGAATCAGAATGAGAGGTCCGAGCCAGAATAAGTCTGAGAGGTCAGAGCCAGAATCAGTCTGAGAGGTCAGAGCTGGAATGAGTCTGAGAGGTCAGAGCCAGAAGCAATATGAGACTTCAGAGCCAGATTCAGTTGGAGAGGTCAGAGCCAGAAGTAGTATGAAAGGTCAGAACCGGAATTAGAATGAGAGGTCAGAGCCAGAGGCAGTAAGAGATGTCAGAGCCAGAAGCAGTCTGAGAGGTCACAGCCAGAATCAGTCTGAGAGGTCAGACCCAGACGCAGTTTCAGAGGTCAGAGCCAGAATCAGTATGAGAGATCAGAGCCAGAATCAGTCTGAGAGATCAGAGCCAGAATCAGTCTGAGAAGTCAGAGTCAGAAGTAGTATTAGACGTCAGAGCCAGATGCAGTCTAGGAGGTCAGAGCCAGAATCAGTATGAGAGATCAGAGCCAGAATCAGTCTGAGAGATCAGAGCCAGAATCAGTCTGAGAAGTCAGAGCCAGAATCAGACTGAGAGGTCAGCGCCGGAATCAGACTGAGAAGTCAGAGCCGGAATCAAACTGAGAGGTCAGAGGTGGAATCAGACTGAGAGGTCAGACCCAGAAGAAGTATGAGAGGTCAGAGCCAGAATCAGTATGAGAGGTCAGAACCAGAATCAGTATGAGAGGTCACAGCAAGAATCAGTATGAGAGGTCAGAGCTAGAATCAGTATGAGAGGTCAGAGCAAGAATCAGTATGAGAGGTCAGAGCCAGAATCAGTATGAGAGGTCAGAGCCAGAAGCAGTAAAAATGGTCAAAGCCAAAATGAGTCTGAGAGGTCAGAGCCAGAAGAAGTTTGAGAAGTTAGAGCCAGAATCAGTATGAGAGATCAGAGCCAGAATCAGTATGAGAGGTCAGAGCCAGAATCAGTATGAGAGGTAAGAGCCGGAATCAGAGTGAGAGGTCAGAGCCAGAATCAGTATGAGAGGTCAGAGCCAGAATCAATCTGAGAGGTCATACCTAGAAGCGGTATGAGACGTCAGAGTCTGAATCAGTATGAGAGGTCAGATCCAGAATTAGTCTGAGAGGTCAAAGCCAGATTCAGTCTGAGAGGTCAGAGCCAGAATTAGTATGAGAGGTCAGAGCCGGAATCAGTATGAAAGGTCAGAGCCAGAATCAGTATGAGAAGTCAGAGCCAGAATCAGTCTGAGAGGTCAGAGCCAGAAGCAATATGAGACTTCAGAGCCAGATTCATTTAGAGAGGTCAGAGCCAGAAGCAGTATGAAAGGTCAGAACCGGAATCAGAATGAGAGGTCCGAGCCAGAATAAGTCTGAGAGGTCAGAGCCAGAATCAGTCTGAGAGGTCAGAGCTGGAATGAGTCTGAGAGGTCAGAGCCAGAAGCAATATGAGACTTCAGAGCCAGATTCAGTTGGAGAGGTCAGAGCCAGAAGTAGTATGAAAGGTCAGAACCGGAATTAGAATGAGAGGTCAGAGCCAGAGGCAGTAAGAGATGTCAGAGCCAGAATCAGTCTGAGAGGTCAGAACCAGAATCAGTCTGAGAGGTCAGAGCCAGATTCAGTCTGAGAGTTCAGAGCCAGAATCAGTCTGAGAAGTCAGAGCCAGAAGTAGTATTAGACGTCAGACCCAGATGCAGTCTAAGAGGTCAGAGCCAGAATCAGTATGAGAGGTTAGAGCCAGAATCAGTCTGAGAGTTCAGAGCCAGAATCAGTCTGAGAAGTCAGAGCCAGAAGTAGTATTAGATGTCAGAGGCAGAAGCAGTCTAAAAGGTCAGAGCTAGAATCATTTTGAGAGGTCAGAGCCAGAATCAGTATGAGAGCTCAGAGCCAGAATCAGTATGAGAGGTCAGAGCCAGAATCAATATGAGAGGTCAGAGCCAGAATCAGTATGAGAGGTCAGAGCCGGAATAAGACTGAAAGGTCAGAGCCGGAATCAGACTGAGAGGTCAGAGCCGGAATCAGTATGAAAGGTCAGAGCCAGAATCAGTATGAGAAGTCAGAGCCAGAATCAGTCTGAGAGGTCAGAGCCAGAAGCAATATGAGACTTCAGAGCCAGATTCATTTAGAGAGGTCAGAGCCAGAAGCAGTATGAAAGGTCAGAACCGGAATCAGAATGAGAGGTCCGAGCCAGAATAAGTCTGAGAGGTCAGAGCCAGAATCAGTCTGAGAGGTCAGAGCTGGAATGAGTCTGAGAGGTCAGAGCCAGAAGCAATATGAGACTTCAGAGCCAGATTCAGTTGGAGAGGTCAGAGCCAGAAGTAGTATGAAAGGTCAGAACCGGAATTAGAATGAGAGGTCAGAGCCAGAGGCAGTAAGAGATGTCAGAGCCAGAAGCAGTCTGAGAGGTCACAGCCAGAATCAGTCTGAGAGGTCAGACCCAGACGCAGTTTGAGAGGTCAGAGCCAGAATCAGTATGAGAGATCAGAGCCAGAATCAGTCTGAGAGATCAGAGCCAGAATCAGTCTGAGAAGTCAGAGTCAGAAGTAGTATTAGACGTCAGAGCCAGATGCAGTCTAGGAGGTCAGAGCCAGAATCAGTATGAGAGATCAGAGCCAGAATCAGTCTGAGAGATCAGAGCCAGAATCAGTCTGAGAAGTCAGAGCCAGAATCAGACTGAGAGGTCAGCGCCGGAATCAGACTGAGAAGTCAGAGCCGGAATCAAACTGAGAGGTCAGAGGTGGAATCAGACTGAGAGGTCAGACCCAGAAGAAGTATGAGAGGTCAGAGCCAGAATCAGTATGAGAGGTCAGAACCAGAATCAGTATGAGAGGTCACAGCAAGAATCAGTATGAGAGGTCAGAGCTAGAATCAGTATGAGAGGTCAGAGCAAGAATCAGTATGAGAGGTCAGAGCCAGAATCAGTATGAGAGGTCAGAGCCAGAAGCAGTAAAAATGGTCAAAGCCAAAATGAGTCTGAGAGGTCAGAGCCAGAAGAAGTTTGAGAAGTTAGAGCCAGAATCAGTATGAGAGATCAGAGCCAGAATCAGTATGAGAGGTCAGAGCCAGAATCAGTATGAGAGGTAAGAGCCGGAATCAGAGTGAGAGGTCAGAGCCAGAATCAGTATGAGAGGTCAGAGCCAGAATCAATCTGAGAGGTCATACCTAGAAGCGGTATGAGACGTCAGAGTCTGAATCAGTATGAGAGGTCAGATCCAGAATTAGTCTGAGAGGTCAAAGCCAGATTCAGTCTGAGAGGTCAGAGCCAGAATTAGTATGAGAGGTCAGAGCCGGAATCAGTATGAAAGGTCAGAGCCAGAATCAGTATGAGAAGTCAGAGCCAGAATCAGTCTGAGAGGTCAGAGCCAGAAGCAATATGAGACTTCAGAGCCAGATTCATTTAGAGAGGTCAGAGCCAGAAGCAGTATGAAAGGTCAGAACCGGAATCAGAATGAGAGGTCCGAGCCAGAATAAGTCTGAGAGGTCAGAGCCAGAATCAGTCTGAGAGGTCAGAGCTGGAATGAGTCTGAGAGGTCAGAGCCAGAAGCAATATGAGACTTCAGAGCCAGATTCAGTTGGAGAGGTCAGAGCCAGAAGTAGTATGAAAGGTCAGAACCGGAATTAGAATGAGAGGTCAGAGCCAGAGGCAGTAAGAGATGTCAGAGCCAGAATCAGTCTGAGAGGTCAGAACCAGAATCAGTCTGAGAGGTCAGAGCCAGATTCAGTCTGAGAGTTCAGAGCCAGAATCAGTCTGAGAAGTCAGAGCCAGAAGTAGTATTAGACGTCAGACCCAGATGCAGTCTAAGAGGTCAGAGCCAGAATCAGTATGAGAGGTTAGAGCCAGAATCAGTCTGAGAGTTCAGAGCCAGAATCAGTCTGAGAAGTCAGAGCCAGAAGTAGTATTAGATGTCAGAGGCAGAAGCAGTCTAAAAGGTCAGAGCTAGAATCATTTTGAGAGGTCAGAGCCAGAATCAGTATGAGAGCTCAGAGCCAGAATCAGTATGAGAGGTCAGAGCCAGAATCAATATGAGAGGTCAGAGCCAGAATCAGTATGAGAGGTCAGAGCCGGAATAAGACTGAAAGGTCAGAGCCGGAATCAGACTGAGAGGTCAGAGCCGGAATCAGTATGAAAGGTCAGAGCCAGAATCAGTATGAGAAGTCAGAGCCAGAATCAGTCTGAGAGGTCAGAGCCAGAAGCAATATGAGACTTCAGAGCCAGATTCATTTAGAGAGGTCAGAGCCAGAAGCAGTATGAAAGGTCAGAACCGGAATCAGAATGAGAGGTCCGAGCCAGAATAAGTCTGAGAGGTCAGAGCCAGAATCAGTCTGAGAGGTCAGAGCTGGAATGAGTCTGAGAGGTCAGAGCCAGAAGCAATATGAGACTTCAGAGCCAGATTCAGTTGGAGAGGTCAGAGCCAGAAGTAGTATGAAAGGTCAGAACCGGAATTAGAATGAGAGGTCAGAGCCAGAGGCAGTAAGAGATGTCAGAGCCAGAATCAGTCTGAGAGGTCAGAACCAGAATCAGTCTGAGAGGTCAGAGCCAGATTCAGTCTGAGAGTTCAGAGCCAGAATCAGTCTGAGAAGTCAGAGCCAGAAGTAGTATTAGACGTCAGACCCAGATGCAGTCTAAGAGGTCAGAGCCAGAATCAGTATGAGAGGTTAGAGCCAGAATCAGTCTGAGAGTTCAGAGCCAGAATCAGTCTGAGAAGTCAGAGCCAGAAGTAGTATTAGATGTCAGAGGCAGAAGCAGTCTAAAAGGTCAGAGCTAGAATCATTTTGAGAGGTCAGAGCCAGAATCAGTATGAGAGCTCAGAGCCAGAATCAGTATGAGAGGTCAGAGCCAGAATCAATATGAGAGGTCAGAGCCAGAATCAGTATGAGAGGTCAGAGCCGGAATAAGACTGAAAGGTCAGAGCCGGAATCAGACTGAGAGGTCAGAGCCGGAATCAGTATGAAAGGTCAGAGCCAGAATCAGTATGAGAAGTCAGAGCCAGAATCAGTCTGAGAGGTCAGAGCCAGAAGCAATATGAGACTTCAGAGCCAGATTCATTTAGAGAGGTCAGAGCCAGAAGCAGTATGAAAGGTCAGAACCGGAATCAGAATGAGAGGTCCGAGCCAGAATAAGTCTGAGAGGTCAGAGCCAGAATCAGTCTGAGAGGTCAGAGCTGGAATGAGTCTGAGAGGTCAGAGCCAGAAGCAATATGAGACTTCAGAGCCAGATTCAGTTGGAGAGGTCAGAGCCAGAAGTAGTATGAAAGGTCAGAACCGGAATTAGAATGAGAGGTCAGAGCCAGAGGCAGTAAGAGATGTCAGAGCCAGAAGCAGTCTGAGAGGTCACAGCCAGAATCAGTCTGAGAGGTCAGACCCAGACGCAGTTTGAGAGGTCAGAGCCAGAATCAGTATGAGAGATCAGAGCCAGAATCAGTCTGAGAGATCAGAGCCAGAATCAGTCTGAGAAGTCAGAGTCAGAAGTAGTATTAGACGTCAGAGCCAGATGCAGTCTAGGAGGTCAGAGCCAGAATCAGTATGAGAGATCAGAGCCAGAATCAGTCTGAGAGATCAGAGCCAGAATCAGTCTGAGAAGTCAGAGCCAGAATCAGACTGAGAGGTCAGCGCCGGAATCAGACTGAGAGGTCAGAGCCGGAATCAGACTGAGAGGTCAGAGCCGGAATCAAACTGAGAGGTCAGAGGTGGAATCAGACTGAGAGGTCAGACCCAGAAGAAGTATGAGAGGTCAGAGCCAGAATCAGTATGAGAGGTCAGAACCAGAATCAGTATGAGAGGTCACAGCAAGAATCAGTATGAGAGGTCAGAGCTAGAATCAGTATGAGAGGTCAGAGCAAGAATCAGTATGAGAGGTCAGAGCCAGAATCAGTATGAGAGGTCAGAGCCAGAAGCAGTAAAAATGGTCAGAGCCAAAATGAGTTTGAGAGGTCAGAGCCAGAAGAAGTTTGAGAAGTTAGAGCCAGAATCAGTATGAGAGATCAGAGCCAGAATCAGTATGAGAGGTCAGAGCCAGAATCAGTATGAGAGGTAAGAGCCGGAATCAGAGTGAGAGGTCAGAGCCAGAATCAGTATGAGAGGTCAGAGCCAGAATCAATCTGAGAGGTCATACCTAGAAGCGGTATGAGACGTCAGAGTCTGAATCAGTATGAGAGGTCAGATCCAGAATTAGTCTGAGAGGTCAAAGCCAGATTCAGTCTGAGAGGTCAGAGCCAGAATTAGTATGAGAGGTCAGAGACAGAATTAGTAAGAGAGGTCAGAGCCAGAAATCAGTCTGAGACGTCAGAGCCAGAAATCAGTCTGAGACGTCAGAGCCAGAATCAGTCTGAGAGGTCAGAGCTGGAATGAGTCTGAGAGGTCAGAGCCAGAAGCAATATGAGACTTCAGAGCCAGATTCAGTTGGAGAGGTCAGAGCCAGAAGTAGTATGAAAGGTCAGAACCGGAATTAGAATGAGAGGTCAGAGCCAGAGGCAGTAAGAGATGTCAGAGCCAGAATCAGTCTGAGAGGTCAGAACCAGAATCAGTCTGAGAGGTCAGAGCCAGATTCAGTCTGAGAGTTCAGAGCCAGAATCAGTCTGAGAAGTCAGAGCCAGAAGTAGTATTAGACGTCAGACCCAGATGCAGTCTAAGAGGTCAGAGCCAGAATCAGTATGAGAGGTTAGAGCCAGAATCAGTCTGAGAGTTCAGAGCCAGAATCAGTCTGAGAAGTCAGAGCCAGAAGTAGTATTAGATGTCAGAGGCAGAAGCAGTCTAAAAGGTCAGAGCTAGAATCATTTTGAGAGGTCAGAGCCAGAATCAGTATGAGAGCTCAGAGCCAGAATCAGTATGAGAGGTCAGAGCCAGAATCAATATGAGAGGTCAGAGCCAGAATCAGTATGAGAGGTCAGAGCCGGAATAAGACTGAAAGGTCAGAGCCGGAATCAGACTGAGAGGTCAGAGCCGGAATCAGTATGAAAGGTCAGAGCCAGAATCAGTATGAGAAGTCAGAGCCAGAATCAGTCTGAGAGGTCAGAGCCAGAAGCAATATGAGACTTCAGAGCCAGATTCATTTAGAGAGGTCAGAGCCAGAAGCAGTATGAAAGGTCAGAACCGGAATCAGAATGAGAGGTCCGAGCCAGAATAAGTCTGAGAGGTCAGAGCCAGAATCAGTCTGAGAGGTCAGAGCTGGAATGAGTCTGAGAGGTCAGAGCCAGAAGCAATATGAGACTTCAGAGCCAGATTCAGTTGGAGAGGTCAGAGCCAGAAGTAGTATGAAAGGTCAGAACCGGAATTAGAATGAGAGGTCAGAGCCAGAGGCAGTAAGAGATGTCAGAGCCAGAAGCAGTCTGAGAGGTCACAGCCAGAATCAGTCTGAGAGGTCAGACCCAGACGCAGTTTGAGAGGTCAGAGCCAGAATCAGTATGAGAGATCAGAGCCAGAATCAGTCTGAGAGATCAGAGCCAGAATCAGTCTGAGAAGTCAGAGTCAGAAGTAGTATTAGACGTCAGAGCCAGATGCAGTCTAGGAGGTCAGAGCCAGAATCAGTATGAGAGATCAGAGCCAGAATCAGTCTGAGAGATCAGAGCCAGAATCAGTCTGAGAAGTCAGAGCCAGAATCAGACTGAGAGGTCAGCGCCGGAATCAGACTGAGAGGTCAGAGCCGGAATCAGACTGAGAGGTCAGAGCCGGAATCAAACTGAGAGGTCAGAGGTGGAATCAGACTGAGAGGTCAGACCCAGAAGAAGTATGAGAGGTCAGAGCCAGAATCAGTATGAGAGGTCAGAACCAGAATCAGTATGAGAGGTCACAGCAAGAATCAGTATGAGAGGTCAGAGCTAGAATCAGTATGAGAGGTCAGAGCAAGAATCAGTATGAGAGGTCAGAGCCAGAATCAGTATGAGAGGTCAGAGCCAGAAGCAGTAAAAATGGTCAGAGCCAAAATGAGTTTGAGAGGTCAGAGCCAGAAGAAGTTTGAGAAGTTAGAGCCAGAATCAGTATGAGAGATCAGAGCCAGAATCAGTATGAGAGGTCAGAGCCAGAATCAGTATGAGAGGTAAGAGCCGGAATCAGAGTGAGAGGTCAGAGCCAGAATCAGTATGAGAGGTCAGAGCCAGAATCAATCTGAGAGGTCATACCTAGAAGCGGTATGAGACGTCAGAGTCTGAATCAGTATGAGAGGTCAGATCCAGAATTAGTCTGAGAGGTCAAAGCCAGATTCAGTCTGAGAGGTCAGAGCCAGAATTAGTATGAGAGGTCAGAGACAGAATTAGTAAGAGAGGTCAGAGCCAGAAATCAGTCTGAGACGTCAGAGCCAGAAATCAGTCTGAGACGTCAGAGCCAGAATCAGTCTGAGAGGTCAGAGCCAGAAGAAGTATGAGATGTCAGAGTCAGAATCAGTATGAGAGGTCAGAGCCAGAATCAGTCTGAGAGGTCAGAGCCGGAATCAGTATGAGAGGTCAGAGCCAGAAGCAATATGAGACTTCAGAGCCAGATTCAGTTGGAGAGGTCAGAGCCAGAAGCAGTATGAAAGGTCAGAACCGGAATCAGAATGAGAGGTCAGAGCCAGAGGCAGTATGAGATGTCAGAGCCAGAAGGAGTCTGAGAGGTCACAGCCAGAATCAGTCTGAGAGGTCAGATCCAGACGCAGTTTGAGAGGTCAGAGCCAGAATCAGTATGAGAGTTCAGATCAGAATCAGAATGAGAGATCAGAGCCAGAATCAGTCTGGGAGATCAGAGCCAGAATCAGTCTGAGAGGTCAGAACCAGAATCAGTCTGTGAGGTCAGAGCCAAAATCAGTATGAGAGGTTAGAGCCAGAATCAGTCTGAGAGTTCAGAGCCAGAATCAGTCTGAGAAGTCAGAGCCAGAAGTAGTATTAGACGTCAGAGCCAGATGCAGTCTAATAGGTCAGAGCCAGAATCAGTCTGAGAGGTCAGAGCCGGAATCAGACTGAGAGGTCAGAGCTGGAATCAGACTGAGAGGTCAGACCAAGAAGAAGTATGAGAGGTCAGAGCCAGAATCAGTATGAGAGGTCAGAACCAGAATCAGTATGAGAGGTTAGAGCAAGAATCAGTATGAGAGGTCAGAGCCAGAATCAGTATGAGAGGTCAGAGCAAGAATCACTATGAGAGGTCAGAGCCAGAATCAGTATGAGAGTTCAGAGCCAGAAGCAGTAAAAATGGTCAGAGCCAAAATCAGTCTGAGAGGTCAGAGCCAGAAGAAGTTTGAGAAGTTAGAGCCAGAATCAGTATGAGAGATCAGAGCCAGAATCAGTATGAGAGGTCAGAGGCAGAATCAGTATGAGAGGTAAGAGCCGGAATCAGACTGAGAGGTCAGAGCCAGAATCAGTATGAGAGGTCAGAGCCAGAATCAGTCTGAGAGGTCATAGCCAAAAGCAGTATGAGACGTCAGAGTCAGAATCAGTATGAGAGGTCAGATCCAGAATTAGTCTGAGAGGTCAGAGCCAGATTCAGTCTGAGAGGTCAGAGCCAGATTTAGTATGAGAGGTCAGAGACAGAATTAGTAAGAGAGGTCAGAGCCACAAATCAGTCTGAGACGTCAGAGCCAGAAATCAGTCTGAGACGTCAGAGCCAGAATCAGTCTGAGAGGTCAGAGCCAGAAGAAGTATGAGATGTCAGAGTCAGAATCAGCATGAGAGGTCAGAGCCAGAATCAGTCTGAGAGATCAGAGCCAGAATTAGTATGAGAGGTCAGAGCCAGAATTAGTAAGAGAGGTCAGAGCCAGAAATAAGTCTGAGAGGTCAGAGCCAGAATCAACATGAGAGATCAGAGCCAGAATCAGTATGAGAGATCAGAGCCAGAATCAGACTGAGAGGTCAGAGCCTGAATCAGTCTGAGAGGTCAGAGCCAAAATCAGTCTGAGAGGTCAGAGTCAGTATGAGAGATCAGAGCCAGAATCAGTATGAGAGGTCAGAGACGGAATCAGTATGAGAGGTCAGAGCCAAAATCAGTATGAGAGGTCAGAGCCAGAATCAGTATGAGAGGTCAGAGCCAGAATCAGTCTGAGAGGTCAGAGCCAGAATTAGTATGAAAGGTCAGAGCCAGAATTAGTAAGAGAGGTCAGAGCTAGAAATCAGTCTGAGAGCTAAGAGCCAGAATCAGTTTGAGAGTTCAGAGCCAGAAGAATTATAAGATGTCAGAGCCAGAAGCAGTCTGAGAGTTCAGAGCCAGAATCAGTATGAGAGATCAAAGCCAGAATCAGTATTAGAGATCAGTGCCGGAATCAGTATGAGAGGTCAGAGCCAGAATAATTATAAGATGTCAGAGCCAGAAGCAGTCTGAGAGGTCAGAGCCAGAATCAGTATGAGAGATCAAACCAGAATCAGTATTAGAGATCAGTGCCGGAATCAGTATGAGAGGTCAGAGCCAGAAGAAGTATGACATGTCAGAGCCAAAAGCAGTCTGAGAGGTCAGAGCCAGAATCAGTATGAGAGATCAGAGCCAGAATCAGTATGAGAGGTCAGAGCCGGAATCAGTATGAGAGGTCAGAGCCGGAATCAGTCTGAGAGGTCAGAGCCAGAATCAGTCTGAGAGATCAGAGCCAGAATCAGTCTGAGAGTTCAGAGTATGAAGCAGTATGAGACGTCAGAGCCAGAAGCAGTCTGAGGTCAGAGCAAAGATCAGTCTAAGAGGTCAGAGCCAGAAGAAGTATGAGATGTCAGAGCCAGAAGCAGTCTGAGAAGTCAGAGCCAGAATAAGTATGAGAGATCAGAGCCAGAATCAGTATGAGAGGTCAGAGCCGGAATCAGTATGAGAGATCAGAGCCAGAATCAGTCTGAGAGGTCAGAGCCAGAATCAGTATGAGAGGTCAGAGCCGGAATCAGACTGAGAGGTCAGAGCCAGAATCAGTCTGAGAGGTCAGAGCCAGAAGCAGTCTGAGAGGTCAGAGCCAGAAGCAGTATAAGAGGTCAGAAAAAAATCAGCATGAGAGATCAGAACCAGAATCAGTCTGAGAGGTCAGAGCCAGAATCAGTATGAGACGTCAGAGCCAGAATCAATATGAAAGATCAGAGCCAGAATCAGTATGAGAGATCAGAGCCAGAATCCGTGTGAGAGGTCAGAGCCGGAATCAGTCTGAGAGGTCAGAGCTAGAAGCAGTCTGAGAGGTCAGAGCCAGAAGCAGTCTGAGAGGTCAGAATCAGTATGAGAGGTCAGAGCCAGAATCAGTCTGAGAGGTCAGAGCTAGAATTTGTATGAGAGGTCAGAGCCAGAAGCAGTATGAGACGCCAGAGCTAGAATCATTCTGAGAGGTTAGAGCCAGAAGCAATTTAAGAGGTTAGAGCCAGAATCAGTATGAGAGGTCAGAGCCAGAATCAGTCTGAGAGGTCAGAGCCAGATTCAGTCTGAGAGGTCAGAGCCAGAAGCAGTATGAAAGGTCAGAACTGGAATCAGTATGAGAGGTCAGAGCCAGAAATCAGTCTGAGACGTCAGAGCCAGAATCAGTCTGAGAGGTCAGAGCCAGAAGAAGTATGAGATGTCAGAGTCAGAATCAGCATGAGAGGTCAGAGCCAGAATCAGTCTGAGAGATCAGAGCCAGAATTAGTATGAGAGGTCAGAGCCAGAATTAGTAAGAGAGGTCAGAGCCAGAAATAAGTCTGAGAGGTCAGAGCCAGAATCAACATGAGAGATCAGAGCCAGAATCAGTATGAGAGATCAGAGCCAGAATCAGACTGAGAGGTTAGAGCCGGAATCAGACTGAGAGGTCAGAGCCTGAATCAGTCTGAGAGGTCAGAGCCAAAATCAGTCTGAGAGGTCAGAGTCAGTATGAGAGATCAGAGCCAGAATCAGTATGAGAGGTCAGAGACGGAATCAGTATGAGAGGTCAGAGCCAAAATCAGTATGAGAGGTCAGAGCCAGAATCAGTATGAGAGGTCAGAGCCAGAATCAGTCTGAGAGGTCAGAGCCAGAATTAGTATGAAAGGTCAGAGCCAGAATTAGTAAGAGAGGTCAGAGCTAGAAATCAGTCTGAGAGCTAAGAGCCAGAATCAGTTTGAGAGTTCAGAGCCAGAAGAATTATAAGATGTCAGAGCCAGAAGCAGTCTGAGAGGTCAGAGCCAGAATCTGTATGAGAGATCAAACCAGAATCAGTATTAGAGATCAGTGCCGGAATCAGTATGAGAGGTCAGAGCCAGAAGAAGTATGACATGTCAGAGCCAAAAGCAGTCTGAGAGGTCAGAGCCAGAATCAGTATGAGAGATTAGAGCCAGAATCAGTATGAGAGGTCAGAGCCGGAATCAGTATGAGAGGTCAGAGCCGGAATCAGTCTGAGAGGTCATAGCCAGAATCAGTCTGAGAGATCAGAGCCAGAATCAGTCTGAGAGTTCAGAGTATGAAGCAGTATGAGACGTCAGAGCCAGAAGTAGTCTGAGGTCAGAGCAAAGATCAGTCTAAGAGGTCAGAGCCAGAAGAAGTATGAGATGTCAGAGCCAGAAGCAGTCTGAGAAGTCAGAGCCAGAATAAGTATGAGAGATCAGAGCCAGAATCAGTATGAGAGGTCAGAGCCGGAATCAGTATGAGAGATCAGAGCCAGAATCAGTCTGAGAGGTCAGAGCCAGAATCAGTATGAGAGGTCAGAGCCGGAATCAGACTTAGAGGTCAGAGCCAGAATCAGTCTGAGAGGTCAGAGCCAGAAGCAGTATGAGACGTCAGAGCCAGAAGCAGTCTGAGAGGTCAGAGCCAGAAGCAGTATAAGAGGTCAGAGAAAAATCAGCATGAGAGATCAGAACCAGAATCATTCTGAGAGGTCAGAGCCAGAATCAGTATGAGAGGTCAGAGCCGGAATCAGACTGAGAGGTCAGAGCCAGAATCAGTCTGAGAGGTCAGAGCCAGAAGCAGTATGAGACGTCAGAGCCAGAAGCAGTCTGAGAGGTCAGAGCCAGTAGCAGTATAAGAGGTCAGAGAAAAATCAGCATGAGAGATCAGAACCAGAATCAGTCTGAGAGGTCAGAGCCAGAATCAGTATGAGACGTCAGAGCCAGAATCAATATGAGAGATCAGAGCCAGAATCAGTATGAGAGATCAGAGCCAGAATCCGTGTGAGAGGTCAGAGTCGGAATCAGTCTGAGAGGTCAGAGCCAGAAGCAGTCTGAGAGGTCAGAGCCAGAAGCAGTCTGAGAGGTCAGAATCAGTATGAGAGGTCAGAGCCAGAATCAGTATGAGAGGTCAGAGCCAGAATCAGTCTGAGAGGTCAGAGCTAGAATTTGTATGAGAGGTCAGAGCCAGAAGCAGTATGAGACGCCAGAGCTAGAATCAGTCTGAGAGGTTAGAGCCAGAAGCAATTTAAGAGGTTAGAGCCAGAATCAGTATGAGAGGTCAGAGCCAGAAACAGTATGAGAGTTCAGAGCCAGAATCAGTCTGAGAGGTTAGAGCCAGAATCAGTATGAGAGGTCAGAGCCAGAATCAGTCTGAGAGGTCAGAGCCAGATTCAGTCTGAGAGGTCAGAGCCAGAAGCAGTATGAAAGGTCAGAACTGGAATCAGTATGAGAGGTCAGAGCCAGAATTAGTATGAGAGGTCAGAGTCAGATTCAGTCTGAGATATATATGCGAGTGCATATATATGCGAGCGCACGCATTTTTTTGGGACACCCTATATATGCGAGCGCATATATATGCGCTCGTAAATACAGGGTGTCCCAAAAAATTGCGCGCGCATATACAGGGTGTCCCAAAAAATTGCGGGCGCACATGTGCGCGGTTGTCCCATATATATGCTCGCGCATATACAGGGTGTCCCAAAAAAATTTAAACACATTTTAGCAGCTGATAACTCAATTATTTATTTTCTTTACTGACTGAACCCATTACGAGCGCTCCCATTGAAGTGAATGGGAAGTGTTCGGCAGCCTGCCGTAGCGCTGGCGTTTACAGCTGTGATACACGCTCGGCGTTACTCTGTGTGAATGTTCCCTTATACGTGGTTATGGACGTCAGTTTCAGAACCTGAACAGGTGAGAGGCCATCGGGTCTAAATAGATATTACTTTTTATACTTTTTTTTGTACCAACCATATTTTAAAAATTACTACACTATCATCGGTTTTTGCTCGGTGCTGTTTTGTGTTCTCTTTGAGGTTTAATATGATGGAAGTTCTTGGTTGTCCTGATCTGGTCCTAGTCTTCGCCGAAGTCCTTGCCTGTCTTGGATTGTGTTCAGTCCTGGTCTTGGGTTGTGTCTGGCCTTGTCCTGGATTGTGTCTGGCCTTGTCCTGGATTGTGTCTATTCCTGTCCTTGGGCTGTATCTAGTCCTGTATTGGGCTGTGTGTAGCCTGGTCTTGGGCTGTGTCTAGACCTATTCTTGGGCTGTGTCTGACCCTGTCCTGGATCAGGTCTAGTCCTGTCTTGGACTGTATCTAGTCCTGGTCTTGGGCTGTGTCTGACCTTGTCCTGTCTTGGGCTGTATCTAGTCCTGTCTTGGACTGTATCTAGTCCTGGTCTTGGGCTGTGTCTGATCTTGTCCTGGATTGGGTCTAGTCCTGTCTTGGACTGTATCTAGTCCTGGTCTTGGGCTGTGTCTGACCTTCTCCTGGAATGTGTCTAGTCCTGTCTTGGACTGTATCTAGTCCTGTATTGGGCCGTGTTTAGACCTATTCTTGGGCTGTGTCTGACCCTGTCCTAGATTGTGTCTAGTCCTGTCTTGGACTGTATCTAGTCCTGTATTGGCCTGGTGTAGCCTGCTTTTGGGCCGTGTCTAGACCTATCCTTGGGCTGTGTCTGGCCTTGTCCTGTATTGTGTCTAGTCCTGTCTTGGACTGTATCTAGTCCTGTATTGGCCTGGTGTAGCTTGGTTTTGGGCCGTGTCTAGACCTATCCTTGGGCTGTGTCTGGCCTTGTCCTGTATTGTGTCTAGTGGTGTCTTGGGCTGTATCTAGTTCTGACCTAGGGTTCTGTTTAGCCTGGTCTTTGGATGCTTCTTAGTCTTGTCTTGGGCTCCGTATACTCCTGATCTAATATTATCTATAGTCAGAGTGTTTTGAGCATGCATTATCCCTAGCCTCACACAGCGGTGACTCAGTAGTCAGCAGTGCTACATCTGTCAGACCCCATAGGAATGTTATTATCCATATTCTGCACCGATTCTATGCTGACGGCTTAAAGTGACAGAGCAGACTTTCATATAACCTTCATGGAGTGCATCTGCCAGGGGTTTGTGTGATGCTGCGGTGCCGCACGTGTCTCATTCAGTCCATGGAGGCTTCAGACCTGGGAGGTCAATTATTACCATCTCACAGTACATGCTCGGCTTTCTACCTGCCAGAGGACACAATCCGCAGCAGAACCATCACCCAATTATATCGACAACCCAGCAGGAGCCACAATTATTATTATTCTCGTCACGTCCAATGTAAGCATTATAAAAAAAGTATTTTATTTGTAGTGCAGAAGTCTCGCCCCTGGCCATTGGGGGCAGCTGGTTCCATAGATCCAAAAAGCCCCAAGATGTCTCCATAGGACAGAGGCAGGGTCTTCAGTATGGCACCTGTGAACCGAGTAGGGTCCAGTACATAGACAATGGGGCTGAGCCACAGAACTACCATTGGAGAGGCTAGACAATGTTGCAGACAGAAAAATGGAAAAGAGTCCATGTTGCTAGTTGGGATGGGTACAGCACAGATCCAGTTGTGAACCCTCAACAACATGGAAGACGTCATCTTATCAAGAGACTGAGTTGGCCTGGAACCTGGAGGACAAACCTGGGTTTGTCCTTGTAATGTAAGAGACCAGCTTGTAGGCCGTGGGTTGAAGACCACAGGCAAAGACAGCAGAGAGACTGCACTTATTTGGAGATCCCTGGGTGGAAGTAGTGATCCTGACACCGCCACAAACGGCCTATAGAGTCACCTGTAGGGCTGGGATGAAGCTGCTTCTCCCCAGTTCTGTTGATCTACTTGTTAAATATTTGGCAGTTTTGCAAAGACAGTGATAAAAGGTTCCACCGATGTGATTCTGAGCCTCCGGTAGAGCAGGAAGCCATAGGCCTCCTGCCCTACCACACTGATATATAGGTTAAAAGTACCCTGCGGTCTACAAGGTGCGAGGAAAACAGACAAGTTACGTGTCCTGGTGCAGGTGGTGGAATAATGTCACTGCCTTGTGTCCCCCGTGTTGGGTCACTCATGTCCTCTCAGAACTCCCGGTACCTTGTATGTGGCTCACAATCTGGAAGAAGAAGCAGCGTCACCGCGGGATGGGGGAGGTGAGTATAATATTCACACATCGGGGGGGGGGGGGGGGGGTTATAATAAGGGGACATTGTGGGGGATTATATTATTGGGGGAATCAGGTTACATTACAGGAGGGTATAAAAACATGGTGGCAGCAGGTGACATTGATGGTCTTAGAGCACATTGGGGGGATTGGTTATATCATGGGGTATCAGGGGATATTGGGGGAATATTAATACAAAGAGACACCATTTATATCAGGCTATAGTCATACTACCTTCTTTCTATCTTGTTTACATCGCTGCCCATATCAAGATGGCACCGCTGGACTCTAAGCGCTACTGCGCATGTCCGGATGTGTCGCTGCTCCCCCCCGGAGCCTATGTATACAGTGCAGCTGTGGTAGGGTTGCGTCTAGAATGGAGTTGCTCCTGGTAGGTCCTCTCTCCAGCAACTCCAATCTAGTCACCTCACTAGTGAACGGGCTAGAATGGAGTTGCTGTAGGGAGGACCTACCAGGAGCAACTCCAATCTAGACAATTCACTAGCGAGGTGACTAGATTGGAGTTGCTGGAGGCAGGAACTACTAGAATCAACTCCAATGTAGACTGTTCAGTACTGAAGTGACTAGAATGGAGTTGCTAATAGGAGCTGCCGCCAGAAACTCCAATCTAGTCACCTCAGTACAGGAACAGCGAGAGTGGAGTGTCTATAGGAAGGAGCCAGAACTGGCCAAGAGAAACATTGTATATGTATATGATATCAATAAGAATATAGGAAATACACATTCCTGGACAAAAAAAAACTTGATAGTGTTCAGTTCATAGTCAAGTTTTTTTTTTAATAAATATTTCCTACTCACTAGCTAACACGGTACGAGAACAAACATTTTCCTTATATATTACTATTACATATATAGTTTATAAATATATATTTACCATATGGTCTGAACAGGGCATTGACGCCGCAGCCTTATGTGTTTATTATAACTTGCGCCACTTTCTTGTTGTAAGTGATGATGGAAATATATGGCAATTAATAACTGATATAGAGCTAAATTCTGACGTATCGCTGTGTGTCTGATTTATCAGTATATAGTTACTGCAGGTAGGTCCATGGTCTGGGTATATTCTGTAGATGCTATAGGTAGGTCCTCCTTGCAGCAACTCCATTCTAGCTGTCTTACTACAGAATTGGAATGGAGTTGCTGCAGGTAGGTTCATGGTCTGGGTATATTCTGTAGTTGCTGTAGGTAGGTCCTCCTTAGAGCAACTCCATTCTAGCTGTCTCACTACAGAATTGACTACATTGGAGTTGCTGCAGGTAGGTCCATGGTCTGGGTATATTCTGTAGTTATTATAGGTAGGTGGATGGTCTGCGTGTATTCTGTAGTTACTATAGGTAGGTTCATGGTCTGGGTATATTCTGTAGTTATGATAGGTAGGTGGGTGGTCTGGGTGTATTCTGTAGTTACTATAGGTATGTTCATGGTCTGGGTATATTCTGTAGTTGCTATAGGTAGGTTCTCCTTAGAGCAACTCCATTCTAGCTGTCTCACTACAGAATTGACTACATTGGAGTTGCTGCAGGTAGGTCCATGGTCTGGGTGTATTCTGTAGTTACTATAGGTAGGTCCATTGTCTGGGTATATTCTGTAGTTATTATAGGTAGGTGGATGGTATGGGTATATTCTGTAGTTACTATAGGTAGGTTCATGGTCTGGGTATATTCTCTATAGGTATTCAGTATAGGACCTATATCTTATGATAAGCTCCGCCTACAGTAATATTAATAAAACAAACATTTTAAAAAATATATATTTTATTGAAATAAAACCATCCGCACAATCCTCATTATCCATTAAAAAAAAAAAAAAAATACCACCTCCACTAGTTACCAACATAGTCTATCAATTCCCCCTCCCCCTAACTTACCTGTCCTGGTCTAGTATTACCTGCTTTCATGGAATAAACCAGCCACTGTCGTCTCATGTGATGGTGTTACTAGAGTAAAGACAGGATCACATGTGCGCCAGGTTCTACGTTGTTTAAAGAGGACTTTTCACCTCCTGGGGCACATGCGGTTTAATACACCGCTAGAAAGCCAACAGTGTCCTGAATTCAGCGCACTATCGGCTTTCCCTTTCTGTGGCCCTGTTGAAGAGCTATCGGTGCTGGTACCGTAGCTCTTCACTGTCAGAAGGGCGTTTCTTACTGTCAGTCATCTATAGCGCTGTACTGTGAGAGCGGGGGGCATTGCTTACTGCCCAGCGATGATGGACAAGTAGTATCAGGAGGGGATGTGGGCGTTCCTCACCGCTCTCACAGTACAGCACTATAGACGCTACTTTGAGGAAGGGCGTCCCTGACTGACTGTCAGAAACGTCCTTCTGACAGTGAAGAGCTACGGTACTGGCACCGATAGCTCTTCACCGGGGCACAGAACGTGAATTCAGCGCACTGTTGACTTTCTAGAGGTGTATTACACCGCATGTTCCCCAGGAGGTGAAAGATCCTCTTTAAATCCGTCAGGTGACCTGAATGATGAAAAGCCAGATGGCTAAAACATCAGTTACTCATGGACACCAGTGGACTACATTGACTTAATGGGGTCAGCCGTTTCCACACTGAAAGGGGCAGAGAGAACAATCCTCCGTGCAGGACTTTTCTCTCTGCCGATATCTGCAGCCAATGTGAATCTAGCCACAAATTTAGTCCAGTGACCTTCTTTTATTTAATGGAGAAGCAGAATATGAGGCCTCCTCCTACTGAAAGGATAGTACCTCAGGATAGGCCATCAGTATTAGATGTGCAGGGGCCCCTGCAGATCTCCGGTGCTCTACAAACTGTAGTGGTGAGTGTAGGTACCACAGCGATGCACCATTACAAACTCTGTACCGGAGATATACAGGGGTTTCAAGTGTTGGGGTTCCCCTGCAGGTCTAATATTGAGGGCCTACCCTGAGAAAGTGGATAACTCCTTGAGGCTGGCGCCCACATCACTTAAACATTGAGGAGGAAATGTGGCAGAAAAAAAAAAAAAAACAATCCCATCCCCATTTTACGGTAAAATACATGCAGAGGATACGCTGTACTGTCATGGTTTTGGAAATCGGAGCATGCCAGTTATACCCCAGGACACACCGGCGGTGGCTTACCTATTGGCATAATTAAAGCAAAAAGTCCACAGAGGAAACCTGTACAAAGCGCTACAGGAAGAACCCCGATGCGTTGCTGTTTTTCCAACAGTGTTTTTATGCTACAGGTGCTACGTGGAGCCTTAACCACAGTCATGTCAAGCTTGTAATTAACCCCTTCTTGGGAAATCAGCAATTCAATCACTTAGACAGAATCACTGACTGCAGGAGGTTGGGGGAGTCAGTGGTGAATACAGCTCACCAGCACACTTGGTGGTTTTCAGGGGGCATGTTGTATTAATGAATATATGGAGGGGGGACATAGACAGCCTGCTATACAAATAAAGCAGGGGTAGGCAACCTTCGGCACACCAGCTGTTGTAAAACTACAACTCCCAGCATGTATACTGGCTTTGCTGTTCTTGGAACTCCCATGGAAGTGAATGGAGCATGTTGGGAGTTAAGTTGGGAGTTAAGTATAGCAGCCCTAATCTTCCTTAGGGTTACACCTGCTATACAGGGAGAGTAAAGTGACACTGACATTTGTTAGAATTGCTAACTCATGCACTAGAAAGAGTTAATTGCAGTCATAACCTGACCACAACTAAAACAAAGTGCAGGAGTCACAGTCAAGGGTTTACACTCGCTTATGACACACAGACAAGTAATGTCTTAAGATTCACCCCCATCTAGTGCAGGGACTCTTCCTGCTCTGAAGGAGTCCCTGCATTGTGAGTAACCTCTTTATACAGCAATGACCATCAGTTTGGTGCTAGTGATCACTGCAGAGTTGGAGAGTGAGCAGTGCAGAATACTTATGCATACAGCTTACACAGGAGGCAGCCCTAAGGTCCTGGATCTCCCCTAGCATACAGACGGCAGCCCCCATGATCCTCTCAGGTTACAGATGGCAGCCCCCCCAGGGACTGAAGCCCCCCCATCCCCCTCAGTATACAGCATGAGCACCCTAACACATAGGTGGCATCACCCCAGGTGCTGGACCCCACCAACACACAGGCAGCATCGCCAAACACACACAGGTAGTAGCATCTTAGGGCCCATCAACAACCCCAACCCACATACAAGCAGCACTGCAGGAACCCCCATTTACATGAAGGCAGCACCCAAATGACCAAAACACAACAAAGCAGTACCCCGGAACCTCCGCCACATGCCCACAGGTGGAAGTACCCAAGGGGCCAGCACCATCTCACTCAAACAGATAGCATCCCAGGGACCTCCAAACAAGGACACAGGTCGCAGCACCCTGGGACCACCTCCAGAACTCCCTCTCAAACACAAGCAGTGCCCCAGGAACCCAACACACAAATTTAATATCCCTGAGATCCCACACAAACGCATGCAGCAGGCCATCCCAGGGACCCTTGCCCACTATTACATGCAAGCAGCACCCCAGGGACGTTTGCTCCCCTTTAGATGCCAGCAGCATCCCAAGGACCCCCCCCCCCCCCGTAGATGCCCCAGCACACCAAGGAAGCATGCCCACATAATTAGATGTCGATGACACCCCAGGGTCTCCGCCCCTTTTAGTTGCCAGAAGCACGCCAGGGACACCTTCCCCCTATCCATGCCAACAGCATCCACCTTAGATGCTAATAGCACCTCAAGGACCTCCCCCTTTATGCCAGCAGCACCTCGAGGACCCTTGCCCCTTCTTAGATGCCAACAGTATCCCAAAGACCCAGTGCCCCCCATTAGATGCCAGCAGTACCTCAAAGACCCACTGCCAGGGGTGTAACGATCGTGACCTGACCCGGTGAGACATGGGGCCAGCAGCCAGCTGTAGCTAGTCGGGGTCCAGTACCACTATGTGACAGCAGCAGGGGAAAGCCTGGTTTCCTGACCACTATATACATTGTAAATGAGAAGGGACACTGGCATGTTGCCAGGCCCTTTTTCAATAGATACTAGCCCAGGGGAGGTGACTTAAAATTATAAATAGATATACTCACCTCTCTGCGTCCTCTCCGGCGTCTTCCATCATGTGACTGAGGCCTGAGATTAGGCCCCAGCAGTCAGATGGAGTGCAGCGGCATAATGACGTCAGTGTCCCCCCACGTGACTGCTGAGGACCAATCACAGGCCTCAACAGAGACTTCAGGAAGATGCTGAAGACAGCCGGAGCCGGGGGGGGGGGGCTGTTGGGAGCATATAATGCTAGGGGGGAGGGGGGGAGGTACTGCTGGAGATGAAATGTGTGTGTGTGGGGCACTGCTGGACATGTAACACTGAGTGGGGGGGCACTGCTGGGCATGTAATACTGTGTGTGTGTGTTGGGGGACACTGCTGGGCATGAAATACTGTGTGTGTGTGTTGGGGGACACTGCTGGGCATGTAATACTGCATGGGGGGGTCACTGCTGGGCATGTAATACTGTGTTGGGGGACACTGCTGGGCATGAAATACTGTGTGTGTGGGGACACTGCTGGGCATGAAATACTGTGTGTGTTGGGGGACACTGCTGGGCATGTAATACTGTGTGTGGGGCACTGCTGGGCATGTAAGACTGTGTTGGGGGACACTGCTGGGCATGAAATACTGTGTGTGTTGGGGGACACTGCTGGGCATGTAATACTGTGTGTGGGGCACTGCTGGGCATGTAATACTGTGTTGGGGGATACTGCTGGGCATGAAATACTGTGTGTGGGGGGACACTGCTGGGCATGTAATACTGTGTGGGAGCACTACTGGGCATGTAATACTGTGTGGGGGGGCACTGCTGGGCATGTTATACTGTGGGGACACACACTGCTGGGCATATAATACTGTGGGGGGACACACTGCTGGGAATGTAATACTGTGGGGGGGGGCACTGCTGGGAATGTAATACTGTGTGTGGGGGGGACACTGCTGGGCATGTAATACTGTGTGTGTGGGGGGACACACTGTTGAGCATGTAATACTGTGTGTGGGGGAACTGCTGGGCATGTTATACTGTGTGTGGGGGGAAGGCACTGCTGGGCATGTAATACTGTGGTGTGGGGGGACACTGCTGGGCATGAAATACTGTGTGGGGGGGCACTGCTGGGCTTGCTATACTGTGGGGGGACACACTGCTGGGCTTGCTATACTGTGGGGGGACACACTGCTGGGCATATAATACTGTGGGGGGACACTGCTGGGAATGTAATACTGTGTGGGGGGGGACACACTGCTGGGCATATAATACTGTGGGGGGACACACTGCTGGGCATGTAATACTGTGTGGGGGGGACACTGCTGGGCATGTAATACTGTGGGGGGGCACTGCTGAGCATGAAATACTGTGCACACCACTGCCGTCCCCCTTAGATGCAGCAGTACCCCAAAGATCTCCTGCGCCCCCTTAAATGCCAGAAACACCCAAAGAACCCTGTCTCCCTCCATGCCAATGACTCCTATACCACCCTAAACATCAATCCAATCCCCCAGACCCTCCGGGATACAGTCCCATATAAAACATCACTCTCTTTTCACCCTCCTCCAACATGCAGTCCCGTGTAACTACATAACTCAGCCCCCCCAGCCTTACCCAACGTGCAGCCCCATGTAACTACATCACTCCCCCCTCAGCCTCATCCAACGTGCAGTCCCATGTAACTACATCACTCCCCCCTCAGCCTCATCCAACGTGCAGTCCCATGTAACTACATCACTCTCTCCCCTCAGCCTCATCCAACATGCAGTCCCATGTAACTACATCACTCTCTCCCCTCAACCTCATCCAACATGCAGTCCCATGTAACTACATCACTCTCTTCCCTCAGCCTCATCCAATGTGCAGTCCCATGTAACTACATCACTCCCCCTCAGCCTCATCCAACGTGCAGTCCCATGTAACTACATCACTCCCACCTCAGCCTTATCCAACATGCAGTCCCATGTAACAACATCACTCGCTTCCCTCATCCAACGTGCAGTCCCATGTAACTACATCACTCTCTCCCCTCAGCCTCATCCAATGTGCAGTCCCATGTAACTACATCACTCCTTCCCTCAGCCTCATCCAACGTCCCATGTAACAACATCACTTTCTCCCCTCAGCCTCGTCCAACCTGCAGTCCCATGTAAAACAAACCTGTCTCTCCCCTTCCAGCCTCCATTACCACGCTACAATCCTCTCTGCTTTCTGTTCTCCATCTCCATGTGCTCTGCTCCGGCTTCCTCTATACAGCACAGAGCAGTGATGGCCGAGACTCCGCCCTCCTCTGAGAGGCCACGCCCCTTCCTTTGACATCATACCTACCAGGAGCAACTCCACTCTAGTCACGACCGATTTTCCTGCTGTAGATGTTAAATCCTAGTGGGCTAGAGGACCTTTGATGATGTCATGACCATGTGAGCAGACTCTTGTGTGGATGGAGCTATTCTGGATTGTACAGGACAGTGTGGTGTTACAAAGGAAGCTGCCAGGAACAGAGACTGATGGAAGAGAAGAGAACATGTGTGAGCAAAAGGGGGACATGGGGGTGCAGGCTGTGTGTGAGCAAGATTGGGGAATTGGGGTGCAGGCTGTGTGTGAGCAAGAGGGGGGGAATGGGGAGTTCAGGCTCTAGGGAAACAGTGGGCACTGTGAACACACACTACTGTGGGGGGGGGGCACTGGTGAGCATATAAGTCTGTGTAAGGGGCCACTGAGAGCATATAATACTGTGTGGGGTCCTTTGTGAGCATATAATACTGTGTGGGGTCCTTTGTGAGCATATAATACTGTGTGGGGGCCACTGTGGAGTATTAAACAATTCACAAGTGGAAATCTCTCTGCCTCTGGATACAAGGGCTTCAGCCAATCAAAAAAACACCCCAGTAATCCATGTGTCAGAAGGACAGGCAAGAGGTACTTGTGGTCAAACCAATCAAATGCCTTTGCCTGATTCAAGAATAATAAGTATGCCTTCCTTCCCCTCCTTCCTGTAATTCATCTGTGTCTCTGTGTCAATGCTGCTAGAAACAGAATTCACAAGACAACAGGTAATGGGCAGCAAGCCACAGGGGAGGAAAATGCCTAGTGGTCATCACTTTGAAGAATTGGCGTTGTGGGGGAGGAGCGGGTATCTTGTGCCATATCTTCTGGGTCTGTGCTGAAAATTTCTTAATATTTGTTTTAGAGCTTGACACTATGTGGGAGCCAAATGGGGATTTTTTTTTATCTAACAATGAAGGGGGACTTCTTCTAATTAGGGGGTTACATCAGGTAACCAAAGATAGCTAGGTGGGTATCTTTTTTTTTTTTTTTTTTTTTGGCGCTTGCCTGTCTTTAGTTGGCCTCAAGCAGCAAAAAGGCTAGGTTCATGCCTGGTTACAGCATTTAGCAGCATTAACTCAATATTGATGGGCTATCTCTAGGATAGGTCTCCAATATTGGATGAGGTTGACCTAATTCTTGACACCCCTATTGATCAGGTGTTTTCAGCACAGTTTATGAAGCTAGTCGCATGCATCTGCTGGCGTTGCCGATTCACTTGAATTGTAGCTAAAGGTGTGAGTTGTTGGAACCCTGAAGATCCAATAATGATTACATACAATGAAGATAACGTTTTATTTCAGGCCATTAAGGTGTTGTATATCAACTGTAATACATTCCTACAAAGAAATCATTTATATCACTGGTCTTTATTAGAGTATACAGTATAAGCTAATAGAGATCATTGATTTACCTGCCTGTATGCGCCCCCTATTAGCTGCATCCTACCGAATCCTATTGTCTAATTAGAAGCACCAAGACAGACGTGATTTTAGTATGTGCATGTTATATAAAGTATTCTTAAGCTAAAACTAGGAAATGTTTTGGCTGCCAATTTGTACATTAGCAGTAATAAAGAATTTTAGCAAATGCCTTTGAACAAATTAAGTTTATGTTTTATTTGAGCTACCTTGAATTAGGATTGAAATTATTGAGCAAACAAATAGCTCCATAACATGGTTCGTATTTTAGTTAGTTAGTATAACTTTATAAGTTTTTGCATTTTTATAGTTGCATATTAATGAACCACCAGCTGGGACAGTCTAGGTTTGTAGGGATTCATTGCCAGTTAATGGGCTTAGGTAGCAACTTTCAGGCTGGCAGCCAATGCCTTTGGCTTGAATATAAACACAGTTTTTTTTGTGATTTAATATGCCCACGGGCAATTGAGCTGTTAACATTTGATTTTTTTAATAAAGTGTGTGACCATAATGTTTACTATAATATTACCTGTATAAATTTTAAATGGATTTCCTGCAAGTTTAATATGCAGTAACAATTTTAGAAATTAGACTGTATTGATCTTTTGAGTGAAGAAGTAAAAAATAATTGTTGTTATAATTTATATTATTACAGCAATAGCAATATTCAATGAACTTAGCAAGTCACACTGGTTTCTGTAGTAAATATGTGTATTATTATGTGTCAAGATGTTAAGATATGATATAAGAGATATGTATTACATGTTAAGTGCAAAATGGTTTTGTGACAAGTTAAATCGAAGTGATTTGCTAAGTATCCTATATTACCTTATATACTTGAGTATAAGCCCCTAATTTTACCACAAAAAACTGGCTCCAGTATAAGCCTAGGGGGGAAATGCAGCAGCTACTGGAAAATTTCAAAAATTAAAATGGTTTTTGGGTGCAGTAGTTACTGGGTGCTGGGGAAGGGGAGGGGGTGTTTTGGTTGTCCGTCTGCCCCTTCCCTGAGCTTGAGAACTGTTTTTTATTTCCCCCACATGGAATTCAGCCTGGCTGAATATAGGGTATCTGCAGTGCTCCTATTAACCCCTTCCCGACGGAACAGGAGCACTGCAGATACCCTGATTTAGAACTTTTATTTATTTTATTTTTTTGTTTTTTAAAGCTTCTTTTTTTCACTATTCTATGGGAGATTCTATACATTATTATTGCGGCTGGTCATGTGGTACTGTGTGCAGACGCGCGTATCTAATCCTCTGGCATGTGGTACTCTGTGCTGAGATACGTATGTAATTCTCTGGTACTGTCATGTGGTACTTTGTGCAGAGGCATGTATCTAATCCTGCCCCATGTGGTACTGTGTGAAGACGCAGGTATCTAATCCTCACCTATGTGGTATTGTGTGCAGTGGCACATATCTAATCCTCCGGCATGTGGTATTGTGTGGAGAGGCGCATATCTAATCCTCTGGCATGTGGTACTGTGTGCAGAGGCACATATCTAATCCCCCCCGTGTGGTATTGTGTGCAGTGGTGTGTATCTAATCCTCCAGTGTGTGGTATTGTGTGAAGACGCATGTATCTAATCCTCTGGCGTGTGGCACTGTGTGCAGATGCATGTATCAAATCCTCCAAAGTGTGGTACTGTGTGCAGATGCACGTATCTAATCCTTCCTTGTGTGGTATTGTGTGAAGAGGTGCGTATCTAATCCTACAGCATGTAGAACTGTGTGTAGATGCGCGTATCTATTCCGACAGCATGTGGTACTGTGTGCAGATGCGTCTATCTAATCATATGGCATGTACAACTGTGTGCAGATGCACGTATCTAATCCTTTGGCGTGTGGAACTGTAAGCAGACACGCGTATCTAATCCTATGACATGTGGTACTGTGTGCAGATGTGCTTATCTAATCCTCTGGTGTGTGGAACTGTGTGCAGATGTGCGTATTCAATCCTCTGGCATGTGATACTGTGTGCAGACACATGTATCCAATCCCCCGGCGTATGGTACTGTGTGAAGATGCGCATATCTAATCCTCCAGTGTGTGAAACTGTGTGCAGATGCGCATATCTAATACTACGGCATGTGGTACTGTGTGCAGATGTGTATTTCTAATCCTTTGGCGTGTGGAACTGTGTGCAGATGTGCATATCCAATCCTCTGGCGTGTGGTACTGTGTGCAGATGTGCGTATCTAATCCTCCCCCATGTCGTACTGTGTGTAGATGTGCGTGTATAATCCTCTGGCGGTGGTACTATGTGAAGACATGCATATCTAATCCTCCGGCATGTTGAACTATGTGCAGATGTGCGTATCTAATCCTCCCCTGTGTTGTATTGTGTGAAGAGGTGCGTATCTAATCCTCCCTCGTGTGGTACTTTGTGCAGATACACGTATCTAATTCTTCAGCATGTGGAACTCTGTGCAGACGCGCATATCTAACCCTTGGTCATGTAGTACTGTGTGCAAATGCACGTATCTAATCCTCCCCTGTGTTGCATTGTGTGAAGAGGCGCATATCTAATCCTACGACGTGTGGAACTGTGTGTAGACGCGTGTATCTAATCCTACGGCATGTGGTACTGTTTGCAGATGTGTGTATCTCATCCTATGGCATATACAACTGTGTGCAGACGCACGTATTTAATCCTCTGGAGTGTGGAACTGTGTGTAGACGCATATATCTAATCCTACGGCATGTGGTACTGTGTGCAGACGTGCTTCTCTTATGCTCTGGTGTGTGGAACTGTGCGCAGATGCACGTATCCAATCCTTTGGCATGTAGTACTGTGTGCAGACACACGTATCTAATCCTTCAGTGTGTGGAACTGTGTGCAGAAGCGCGTATTTAATCCTCTGGTGTGTGGGACTGTGTGCAGACGTGTGTATCTAATCCTCTGGTGTGTGATACTGTGTGCTGATCTGTGTATCTAATCCTCTGATGCATGTATCTCAGTTTTGGATATTAGTGTTCTATTGTGCATGTGGAGTGACCGTGTGTACTGCAGTTGGAATATGAGTGAAAGACTTGCAGGTTTGTAATGGCTAAGGGGGGGGGGGGGGGATATTGTGTTTGGAATGCTGTATCTCAGCAACGGTACGTCCGAGCGAGTTGGCGTCTTGTCTTAAACCTTCCCGGATACCTGAAGTATCTCTGTACCAAATTTGGTGAAGATCGGTACAGTCGTTTGGTTTGCAATAGAGAACAGACAGACAGACAGAAATTCATTTTTATAATAGAGAGATTAGCATTCAGCAAGTACGTGAGTCCATCAAAGAAAGTAATACAATGGCATATACAGTCCAATTAGCAGCAACCAAACCCATCTTTATTATATTTTACCATGATTTTAGCACTTTCTTATTTTTGTACCCCTTATTCAGACTTATACATTTATTTAATTGAATTTTAACATATATTGAAACCCTGACCAAAGATAACCAAGTTTGTATGTTCATCCTGTGTTTGCAGGGGCTTCCTCTTGAGACTCCGATTTCCTTCCACGCTCCAAAGACATACTGACAGGGAATGTAGATTGTGAACTTTATATAGGACAGTGATTGACAATGTCTGTAAAAGCGCTGCGGAATACGTTAGCACTATATAAGTAAGCTTAATAAATATATGAATAATAAGGTTGCACTGATTTACTTCTGAGCTTTGTGTGGATATTTGGTTTTGCAAATAACATTAATCCAGACTCCAGAAAATTTGACTTTAAAGATATGTTTTGTGATATATTCCCTGCCCCCCCCCCCCCCCATTGTGTTGAAATAATCTCCAGACAAATTGCTAAACATGGAGACAATTTCATAGCAAGCAATTATCAGTATATGTATTTTTATTAAATTTACAAGACTACTCATGGGAATGACACTGTATTTACAGTGCTGAGCTATTTTCTACTCTGCTGATCCACCACTAAAGTTGAATGAACCCGTCAAAGTTTAGGTTCAACAAGTTTGGCCAAAATTTGCCCAAAAGTTCGGTTCATGTACCCAAACTTGACCCGAACTCAAACCTGAACCCCATTGAAATCAATGTAGATCAGATCTTGGTGACACAAAAATGGCTGTAAAATGGGGATAGTAAGGAGCAGTGGGCTGCAAAATAGCTGTAATAACAGGCCAAGTGCCCTGCGAAAAATGGGGTAGAGAAAGGACTTAAAATAATAAAATAAAAAAATAAAATAAAGAAATTTTAAAAATTAAAAAAAATAAAATAATAATTTAAATTTAATTTTAGTATATTTTCTGACATTTTTATAATTTTATATGGCATACACCAAGGACACATGTAGTTTTATTTGTTTATTCCTCCTTTTTATTGTCACCTTTGGTAGATCTGATGAAGGGGTGCGTTCTTCTGAATGTTGTGATACCCCGAAACGCGTTATCGTTTTCAATAAAGCTTGGATTGTTCACATTCCAAGGCATCTCTGTTGATTTCACTGAGAGGAGTGCACTGTGCCTGGGTTTTTAGGAACTATATGTTCAAATTTCACTGTCTTTAGTCATATGGCCAGTCAGCCCTATTCGTAAGACAAGCAGTCATAAAGAACACTCTCTTTCCCTGGGTTTCCTTTTCTCTACAATTTATTAAAATGATAATTTTGAAACAGGTGATAGAGGTCCAAGGGAAGGAGGAGGTGGCTCAGTCAAGTCCTGTGGGATCCATGACTGGTTCATCTTAAGGAACGTAAATATGTCCTCATAGGCTGTGGATAAGCGGATCCTCTTGTTAGTGATTACACACCCTGTGGTGCTGAACACATGTTCTGGTAGGACACTTGCTGCAGGACAGCACCTCCAAAGCATAGAGGGCAAGCTGTGGCCACATGTCCAATTTACCAACCCAAAAATTGAACGGGGAGGACCCATAACTCCGTATCAGAAGACGTGTTGACAGATACTCATCCACATGTGAGTCAAAGTCTAGGAGACCCACAATTATTGTTAATGCGCTAGAAGACAGTCTGGGTACACATGCAGTTATTATTACTGTGCTAGGAGACTATATGGGTACACACACAGTTATTGTCGCTGTATTGCAAGCCAATTGACCACCTAAACTACCTGAGATGGGATAGTTTTCATCCCAAACAAATAAAGAATTCCATTGTCTACAGCCAGGCTATCAGATACCATCGCATATGTTCAGACCTTGTGGCTAGGGACAAACATCTTGGTGGCCTCAAAGACACAGTCTAGAGGCAGGGTTATAATCCAAGAACAGTCGAAAATCAAATCACATACAACCCACACCTGGAGATGCTGTGAAGAATCACACTATTGCAAAAAGATGAACACCTAAAATCTATATTTCCAGACCTCCCTCTCCTGTGCTATAGACAGCCACCAAATCTCAGGAATATTGTTATTAACAGCTCACTGTCACCTCCTACCAAAACAGGAACGTTTCCGTGCAGGCAGAAAAAATGCAAGACCTGCCAGCACATATTGACTACCGACAAGATAAAGATCCCCAATTCTAATCAGGACAACAAGATCTCAGGTACCTTCACCTGCAGCACACCTAATGTGGTGTATTTAATAATATATACCAAATGTCCAACAGGCGGCCTTTATGTAGGGGAGACACGGCAGACACTCAGAATGCAGATGAACTCACACCGTCGCACGATTATAGAGCAGAGAATGGACCCCCCTGTGCCAATAAACTTCTGCAATCAAAATCATATCATCAATGACATGAAGACTTTGGTTTTAAGGGGGAATTTCAAATCCAATAAAGATAAGAATGTGTGTGAGTACAAACTTATAACCTTGTTTGACACACTCCAGGGGGAGTTGAATCTATCTCATGAGTTTATGTCCTTCTACAGGAATAAACCATCACATCATTAATCAAAGCTACCATAAAGACCACTCTTTGAATTGATAAGGGCCTTCTGAACTGATGATCTGTTTACTTGTGTGTACTGATTACCATCTACTCTCCCACCTACTATTCCTATGTGTCCCTTTTTTTGCATAAATATGCATCTTTCAGAAATTGTCTTTAAGCCATGCTTGACAAAGGGGCCTAAGCAGCCTCAAAAGCTTGCAATCTGTCATCATTTTGGTTAGCCATTAAAAAAGGTATTAACTACTGAAGACTTACAATTTTTATATTTCTTATCCACTGGCTAACACGGTACAAAGATATATTTTTACTTATAAGTTGCTGTGACATCAGAATTTGGAATACTTTGGCAGAAGTTGAGTTTAGTCAGAAAAACTGCTGTGTCACTAATGTTACTCTGACCTCACAAGCCTAAGCAAAACAGGCTTAGGGTTTTAGTTAGGTGAGTACTTGATATATCACAAATGGGTTTTAGTCATACTTGCTAGTTGGATCAGGAATTTGGGCCACCCCCCCCCTTTTTGTGGCGCGAGCACAAAAATGTTGTGTCACCACTTTTTGTGACCTGGCAGGAACATAATGTGTCCATGACATACAGTAATGCTGAGCCCAGGAATTTCTTCAGTTCTTTGGGAGTCTGAGAAATTAAACCCTTATTTCAGGAGCCCCTCAGACATTCTGGGACAATTGGAAAGTAAGACAAACTTCTGACATCACACCTTTATTTCTGTTGGCTATGCTGCTATGACATCACCTATGTGTCCACTGCAGTCACTCTTTGGCCTCAGTGATCATGGGTGGGTGGTCAGATACATCATTGCTATAAAAGTTCTGATTTCTCTAAGGGCTCGTTCACATCTGCGCCCGTACTCCGTTCTGCAGGTTTCCGTTTCCTGCACAAAACAGGGGCAGGAGACGGAAACCTGCCAGCATCTTTCAAACCCATTCATTTGAATGGGCTTGAAAAGTGTCTGGCCCTGTGCGCCGGTGAGCGTTTTATGCGCTCCGCGGCGAAACCGTTTTTTTTTAACCGGACACAGAGTCGGACATGCAGTACTCTGTGTCCATTTAAAAAAAAAAAGGTTTCGCCACGGAGCGCATAAAACGTTCACCGGTGCTCACGGACAGACTCGGCACAACAGGTTTCCATCTTCTGCATGCAGAAGACGGAAACCTGAGAATGGAGATCAGATGCTGGTGTGAACCCAGAGTCATGCCCACACTGACAGTATTAGACAGTATTATAAATTCTGCCCCAGTATTTATTGCAGGCGCTGCCTTTAGAGTCCTCCCCCTTTCATATTACACTGTCTTTATCTCAGCTAGGGTTGGCAACCAGCTGGTATTCTACCAGTATTTTTACTCTCCAGACTGGCACTGATAATTTTTTAATCAGCCTCACTGGAGAGAGGTATTTTTTGTTGGGAAAATTTTGCACCTGCATGAATAGTAGTATATGCTTCTTGGTGTAGTCTGACTTCTCTTTTCTGATTACACAGAGACAAGAGGTGGTATACAGTTCTGGAAGGACTTGCCATTCACAGATAAGTATCACGGGAGCAGGTGGCGCTGTGCGCCGGACGGAGATCCTGCGGGGCCACATCCTAACAATATGTTATATAAATAGTATATTCTTCTCACAGTTTTAAACAAAGCTGCCAACAATATTTAGGAATAGGAATATTACCATATTACCTTTTATATACAGACACCTCAAATAATATAAAAATTCTGAGCACAGCTCTGGCCTAAAGCCAAGTCGCCATGACTGGTACACCTAGCTAGACTGGCCGTGTCAGTATCATTTCACAAATCCATTAGTCATAAGCGTGAGTGTTTAATAAGACATACAATACCAAGATACTGCTCACCGCAGTATCTAATATAGGAATACAATCATGCAACTGAAGCTATTGCTTCATCCACACCCAGCTGAAGTTACCTACCTTTTAGAGCTTTCCTAATATATTATTGCTAGATGGTGGATACTTGATGCTGGAGGAGTCCTGCATAAATAGAAGCCATGAAGTATCAAGTATAAAAAGTATTTGTAAAACTACAAATCTAATTTTATAAAGATTTATGAAATACCAACTGTGAAGATTTTATTAAAAATATATAAGGTCTTATACAAGGATATAAACCATTGGCATTGTATAAATATAAATAGAATCTCTTGCAAAGTCAGGCAAAATATGCACAAATGTATCACAATGGGTTTTACTAAATGGAGTATCTCATCATGATAACACAATTTGATAACGCAAGTTGAAAATTGTTGGAAATGTACTGGTAAGAAGTGACAATGCGGGGAATAGGTTCCGTATATACTCGAGTATAAGCCGACCCGAGTATAAGCTGACCCCCCAATTTTGCCACAAAAAACTGGGAAAACTTATTGACTAGAGGATAAGCCTAGGGGGGGAAATGTAGCAGCTACTGGAAAATTTCTAAAATTAAAATGGTTTTTGGGTGCAGTAGTTGCTGGGTGGTGGAGAAGGGGAGGGGGTGTTTTGGTTGTCTGTCTGCCCCTTCCCCACGTGGAATTCGGCCTGGCTGACTATAGGGGATCTGCAGCGCTCCTATTAACCCCTTCCCAATGGAATAGGAGCACTGCAGATCCCCTATATTCAGTAGACCGGGCACTTTCAAACACAGGGATACCTAATGTGTATGTGTTTCACAGTAATTTTCTACTTTTATATGTATTCTAGGGAAAGGAGGGATTTAGAACTTATATTTATTTTTTTATTATATTTTTTTTAAGCTTCTTTTTTTTCGCTATTTTATGGGAGATTCTATACATTACTATTGCGGCTGGTCATCAGAATTCCGATCGTGATCGTGAAATTTGCTCGATCGCCGATCGGAATCCGATCGCTCAACCCTAGTAGGAAGATATTAAATATTAACTGATAGTCACTCTAGAGCACAATGGATGAAATCATCATCAGACAATATACAGCCCTTCATCATTTAAGACCATTACAGATATTAGGTTTTAAGTGCTAAACCCCACTTACTACTAGGAGTATAGCAAGAATATTATCACTTTCCTAAAAATCTGCCATCAAATTAGTGATATAATTGTTTGTCAACGTAATTTACTTAAGATTGGAAATAACTGAATAATAAAAGGAACCGCCTTGCATTTATACTTCTGTACCCTCACTTCCCCTTGTGTATGTCCTTGAACATATGTCCATGTATTATTTTTGTCTTTACGTAAAATTAGCATAAAATGCAATAGGCGATCTCTAAGAAGTTGTGACTTAAAGTCAGAAACTTATTACATTCAGGCTTCCATAAGTAGCAGGTGGATCTTTTAACTAGTGAAGTGGACCAAAAAGAGATCTGACACTGACCAAAAATGAAAAATGCCTATGGAAATTTTTCTAAAATTGCCAAATTATTGAGGCATGAACACTGCACAATAAACTACTGTGTTAAGAATCATCAACTGAGTCACAAAACATCTGTTGTGAAGAAAAGGTGCAAATTAACTGCAAATACCTTACAATTATAACTTAAAGTATTTAGCATAGGATCTTTCAGAAACCGACTACTTTACAAAGATAGCAGGTAAAATGTGTAGTTAAGTGTGGAGTAGTGTGATTTAATAACACAGTAACAATAATCTACAGTACATATGTATAATATATACAGGGGTATATATTAAGGGGTTAAAATGTAAATAAAACCATATAAATTTGGTATCCCCGTAATCGTACCGAAACATAGAATACCTGTGACATGTCATTTTGGCTGCACAGTGAACACTGTAAAAACAATGCCTGTAAGAATTTTTTTTCCAGCTTCCTAGTAATGGTAGCATCATGAAGAACAATTTGTCCCACAAACATTAAGACCTCCTATGGCTCTGAGAGCAGAAAAATAAAAAAGTTATGGGGTTTGGAAGCGGGGGGAGTCAAAAACAAAAATCGAAAAAGAGGTTAAAGATATAGGATTCCACACCTTACAAATCCAAAACAAGCATCACCCCTAGGCTTTCAGTGTCACCAAGTGGGCGCAGTCTGTCACCCACTCCACGTACAGACACAAAAGTAGGCAAACTGGTGATCGTACACATGGACAAAAAGTGAAGAAAGCAAGTCTTAGCAAAAATTTTTGGCACAACAATTAAAAATATATCTGGATTTTGCCATTCTGCACTTCTTCTTCAGGTTCATGTTGTTCCCCAAGACAGGCTGGGGTTAAAGCCATTGTTTTTAGAGATATTATATGGCTTGTGCATACAGTATGCTGGAGAAGGTTGCAGAACATAACTGGAAGAGAAGGTCGCTCCAAAAAAAACTTTTTCAGTTAAAAACAAGAAGTTCTCAACGTCAGGTCTGCAGTCTTCTCCACAAAACATAACAAGTCATTACTGTCATATCTTCTTGGTCTCACAATCTCAAGCAGATATTTAATACTTTTAACTCCCTTCTCCTTTACGTGGTACCCATCACTCATCTCAGCTGAAAACCTTGCCACATATATAAAATCTGTGTATCCAGCTACTGGTGGCCAAGGACACAACCGCTCGGAAACAGGCACCGAAGAAACTCAGTAAGGTAAATAACAGAAGCCTTACCTCATTTCTGTACACATTTTTTTATTGATTTTTTTAAATTCATTTTGGCAATGCCATACATTTGTCTAGTTAAGGGGGACACATTAATGTTACATGTGCACAAGTTATTTATGATCTGCAATAACTACAATATAAGTATCTAGTGTTGTTAATGTATAGAGATGAGCGAACAGCGTTCGATCGAGTACATGTTCGATCGGATATCAGGCTGTTCGAGATGTTCGATTTGAGTTGAACACCAGGTGGCAAACTCACTAAAAATTAGATTCCCCCTCCCACCTTCCCTGGCGCTTTTTTTGCACCAATAACTACGCAGGGGAGGTGGGACAGGAACTACGACAACGGAGGCATCGAAAAAAAAATCGGAAAAAGTAATTGGCTGGCTAATTCAGGTGACCTCCAATTTATACGAATAGTTGATTTAATATCAGGTTCATGTGAGACTGTGAACTATGTGACTGTGAGACAGGGATAGTTGTACTGGCAGGGTTAGCTAGGGATTACCTTTATTTAGGTGGGAATCTTACTCACACAGCTCTTTGGGGCTCTATCTGGTCGGGATCCCTGTCAGCTTGCGATATGCGGGAGCTGACTTTTTCCCATAGGAATGCATTGACCAGCGTTGATTGGCCGAATGCCATACAGAGTACAGCATTTGGACAATTAACGCTGGTTCTGCCGGAGGCTCGTCTGTGAAGAGGCAGAGTGTAAGATCGGACTAGAATGGAGACTGCTGTGGACCGATCTTAGACTCCGCCAGCGTTGATTGACCAAATGCTGTACTCTGTATGGCATTTGGCCAGTCAACGCTGGTCAATGCTTTCCTAAGCCGAGATGTAGCAGTGTTGGCTGTGCACTCAGCTTGACTACACCAGAGATGCATCTGAGCTGAGCGCACGGCCAGCACTGCTACACCGGAGATGTGAACCCTGCTGCACACCCTGATGCAGCAGAGCTGACTGTGCAGCGGGGTTCAGTGCATCTCTGATGCAGCAGAGCTGAGCGTGCAGCAGGGTTCAGTGCATCTCTGATGTAGTAGACCTGAGTGTGCAGCAGGGTTCAGCGCATCTCTGATGCAACAGAGCTGAGTGTGCAGCATCCTATGGGAAAAAGTCAGCTCCCGCATATTGCAAGCTGACAGGGATCCCGATGTAATACAGTGACTTGGGCATGTTAGATGCCCCCAGACATGCTTCCCCTTCTGTCTCAGTTGCATTCCAGGGTGTTGGCATAATTTCCTGGGATTGTGGACTTGGTGACCCTCCTGAGTCGAATAGTCGTTTCCCCCTAAATGAGTATTTATTCCCCATAGACTATAATGGGGTTTGATGTTCGATCGAACAGTCGAGTATTGAGCGGCTACTCGAATCGAACTTCGAACATTTCACTGTTTGCTCATCTCTATTAATGTAAAATGTATTACAATATATTATACGATATTTTTTACACTGTATGAACACACGTATAATTCCATAATTTATTACTTAATATTGATGTTCTGTAAATGTAGCTTTATTGCAGCTTCCTTCACTTTATTGATAAAATTATATCATATACCATACAAATTATTCAGTAAAGGATTTGTGTACTGAGCTAATGCTATATAAATAAATGATCTTCTATATCAAGTGGAAAGGAAATATTTTTTCATGATTACTTATTAATACTAAGTGTATTGAACAGCGCATTCATTAATTCATTATTACATATGTGGACAAAATTATTGGCACCCCTTGTTTAATGAAAGAAAAACCCACAATGGTCACAGAAATAACTTGAATCTGACAAAATAAATAAAAATTCTATGAAAATGAACAAATGAAAGTCAGACTTTGCTTTTCAATTCAACAGAATTTTTTAATAACAAAACTCATGAAACAGGCCTGGACAGAAATGATGGTTCCCTTAACTTAATATTTTCACCTTTTGAGGAAATCGCTGCAATCAAACTATTCACCCCTGATGAAGTCTGAGTATACAGACGAAACGCGCGTCGGGCCATAGTGGTGGTGAACCCAGGTATACCATAACTTTATGCCCTTACCTTTCCTTGGGGGATTTTTCACTTGTTTCCTTTAACATGGTTGTCACTTACTTACTCTTAGGGGTCCATGGGTCCTTGCACTTGCTTCCTTAACATGGTTGCTAGTCACTTAATTATACTGTATTATTGCTTATCTTTTGCACAGTAATTTTGTATCAGTTCTAACATGATTCTCTGTGACACTAATTGACTTTTTTACCTCACTTCCCCATGGTATGTGTCTATATTTATTTGGCTATATATTTCTGGGTTACTCCATCCTTTGGAATTGTGATTTGGTGTTTTATGGATAATATTTCCTTGTTTCCCAATAAAACGATTCCTCTAGCTGTCAATGAGACTTCTGCACCTCTCAACAGGTATTTTGGCCCCCTCCTCATGAGCAAACTGCTCCAGTTGCCTCGGGCTTGAAGGGCGCCTTTTCCAGACGGCATGTTTCAGCTCCTTCCGAAGATGCTCAATAGGATTTAGGTCAGGGCTCATAGAAGAGCACTTCAGAATAATCCAATGTTTTCCTCTTAGCCATTCTTGGGTGTTTTTAGCTGTTTTGGGACATTATCCTGTTGCAAGACCCATGACCTGTGACTGAGACCAAGCCGTCTAACACTGAGCAGTGCATTTCTCTCTAGAATCCATTGTTAGTCTTGAGATTTCATTGTACCCTGCACAGATTCAAGACCCCTTGTGCCAGATGCAGCAAAACAGCCCCAGAACATAACAGAGCCTCATTCATGTTTCACAGTAAGGACAATGTTCTTTTCAAAATATGCTTCATTTTTCCATCTGTGAACATAGAGCCAATGTGCCTTGCCAAAAAATTCAATTTATGTCTCATCTGTTCATAGGACATTCTCCCAGAAGCTTTGTGGCTTGTCAACATGTAGTTTGGTTATTATTTATTATTACTTTTGTCAGATTCAAGTTATTTCTGTGACCAATGTCGGTTTTTCTTTCATTAAACAAGGGATAACAACAATTTTGTCCATGTGTGTAAATCAATAATTCAAGTGTTTCTATCTAGAACTTTAAAAGTAAACACAACTCTGTACAGAAACTTGTAGAGAATGAGTATGAGAGTAAAGACGTGCACCCACTGTTGTACAATTGTGATATAGCCAATGAAACAAGTACATACCCAAAGTCTTCTATTTCCAACTACCTAAGAACTAACTGATAAATCAAGAACCAATATAGTAACTGTCAATACAGAAAATAAAGAATGACATTATATTTGTGTTATTAGTGATATTGTGATGATATGGGATGTCTAGTGGTATATTATGGTTTCAGCGAAAAAGGCATTGGCATAACATGTAGTCCCACCTGGTTCTAGGAGCCTTAGAGTACCCCATAATGTATTTTACAATATGCAGAGACTAGTACAAGTATAAATAATGAATTAAAGTTGGGTTGGCCTGGTACAGATTTTGCTTTTGCACCCAGGGGTTTCATGTTCCATCTATGAAAAGAGGTTTTTCAATATGCAAGCTACATGTTTCCATCCTAACTTAGCTCAAATTTCTCATTAAACCAATTTAATAGCAATATAACAACATGCTAGCAAACCCCTTGATAGGCAACAATTCACAAAACAAGCAATGGTTAGCTATGCACAGACACATTTAGTCTATCAGCTTGGAATAGAATATAACAAAACAATATTGTTTTCAGAAGCTAAACACCAAGAGGAAATATAAGAACATATCTGCATTCTCTCCATATAGGGCCCAATGAAAATTATGGCTAGGAGTCAGTTTTCACAATTTAACATGTTGCAATTTTTTTTATTGACCTTAAACTTTATTTTATTCAAACAAGAGTTAATTCATAATAACAAAAATTATTTTTAAAAAATCTAAAATTATTCAATATACTGGAAGTCAGTGAAAGTGATTTTCCATGAACTATACCACATTTGTAGACAACTAGGGGTGAGCCGATCTTGAGATTCCAGGATCGTTTTTAAAATCCAATTTCCCAACATTTTCCATTCGGGCCCGATCCCTATCCCAATTCTGATCCCAATGCAAGTCAATGGGATTTTTTTAATAATTGGATATCGGATTTTAAAAACGATCCTATTCGCTACACAACATGGAGTCTAAAAATTGAACGCTTTAATTGTTAGAATCCACGCTGTGTAGTGATTTAAAAAATCCTCTGGCTACTTAGTCCCCCCTGCTGTCCACTTACCTGCACAGATCGCTGGTCCGGTCCCTGCTGTTCTCGGTCCTCTTCTCGCCTCGCTGTCCCCGCCTCCCAGGTTAATGTTACAGACCTAGGAAGAAGGCAGGGATTGTGGCTTAGTAGAGTGTGGGTGGGTACTGGGTGGGGAGATTTGACGTCTGCCCTCAGGTGTTAACCCCTGAGATGCCGGCGGTCAAACATGACCGCCGGCATCTCAGGGGTTTCGGTATTTAATGGTCCCGATCGGCACCCCCCGCAATGGTTTCGGGGGGTGCCGGTGTTGGAAATGGGCAGCCCGGTGTCTGCCCCATCACTTCCCCCTCCATGTACCTGGTTGATCCTGCCAAAATGGAAGCTGTCAGCCCCATGTGTCTGCACAGGCTGAGAGCTTCCTGTACACTGCAATACACATGTATTGCAACGTACATCTAGTTAAGCAGTGATCTGCAGATCACTGCTTCAATCCCCCATGGGGACAGAAAAAAAAAGTTATAAAAAGTAAAAATAAAAAAGTTTAAGTTTAAAATAAATTAGAAATAAATAAAGCCCCAAAAATCCCATTTTCCCATACACAATGTTTTATTATGTAAAATAAAGAAAAATAGAAAAAAACATTACATATTTGGTATCACTGCGTCTGTAATAACCTGAACAATAAAATTAAAACATTATTTAACACGAATTTTATGCCTTTCAGAAGATGGCGATGCAAAAATAATTGATTTTTTTCCCCTAAATTGAATTTTATTCTGCACAAATAGTAACGCGTTAAAAAATAATATAAATTAGGTATCGCTGTAACTGTACTGACCCGCAGAATAAAGGTAACATTGTGGTTCGATCTTAGACTCTGCCTCCCCACAGATGAGCCTCCGGCAGAACCAGCGTTGATTGGCCGAATGCTGTACACTGGCCAATCAACGCAGGTCAATGCATTCCTATGCAAAAAAAAGTTTTTTCTAAAAAAACATCCAGCACACCAAAATCTTAAAAAAATGATAAAATATAACTTTTACTTCATATAAAGATAAAAATCTTACAGCATGGATCCAGTAGATAAGATCAGAGAGATCCCTCGTAACAGCAAGCTGCCAGCTCTCCCGACTAGCAAGGACGAGCCTGCTGCAGAACCAGCGTTGATTTGCCGCAGGCTCGTCTTTGCTAGTCAGGAGAGCTGGCAGCTTGCGGTTACGAGGGAGCTTACTTTTTATCAGTGCAACTGCAAGTGCTGTGCAGTTATAGCGCACGGACCCCATAGACTAGAATAGGGTCGTGTGCTTTAACTGCACAGCGCTCCTCCTAAACACGCTCTTCCTGCTTCTCGTGGACTTGGTGATCCTCCTCAGTGGAATAGTGGTTTCCCCTGAAATGCAGTGTTTTTTGGCCCTTGGAGTGAGTAGAGCCTTGCAACAGCAGGGTTTTTGGCCCTTGGAGTGAGTAGAGCCTTGCATCAGCAGTGTTTTTGGCCCTTGGAGTGAGTAGAGCCTTGCACCAGCAGAGTTTTTGGCCCTTGGAGTGAGTAGAGCCCTTAAAAAGCAGTGTTTTGGCCCTTGGAGTGAGTAGAGCCTTGCACCAGCAGAGTTTTTGGCCCTTGGAGTGAGTAGAGCCTTGCATCAGCAGTGTTTTTGGCCCTTGGAGTGAGTAGAGCCCTTTAAAAGCAGTGTTTTTGGCCGTTGGAGTGAGCAACATGCGCCTATACTTGTCCCTCCTGGAGACACTAGGCCCCTCAGTGGTGGTACTTTGGCGAGTGGATGCCATTATCGTGTCCCAGACCGTGGAGAGTGTGCCCCTGCCGGGTGTGGACCAGATGGCAGTTGTTAGCCTGTTGGAGGAACTCTCCACTCTGCCACCAACAAGAGTTGATGGAAACATCTCCATCATATTCTGCACCAGTTGCTTCTGGCAATCCTTGATGCAACTGGCCCTTCCCTGTACTGGAATAAAATTAGAAATATTATTTTTATACCGGGGGTCAAGGATTGCAAAAATAGTAGTCGTTGCTGTCCAGGATTTTGACAATGCATTTGTCAGTTGAAAACCACTCCAACATATATTCAGCCATGTGTGCCAGAGTGTTACTTGGTAGAGATGAGCGAACAGTAAAATATTCAATATTCATTATTCGTTTTGAATAGCAGCTCAATATTCAACTATTCGATTGAATATCGAACCCCATTATAGTCTATGGGGAAAAATGCTTCGTTTCAGGGGAACCCACCATTCGACTCAGGAGGGTCACCAAGTCCACTATGACACCTCAGCAAATGATGCCAAGACCATGTCTGGGGGCATCTAACAAGCCCAAGTCACTATTTTACCCCATCATCACAGCTTATCAACTACACACTTTCCACACTCAAAAAAACCTCTATCAAAGTCGGAAAATACCTGGAAACCTTCTTGCTTCCTCAAATGAATGGACAGAAACCCAAATTTAAGCTAAAGAAACATTAACAAGCACCCCTTTAAATCACGTTGCCCATGATAACCACAGATGGAATAGGCAATGGGAAATCCAACAGTACCCACCCTGAACTGTCATTGTGGATGTGCGTGTGTGTGCGATGTGGTAAGGCCTTGCAAAATTCACTTTTATGGCCCTTAACGTGAGCCCTTCCAAATTAAGTTAGAGGCCTTAAGCTGAGCTACCAGCAGAGATTGAGGCACTTTAGGTGACTTCAGGCTCTTACCAGCAGAGTTTTCAGCCCTTTAAATTAGTTCAGCCTTGCACCAGCAGAGTTTTTTGTCCTTTGGGTGAGTTGAGCCTTGCACCAGCAGAGTGTTAGCCCCTTTAAAATTCTTAGCCCCTAAAATGGTGGTTCCAGAACCATCACTCTCATTGTGTTGGATTCTTAATCACGGCACACTGGCTCAATGTAGTTGAGGCTGGGACCGGGTCACAAACTATGGCGGCCTGCCTTGTCTCCTTGCCCAATATTCCTGGCAGGAGTGCTGAAACACCACTTTCTCCTCCTCCTCCGCCGTTAAATTGACCCCAGCTATGAGCTGGAAACGCTGCAACACTGGCGTGCAGGCAGCGTTTCCGTGCTGAAGCTCATCAGCTTGGGGGACAGACAGCACAGTGCTTCGGAGGTCAGGGATGCCATCCTGGATGAGATGGCAATGCTTTTTGCCCCGCTGCACCTGGGCCCAGGTGCAGGTTGGCGTATGTGATAATGGCCGGAACCTGGTAGCAGATCTGGAGCTTGCCAGACTCAAACACGGTCCACACATGGCCTACGTTTTCAAATTATTGATGCAACGGTTTCTAAAAACTTACCCCAATTTACACAAGCTACTGGATAAAGTACGGCGCCTATGCTCCCACTTTGGCAAGTCTACAGTACCTGGTGCTAGCCTCAATACACTCCAGCAACGCCTACATTTGCCTGAAGCCCCAGCTGTTGTGCGAGGTCACCACATGCTGAAACCCTAGATACCGTATGTTGAGCAGGGTGTGTGAGCAGCAGAGACCTTTGATGGAGTTCCATCTACAAAACCCAAGGGTTCATCAAAGTCAGCTCCCTCAGTTTCTGCACCATGAGTGCCCATGGGTGGCAGACTTATGTGAAATCCTATCCCATCCTTTCCACTGGACAAGAAACATTAGCATGCGTTCATCACAATTGCTGATATGACAGCTGCGTTAAGCAGGTTGCAGGGTACAACGCAAAACAGGCCCGAGCTCCAGGAACAGGTGTTACAATGGCTAGTGGATAATGCTTCCAGCTGCTTTTTCAGCAGGTGGTCGGCCACTACCTGCAGTCATGTTCATACCCAAGAGTCTGCCCCTCCTTCCTCCCAACATGCCCAATCTTCCCAACAGAGTCATCCCACCCTTGCCCCCTCAGCAGATCTCTCTCTCTCCCTATCTCTCACCGCAAATGTCACAAAGATGGCGCTGGCTATTCTTTTAAATCAGAGGTCACATGTTTTTGGCAGCCAATGGGTTTTTTCAGTTTTTTTCAATGCCTCCGTTGTCATAGTTCCTGTCCCACCTCCCCTGCACAGTTATTGGTGCAAAAAAAGTGCCAGGGAAGGTGGGAGGGGATAAATTTTTAGTGCATTTTCCTCGCTGTATTCGATTGGAAACGAATACCTTGAACGGCCTGATATTCGATAGAATACCTATTCGATCAAAACGGTGTCCGCTCATCTCTATTAATAACATTCTTATGAAACTAATTCTCGGTTACTTGTAAGTGCGGTTACTGAGCAGCGACATTACAGTTTGTGCCTTTCTAACAATTTTCTATTTAGTTCAAGAAGTTGGTTCAGAGTAAATTGTTTTTGGACATAAGTTAATGACCCCATCACTGACAGGTGTATGTCTGGTTTCTTCTATTTCCATCAAATTCTCCGAGTAATCAGCATGTATGGCCTTGGAGGATGATCAATATAGAGGAGCTGACTTTATTGATTCGACAGAGATCTTTGATCCGGTGATTCACCATCACACATTGCTATTCCGTTGGCCTTTAGTGTTCTGAGAGCAGCGGTGGCAGAATGGTTGTTTAATTGTGGTACTGTATGTCACTTGTAAATAATGATCAAAATAGAGTCGTGTTAAGGTCAATACTTAATCTTATCAAACGCATTCAACTCTTTCCCAATTCTCCACTGAAAATATGAATTACGTTGTCTTTTATCCATCGGCTCTGGGTTTGCTACCGATGTTATTTTTTATTTGGATATTTGTTATGTGAATTTGTTACTTTTTGCTTTATTTAATATAATGGAAGTGCGATAAAATGAATGCTGGTTATTATTCTATGAATAAAATATGGCATAATAGTGTAGATTTGGAGAAGTCAATACTTCGTAATTCAGGATTGTTTGTTTGTAAGTGGGATAACTTGTCAAAACTGCAACTCGAACAATTCGATGTAATAGGCAAATGACATGATTAACATCTATGTGTAACGCCAGGGAAATAGAGCTGGAAACAGTACACTGATAAAGGCTTTTCTTAGGGTTAAAATTATGGTATTAATGAAAATACATAGTCATTTGTGGTGTGCTATATATTTCAAGGTTATACAATTATTTAGTATTTTATTTTACCCAAGATATCTAAGCCTAGATAATTTCCCTTTTTTCTCTCTTTAACTTCCCACTTACATATTCTATAGCTGTAGGAGATAGCTGTTAATCATAAAATATAATGTAAAATTGTATGTACTATAGATTTTATAGAATTGGTCGTTTATGGTAACAATCACTATGTGAATTTTCTCACCCCTAAATCAAAAATGTATTACCTCTACTACAGTACAGTAGAGTTTTATACTAAATAATGTGTATGGACTTTAACAGAATAATGTAAAATATATAATTTATGAAATGTGTTTCTGGCAGCCTGGTGTGACTCAAGGTCATAGAGTCAAGAAGTGGCCTTATTATATCAAGTAGGGTCATTAAGTGCTGATCACTACAGTAGAAAAAAAATCATTGCAGGAATGGACAGGGATTAAAAGTATCAAAGCAGTGATCAACCAAGTGAAGAGATCATGTTTATAGGGTCTAAAGTGGATGAAGATGCTCAAGATGCTTATTTATCTTTAAAGGGCCTAGTACTTTTTTATATATATATTGTATTTGATTCTAAGTTACCATTTAGAATGGGGATCCATAACTTTATCTAAAGTCATGGCCAAAAGTTTTGAGAATGACACAAATCTTATATTTTCACATGATCTGCTGCCCTCTGGTTTTTATGTGTGTTTGTCAGATGTTTTTATCACATACAGAAATATAATTGCAATCATATTAGGAGTAACAGAAGCTTATATTGACAGTTAGAATGAGTTAATGCAGCAAGTCAATATTTGCAGTGTTGACCCTTCTTCTTCAGGACCTGTAAGGGAATTGCTAAGACAGCAATTCCCAGAACTGTTAAACCCTGGAAGGGGCACAAGAGACAGTGAGCCCTAAGCTGAAGCCCCCCGCTTTCCCTTCCTATTGCCAGGCCCTATTCTAGGTAATAGGCGACAACCACGAGGACAGTCCCTCCCTGAGTATGTGACACACAAAACGCAGACAAGACGAACAACAACAATGGGAAGTCAACTTAGCCAAGGGTCAGTAACAGTCGGGCAATACAGTACCAAATCGGAGTCCAAAAAGAGAAGTCAGTGAGGAAAGCCAAAGGTCAGGTATAAAGGAGTAAACAAAACAGAGACAGTAAGAGCAGGTATGCGCACGGCAATAACAAGCACTGGTGTGAATGGGAACCAAGGCTAAATAGGGAGGAAGAACCCGCCCATGGAGTTCACAGGAAGGCAGCTGTCAATCACAGGGCAAGGCCAGATTAACCACTTAATGGACAGAGGCAACATAGGCAGAAGACGGGTGTGGTGCAAATTCAATTAAGAACTAGAGCCGTGTTCACACAGTGCAACTAAAAACTTTAAGCAGATTATCAAACTGCACACGCCTCCTGCGCCGCAGCACGCGAGCAGAGGGTGGCGCAGAGGCCTGAACAGGCAGAGATGTTACAGGACCTCTGCAATTCTCCCTGGCATGCTCTCAATCAACTTCTGGACCAAATCCTGACTGATAGCAGTCCATTCTTGCAAAATCAATGCTTGCATTTTGTCAGAATTTGTAGGTTTTTGTTTGTCCACCCGTCTCTTGATGATTGACCACAAGTTCTCAATAGGATTAAGATCTGGGGAGTTTCCAGGCCATGGACCCAAAATCTCTATGTTTTGTTCCCTGAGCCATTTAGTTATCACCTTTGCTTTATGGCAAGGTGCTCCATCATGCTGGAAAAGGCATTGTTGATCGCCATACTGCTCTTGGACGGTTGGGAGAAGTTGATCTTGGAGGACATTCTGGTACCAGTCTTTATTCATGGCTGTGTTTTTATGCAAGACTGTGAGAGAGCCGATTCCCTTGGCTGAGAAGCAACCCCACACATGAATGGTTTCAGGATGCTTTACAGTTGGCATGAGACAAGACTGGTGGTAGCGCTCACCTCGTCTTCTCCCAATAAGCTGTTTTCCAGATGTCCCAAACAATCAAAAAGGGGATTCATCAGAGAAAATGACTATACCCCAGTCCTCAGCAGTCCACTCCCTGTACCTTTTGCAGAATATCAGTCTGTCCCTGATGTTTTTTCTGGAGAGAAGTGGCTTCTTTGCTGCCCTCCTTGAGACCAGGCCTTGCTCCAAGAGTCTCCGCCTCACAGTGCGTGCAGATGCACTCACACCTGCCTGCTGCCATTCCTGAGCAAGCTCTGCACTGCTGGTAGCCCAATCCCACAGCTGAAACACTGTTAAGAGATGGTCTTGGCGTTTGCTGGTCTTTCTTGGGCGCCCTGGAGCCTTTTTGCCAACAATGGAACCTCTCTCCTTGAAGTTCTTGATGATGCGATAGATTGTTGACTGAGGTGCAATCTTTCTAGCTGCAATACTCTTCCCTGTTAGGCCATTTGTGTGCAGTGCAATGATGACTTCACGTGTTTCTTTAGAGATAACCATGGTTAACAGAAGAGAAACAATGATGCCAAGCACCAGCCTCCTTTTAAAGTGTCCAGTGGTGTCATTCTTACTTAATCATGACAGATTGAGCTCCAGCCCTGTCCTCATCAACACCCACACCTGTGTTAATGGAGCAATCACTGAAACAATGTTAGCTGGTCCTTTTAAGGCAGGGATGCAATGATGTTGAAATGTGTTTTGGGGGATAAAGTTCATTTTCTAGGCAAATATTGACTTTGCAAGTAATTGTTGTTAAGCTGATCACTCTTTATAACATTCTGGAGTATATGCAAATTGCCATTAGGAAAACTGAAGCAGTAGAATTTGTAAAAATTAATATTTGTATCATTCTCAAAACTTTTGGCCATGACTGTATGTTTCAAGATAGACATTGGAACAAACAAACAGATTACCATTTTGGTGCTGTTATTTTCCCACAGCAATTTTTGGCTGCATTTCTCTACATGGGGCCTTATACTCAATTAGGATTTTTTTCAGAAGCCATTTTAAGTTTACCCTACCCTAAAGATATAAAAATATAACAAGCCCTTCCTTTTAACCGGTTAAGGACCAGGCCCAGAAGTACATTAAGGACCGGGCCTCTTTTTTCAAAACTGACATGTGTCACTTTAAATGGCAATAACTTTGAGACGCTTTAACTTACACAAGTGATTTTGAAATTGTTTTTTCGTAACACATTATACTTCATGTTAGTGGTAAACACTAATCAATATTTTTGTATTTATTTATAAAAAAAATGGCAAATTTGATGGAAATTTGGAAAAAATTGCAATTTTCAAAATGTGAAATTCTCTGCTTTTCAGGCAGATAGTCATACCATCCAAATACATGAATAAATATTATCTCCCATATCTCTGCTTTATATCGGCATCATCTTTTGATCGTCTTTTAATTCATTTTGGATGTTACAAGGCTTACAAGTGTAACAGCAATTTTCCAGATTTACAAGAAAATTCCTCAAACTAATTTTTTAGGGAACACTTCAGTTCTGAAAGGAATTATAAAGGCCTATATAATAGAAACCCCCATAAATCACCCCATTTTCAAAACTACACCCCTCAAATTACTCAAAACAGCATTTGGGATGTTTGTTAACCCTTTAAGCATTTCATAAGAATAAAAATAATATGGAGGTCAAATTTAGACATTTCATTTTTTTTCACTAATACATTCATTTAGACCTAAAATTAACACATTCACAAAGGGTTAAAGGAGAAAATGCATCTCACATTTTGTTATGCAATTTCTCCCGTGCACAGAAATACCCCACATGTGGGTGTAAACTGATTTTTGGGCACACGGCAGTGCACGAAAGGGAAGGAGTGACACTGGGTGTTTGAACAGCATATTTTGCTGGAATAATTTTCAGGCACCATGTCACATTTGCAGAGCCCTTAGCGTACCAAAACAATGGAAACCCCCCAAAAGTGACCCCATTTTAGAATCTACACCCCTCACGGAATTCATCAAGGGGTATAGTGAGCATTTAGACCGTACAGTTGTTTCACAGATTTTACTAACATTGGAATGTGTAAAAGAAAAATTACTAAAATGTCACTTTATCCCCAAAGTTTTCATTTTCACAAGGGGTTAAAGGAGTAAAAGCCCCCCAAAGTTTGTTAAACAATTTATCCTGAACACGGCAATACCCCATATGTGGCCATATTCTGCTGTATGGGAACATGGCGGGGCTCAGAATGGAAGGAGCGCTATTTTGCTTTTGGATGGCAGATTTTGCTGGAATAATTTTTAGGTGCCATGTCGCATTTGCAGAGTCCCTACAGTACCAATACAGTGGAAACCCCCTAAAAGTGACCCCATTTTGGAAACTACACCCCCCACAAAACATATCAAAGGGTAGAGTGAGCATTTTGACCCTACAGCTGTTTCACAGATTTTATTAACATTGGGACATGAAAATGAAAATTTACTTTTTTTCCAACAAACTGTCAATTTAGCCCCAAATTTTTCATTTTCACAAGAGGATAAAGGAAAAAAAGCTCCCTAAAGTTCGTTACACAATTTCTCCTGAACACAGAAATGCCCCATATGTGGTAATAATCTACTGTATGGGAACATGGCGGGGCTCAGAATGGAAAGAGCGCTATTTGGCTTTTGAAGGGCAGATTCTGCTGGAATATTTTTCAGGTGCCATGTCGCATTTGCAGAGCCCCTAGTGTACCAATAAAGTGGAAACCCCCTAAAAGTGACCCCATTTTGGAAACTACACCCCTCATAGAATTTATCTAGGGGTTTGGTGAGCATTTTGGCCTCACAGCTGATTCACAGATTTTATTAACAATGGGACGTAAAAATGAAAAATTACTTTTTTTTCCAATTAATCGTCCATTTAGCGCCATATTTTTAATTTTGCAAGTAGCTGAAGAATTAAAAGCCCCCCAGAGTTTGTTACACAATTTCTTCTTAACACGGCAATACCCCATATGTGGCCATAATCTGCTGTATGGGTATACGGTGGGGCTCAGAATGGAAAGAGCGTTATTTGGCTTTTAGAAAGCAGATGTGGCTGGAATAGTTCTCAGGTGCCATGTCGCATTAGCTGAGCCCCTAAAGTATCAATACAATGGAAACCCCCCATTGTGACCCCATTTTAGAAACTACACAGGTGACAGTAAACTGGAATTCACCAAGAAGTGACCCCATTTTGTAGGGACAATTTTAGGGCCTCTGCAAATGTGATGTGGTGTCCAAAAACAAAGAATATAAATCTGCACTCCAAAAGCACATATCGCTCCTTCACATCTGCGCCCTGCTGGGTACCCAAATAGCGGTGTATGCCCACATGTATGACACTGGTGTACCCCGGATAACGTACTTAATGCCATATGTGGGTATAAATGGCTGTTTGGGCACAGCCGGGCACAGAAGGGAAGGAGCGCTTTTGGTTTTTGGAGCATAGTTTGGTTTTTGGACGTCATGCCACTTTTGCAAAGCCCCTGAATTGCCAATAAAGTGGAATCCGCAGACATGTCACCCCATTTTGGACACTAGCCCACTCATGGGATTTATCAAGTGGTGTAGCGAGCATTTTTAACCCCTTAGTGTTGCATTTATTTAGTTTCCAGAAATGAAATCACAGCTGATAATGAGAAGTTAAAAATGAAAAATTTCCAGAGATTCGCCATTTTAGTGCCCGATATGTTGTGCCCAACTTATGTCAGCAGAGACACTCCAAAAACTGGTAAGCGGGTATCCTGGGCACAACAGCTTTTAGAGCGTTCATCTCTGATACAAGGCGGGCACAACATATTACACACTGAAATGACGTATTCCTGGAAAAATGGTCATTTTCACCTTTCACAATCAGCTTCGTATTCATTTATGGATAATAAGTTATAGCAACACTTGGGGGTTAAAAATGCTCTCTGTACCCCTGGAGAAATCCTTCAGGGGTGTAGTTTCCAAAATAAGGTCTCATATCAGGGGATTCCACTTTACTGGCGTTTCAGATCTACAAAAGTGTCATGGCATCCAAAAATCAAACCGTCTGTGCTCCAAAAACCCAATAACCCTTCTTCCCTTTTGCGTCCAGCTGTGCCCTAATATCAGTTTATACTCACATATGACATTACGTCCGATATAACGGGTACACCAGTGTCATACGTGTGTCATAAACTGCAGTTTGGGCGCACAGCAGGGCGCAGAAGCGAAGGAGCGCGATGCAGCTTTTGGAGTACAGATTTTGATGTTTGGTATCTGGACGCCATGTCATGTTTGTAGAGCCTGTAAGGTACCAGAAAAGTGGATTCCCCAAAGGAGTGACCCCATTTTGAAAACTGCACCCCTCAAAGAATTTATCAGGGGGTGTAGTGAGTATTAGTATCCGGACGTGACTGCACAGCGGATGGCGAAGAGGGAATATATAAGCTGTGCGGAGAACATTGCAGACACCAAATTCCCTACTATGTCCCAGTAGCTCCTATGATTGGGGGAGTCACTCTGGGGGTCACTTCTGGTGTTTTTTCGCTCATAAGCTGTAAATCTGGGGTGTCCCCTGATATTCGCTCGCACAGCTTATATATTCCCTACCTGCCGCAGCCAGTTGTGTTCTAATAATTTGGCGATTTTTGGGGGGTTTTGCCTTGACATTGCTAGATGCTATATTTTCTTTATTTTTCTGGTGACATGGCCATATAAGGGCTTGTTGTTTGCAGGATGAGATGCATTTTGTAATGGCACCATCTTTGGGTGCCTACAACTTACTGATTACATTTTATTAACTCTTTCTTGCTGGATTAAAAAAAAAAAAAAAATCAATCCTGCATTGAGTTTTACATTTTAAATTTTTCGCCATGCAGCGTACAGCATAAGTAACATGTGTCCTTTATTCTGCGGGTCGGTACGGTTACGGCGATACCTCATTTATGTTATTTTTTTATGCGATACTAAGTCTGCAGAACAAAAACACATTTGGGGACATAAATCAGTGATTTTTGCATCGCCATCTTCTGAGAGGCGTAACATTTTTATTTTTCGGTTGACAGTGTTGGTTGAGGGCTTATTTTTTGCGGGAAAATGTGCGCTTTTTATTGGCACTGTTGTGGGGTGAATATGACTTTTTGATCACTTTTTATAGCATATTTTGTAGGATGAGATGGCAAAAAATCATTATTTCCGGCGAGTTTTTTCCGTTTTTTTTTTTCCGACGTTCACCGTGTACATTAAATATTATTTCAGTTTTATTGTACAGGTTGTTACGGACGCGGCGGTACCAAATATGCATTGCTTTTTTTAATTTTTAGTGCTTTTTTTTATATAATTCATTTTGTATAGAAAAAAGGGATTTTTGGACTTTAGAACTTTATTACTTTTTTCATACACTTTATTTTTTTTTTTTAACTTTTTTTTTAACTTTTTCATCTGTCCCTTTAGGACACTTGAATCAGTTGATGCTTTGATGAAAGCATCAGCTGATTCTACACAGTAGCAGACAGGACACGAGCAGGACATGAGCCTGCTCGTGTCCTGTAAGCTGCAGAGGAAGTGAGACACATCGCTCACTTCCTCCACCGCCTGGCAGGATCACCAGGTATGTGGGGCTCCGGTAGTCTGGGGTCACTGGCCAGACCCCAGACTACCTTCTACTGACATCGGCACCCCCCGATCTCGCCGCGGGGGGTGCCGATCGGGTTAACCTGTCGGCGGATCCCTTTCGATCGCGCCGCGATGTTTGACGGCGCGATCGAAAGGGTTAACACGTCCAGTCGGACTCAGTTCCGACTGGACGTTATGGAGGAAGGGGTTAGGTGTTAGTAACACCTAACCCCTGTCCCCCCCGCACCCCTCCCCCCGCCAGAAAGGTACCTAAAGGCCGGACGTATTTCGGCAATAGTCCGGTCTTTAGGTACCAGCACATGAGGCCGTAAATTTACGTACGGCGGTCCTCATGTGGTTAAAAAAGCCTCCATTTTAGAAACGATACCACTTTAGGCTTTCATCTAGGGGTGGAGTAAATATTTTGACCCCTAGATGGTTGAATAAAATGATTTAAGCTCTTCAGTTCAGTTACAGCTATTTTTCATTTTCACATTTTGTTGTTTACTCTTCACCTTTCAAAAGACAGAATTTTCTTTTTCATTTTCAGAGCTACATGACGACTTACTTTTTGAAAGACAAATGTACTGGAAACCTGGGGGGGGGGGGGAATCTGAAAATCAGTGGAATTGGGAAAAAATGCTATTGTGACATTTTCTTACAGGTTTTGCTTTTATGACTTTCACTGTGTGGTCAAAATGAAACGTTATCGCTATTCTGTGGGTCAGTACGATCTCTGTGATTTATATAGTTTTATTTACACATATTTTAATACATGTGTCACAGAGATTAGACAATGTGATTAGCGACTGAACACAATTTTCTTTGTCTTAGATTTTGATACTTTGATACAAATGTTTAATGTAAAATCAGCTATGGGAGCTTTGATATAAAACTGATGAATACGTTTGATTCAAGTTCCAAAAAACTAGATGAGCTATTGGACTCATGATCTTACTTGGCAGAAGCTGAATAAACAAAATAGAGAATTTGTTGAGGAAGCAAGTTTTGGAAGAAAAAAGCAGTATTAAGTTAATCAAATGTATGTAAAAGCTTCAGAACTTTGCTATAAAGTAGTTTGATAGCCAAACTTTGAGGCAGCAACTTCGTTGCTCCTTACCCCTTGTTCACATATGCATCTGGTAATCCATTCGGGGCGTCCGCATGGAACCCCCCAAACGGAATACCAAACGCATTTCCAAGCAGTGTGCAGTGAAAGCACATGGACCCCATAGACTATAATGGGGTCCATGTGCTCTCCGCGTGGTGTCTGCACAGAACCTGCAGACAGAAAAGTACTTTGTGATCTACTTTCCTCTGTGCATGATTTGTGTGGGCAGCAAGTGGAAAGCACACGGACCCCATTATAGTCTATGGAGTCTGTGTGCTTTCACTGCACACCGCTTGCCAGTGCATTTGGTAGTCCGTCTGGGGGATCCCAGTGTGGACTCTCCAAACAGATTACCTAACATAGATGTGAACGAGGGGTTACTTGTGTGTCAGAGTTTTGTTTTCTCCCTCCAAGCAGTAATTGTTAACCTCAATCTGAATCCTACAGATAAGGAGGTGAAATCCACAAGTTTTTGGAACTCATAGTGGCTATGGAAAAAACAATCTAAAAGTGAACCTATATTTTGTGTCAGAAAACAATTAGCCCGAGTCACAGTGGTGTTAGATCTAATAATGCACCAGTATTATTATTAACATTATCAGCATTAGGCTGTGTCTACAGCTGAATTGGACACTCCCCTGTGCAGCTGTCACACCAGATTTTTTCTCAGGTTAACCTATGAGCTGGAAAAACTGATGATGAATAGCAGTATCATCCTCCATAGGTGTTAAAAAGTCCATATGCATATGATATTTATAGTTCACATACGGAATGTACACTGCCTTCCACGCTACCCCATGTGTTTAAAAAATGGAAACCCATCAGTGGATTATTTTGCCTAATGGAAAATTGTAAACCACAAACAGCATAGAGGATAAGATCGAGTCTTGTGGTAATACACATTTTGGGCGAATTGGTGATGATGAGTTTAGGAATACCTTTTGAAGTCAGTCAGCCAGGAAAGAATGAAAACACTGAAGAACTGTGCCATCAATTCCACAAAATTCCTTGAGTCTGTGTACTTGGATGACATGATCAAATATGAAACGTTGCCGCCATGACTGCTAACAACAATCTGTGGCCTCAGTGGCCAAAGGATTGGACTTAGTGATGTATGTGAGTGACATCAACCGGTCCTTTCCAGCCACTGCTGGCGTAGAACTTCTAGCAGGTAAGGCACAGCATGTACCCAAATGGAAAGCTATAGTGGACACCAGAGCACCAAGGACAGGCCAGTATGACTTTTTTATTGTTTCATTTTCCCCAGCCTCCTCTGTCATTTGTCGAATTCCTGCACAACCCCTTTAAAGGGGTTGTCCCATCACAAGGATCCTATCTATACTGCTTGTTAATGTGGATATAAGACTTTTCCTAAATACACTGCTTCAGCAAAACTGCTTTGTTTGTCCACTATCTTACTTTATTCAATTCATTGTTGACACAGCCCTTGACTTATTTGCTCAAAAGTCAAGTGATGTATCTGCTGCTCTCAGGGGGGAGGCAGGAGGGGCTAAGTGCAGGGAGAGAGCCTGTGTATCTAGCTATTCCTGTGTCTACACCACATGACCTACCTCCCTACACTCAGATAGAGGAGAGGAGCTGCTTTCATTTCTGAACGTCTTCTGTTCTCCCAGTTATCAGGCTAGCTAATTCAATTCTATTCATTATGGCAGAGACAGGCAGTCTCTGTATGTAACACAGAATGGAGTTGCTGCTGTCTGTACTTCATAGTCCAATATGGGTAGGCGGAGCTACATGCAAATTTGGGGGTGGAGCTAAATGGCATGTGAAACCCCGCCCACCAAATGATGCAAGAAACTAGGAAGAAAGAAGATTTTACAGGAGTGAAGACTGGTGAGTATGCGACGTGGGAATACCCCTTTAAGTCTTATATTTCTATTAGGATGTGTATGATTGCTGTGTTGTTTTTATTAATATTATATTAGTGTTCAGCTCTGATGTGGTTTCTGGAGTAGGTGATCACAGGATGAAAGAAAAAGGACAGCACATGTATATTTTTTTTTATTTTTAAGACTTAAGACATTACTTTTGGGGCAAAAATGTTTTTTGAAGAAAGGTGAGTTCACTCACCTGACTCCTTCTGCATCTGATATAACTGCTAAACAGGTACCTTCCGAGATTATATGATTGGCCGCCTAACCTGCCGATTCACATGGAGAACCTGAAGTCTCTTTTTCTGACGCAGTTGCAAGTCTTACATGATCTCCTAGACTTACATGTAAAAGTGGACCTGTTCGGTGACCGTGTCTGAAGCAGAAGCCATTAGATGAGTGAAGTCACCGAGGGCCAGCATCAGCACCCGGTTTATCCATGCAAGTGTCGGGTCCTCAAGCATCCTAAGGGGGCCCACTTGGCAGTAGCATAATGGTATGGGTGCCACAGCAAGCAGGAAACGGCCAGAGCCCCAGTCGACCAGAGCCATGATGGCAGTCGGGCAAAGTCTTGTTCCCCGCCTGATATACATACTGCTAATGGAAAGAGACTTGGCAATTGCCAGGCCCATTTGCAATAGATGCCAGCTCAGCAGAGGTGACTAAAATAAAAAATATATATATATTTATACTCACCCCTCCTGGGCTCACAATCCTTTCCGAGGCTCCTCCTGACTGAGGTCGTGCGCCCCAGATGTCACTGCTGACGTCATCACGCCGTGTGACATGATCACGCCCCATGTGATCACAGTAACCTAATCACAGGCCCTAGCTGTGACATTTGCGGCACATGATCTCACCAGGCAGAAGTGGACCAAGGAAGATGTTAAAGATGGTAAGAAAGGGCGAGGATACACAGGAAAAGTGAGTATATTGTGGTGGTCACTGTGCAGCATATAATATTGCGTGGGGGCCACTGTGGGCATATAATAGTGTGTGTGGTTCAATATGGAGCATATAATACTGTGGGGGCGGGCCAGTGAAGCATATAATACTTTGTGGGAGTCACTGAGGCGTGGCACTATTAACAGTATCAGCCCTGTTAATACGGTGAAATCTGGCACTGATTTTGAAGCAGATTCCTCCCTCATTCTGCCTCCTATTGAAACTAATTGAATCAGGAAAATGGAAAAAAAAATGTCTTGCTGCATTTTGCCACAGATTCTGCAGCTGACTCCGTAGCCATGGCTTGAGACTCCCCAATGGTTAGACTTATTCACTTGGGCCTAATCAGTGGTGGAAAGCCCCAAGAAGAATCCGTGGCAGATGTCCCCCTCAAAATAGGTTGTATCTGTATCATACAGCAAAGACCCTTCTGGATTCATACTAAAACATAAAATACAGGCGACATGTCATTTTGGCTGTACAGTGAGCACCATAAAAACAAAGCTCATAAGAAAGTCGCATAAATGCGCTTTATCTCCAATTCCACCCCATTCTGAATTTTTTTCAAGCTTCCTAGTATATTGTACAGAATAATAAATGGTACCATTATGAAGACGAATTGGTCCCACAAACATATGGCTCTGTGAACAGAAAAATAAGAAAGTTATGAGGATTGGAAGGCGGAAGAAGGAAGGGGGGAATGCCAAAAACAAAAATCAAAAAATGCCACCAGCGAGAATGGGTTAAATGGCTGATATCTCTTTCAGGTCAGTAAAATTGTTACTTCTGCTTTCAAAGATGTCAGTAAACAGGTGCATGCAACTAAGCTCACCCCAAACATTAAAACTTATCAATTAAGCATTACATATTAGTTAATGTATGTTCAAAGAAACAATATCTTCAATGGGATCATCGTAAAAGAAAAAGTCACAAGATTGGAATTCTACATCAACACAATCTCTCCAGAGCAAACATTTAGTAGTAGGCAGGAGTTACAGATATGCTACAAAAAAATCAAGTAAAAAAATCGGTTTAATGATGATGCTGAAGAAATTGATAAAATGTACAGAGATGAGGATACTTTACAAGAATTCACAGTGTTATAATTATAGAGCCATCTATTACTGCAGAATTATAAAAATAGCACTCCAATAGCTACATTTCCGGAATGTCATTTCATCTCTGACCTTCTGCCCTTTGGATTCATTTTTCCTTGCTATGCCATTAATTGGTCATGAAATTTTTTTTAAAAAACAGCCTAACATGTTCTTTCAATTCTCTTCCTCTTCCATATTTTTTCTTTTAAACAAACTGTATTACGTTTTTTGATCTTTCTTTTTCTTGGCCCTTATACCTTAATCATATTGAAGTATATTCTATACAATTCTTATTTATAATACATTATAAAGTACCCCTGCCATAGCAAGCAGTTGCTTGAATTTTCTGCACCTTTTAGGTTGCATTCGCATATGGCAGATTTGTTGCACAATATTTTGCAGTTGGAAATCTGTTCCACACAGATACAGTGGCATGCTAAAGTTTTAACACCCCTGGTCAAAATGACTGTTATTGTGAACAGTTAGGTAAGCTTAAGATAAGCTAATCTTCAAAAGGCATATATTAAAGATGACACATTCCTAATGTATTTTTGGAAAATAATTTAATATTTTCATATTTTACATTTTCAAAATACCAAAAAAACTAGCCAAGAGTCTTCAATTCTTGTTTGAGGGATTTTCATCTCTTCTTTCTTGGAAAAGTCTTCCAGTTCTGTGAGATTCCTGGATCATCTGGCATGCACTGCTCTTTTTAGGTCTAGCCACAGATTTTCAATGATGTTCAGATCAGGGGACTGTGATGGCCGTAGTAAAACCTCAGCTTGCTCTTTTTAGGTAGTCAATGGTGGATTAGGATCATTATCCATAAGTTTGCTTCTAGAATCTTCTGAAATTTCATTGAATCCATTCTTCCTTCTACCCGTACAATGTTCCCCATTTCATTGGCCCCAACACAACCCCTAAGCATTATTGATCCACCTCCATGCTTAATGGTTGAAGAAATGTGCTTTTCCTGAAATTCCGTGCCCTTTTTTCTCCAAACATACCTTTGATCATTGTGGCTGCCAAAGATTCAATTTTAACTTCATGGTCCACAGGACTTATTTCCAAAATGCATCAGGCTTGTTTAGATGTTCTTTTGCAAACTTCTGATGCTGAATTTTATGGTGAGGATGCAGCAGAGATTTTCTACTGATGACTCTTCCATGAAGGCCATATTTGTGCAGGTGTCTCTGAATAGTAGAACAATATACCACAACTCCAGAGTCGGCTAAATCTTCCTGAAGGTCTTTTGCAGTCAAGCAGGGGTTCTGATTTATTACTCCCAGCAACTCTAGAAGCAGCTGTCTCTGAAATGCTTCTTGGTCTTTCAGACCTCATCTTGACCTCCACTGTTCCTGGTAACTGACATTTCTTAATTACATTTCAAACTGAGGAAAGGGCAGCTTGAAAACGCATTGCTATCTTTTTATAGCCTTCTCCTGTTTTGTGGGCCTCCAACATTGCCATTTTCAGAGAGCTAGGCAGCTTCTTAGTAGAACCCATGGCTGCTGTATTTTGGCACAAGGTTAGAGGAGGCTGGGGATTTATAAAGCTGAAAAATTTGCATCACTTGTCCTTTCCTAGCAATGATAGTGAACAAGCCATAACTCTAACTGGCTAAGTCAGGTCTGAGACCTTGGTCACAGTTATCTGAGCACACAAATCTACTAGGGTTCCCAAACTGTTGTAAGGTACTCCTTTCTGTTCTTCACTCTAAAATTGTACTCAAACATAATAATACACTGATATTGCTGAGAATTATAGACAAGTGAATTTAATCTTTAACTTAATGTCTTTTAAAGATAATTTAATCTTTAACTTGCTTCACAATAACAGTCATTTTGACCAGGGGTGTCCAAAATTTTCCATGTCTTTTCAGACCCCCGAGTATAATGATCGGCGGCCCGGGAGAGGTAAGCAGGGCCGGCGTTAGGAGGGGGGGGCAAACTTGGCTATTGCCCAGGGCCCCAGCACTTGCAGGGGCCCCCTGTTGGTGGAATACTTTCCCTATTAATATAGGAAAAGTATATGTCCGAAGCTGCAGCAACGGCTGACACACAGGAGCCGATGTAGGAGCTGCAGGTCTGGCTCCACTCAGCTCTCTCAGGACGCTTTCTCCCCCCCCCCCCCTCCTTTTCTCTGGCTGTCCTCTGCCCACCAATGAGAGGGTTGAGGAGAGCCCAGGAGGTGGAGCTTATCCATATACAGAAAATGGACCCCTGCCAAGCTCCTGCCGTCCTGCATACAAGAGAAGGAGCAGAAGAAGCTCCAGGAAAGTGAAACTAAAAAAAGAAAACACAGGTACACAGGACATACTGGGATTACTATGCTTATTATTATCAGGCATTTGGGGTTATTAATTTTGTTTTAGTAACTCCATGTGCATCATATTAATAGCAATTAACCCCATCATGCCCTTACATTAACCCCTGTGTACTTCACCATAAGAGTTACTAATATGTGAGACATATGGGGGTAATAATAATGAAGATACTTTATTATTATCTCCATGTCTTTCACATATCAGTAACTCTTATGTGAGATACACAAGGGTTAATGTGAGGGACATGATGGGGTTAACTGCTATTAATATGAGGCACATGGAGTTACTAAATTGTAATGCATATGACCAGACTTTTTATCCACAATTGTCCTGGTATAGCGGTCAGTGGGTGATGTGACAGTATTTAGTCCTGTAGGGGCCACTGAGGGACATAATACTGTGTGCAGGGGCCTCTAAGGGACATAATACTGTGTGCAGGGTCCACTATGGGGCATAATAGAGTGCACAGGAATGCGTAGGAGGGTCTCGGTTGAGATCTTTGGGGGGGGGGGCATGTCAAAAGTTCGCCACAGGGCCCCACCATTCCTAGTTATGCCACTGATAGCATCTGCATGATGTGTTTTCTGCATTTAGTGGCCATTGCTATATTACATAATACATTAATAGCTTGCATTGGAGAAGGACTACTTTTTGGACAAGGACTGTTTTCATGGGACATCTCCTACAAGGTGCCATGTTACATTTGTGTTCCCTATAAAAAAAAGAAAGAAAAGTAAAGAGGTAAAACAACATTTTAATGGTCATCAATCCGTGTTACACATATTGCTGTCTGCAGAGTATGGTATTTTCAATTCTTTCCTCTGCGGAGAGCACATTAGAAACAATATTATACTAATTATACTAATACTAGCAGAGAAACAGACAGGTGAATAAAAACGAAGTAGTGCGGCCTGTCAGGGGAGTCTCGTACATATAGCCTGTATGCAAACACACTGCCATGTATATGATTCCTCTATTTACTATGTGTGAGACACAAAAACAGCTGAAAGTCCTGGTAACATCTCCAACTATTTTGAATGCAAGTATTGATATATTATATTAAGGATGTAGCAGCAAATAATAAAATGCATTTTAGCTGCAGTTTTTTCTTGCTAAATATTTGAAGCTATTTGAAGAAAGCTACCATTGTTCCTTATCACCTGTGAAGACAATTTAATTGCTTATTCTTTAATGTATCCTTGGCCTTAAATCACGTACAGTACATGTCTAAATTGGAGCTGAGAATTCCACAACTTGAGTTTCATAGCTTAGTACATAGAGTATATCAATTTGTTTCTCTAACTCTAACCTCTGCTCACTAGTAGTACAATGTGTGAGCTGTTAGCTCCTATAAAGAAATCTGAGCGCGTCTGGTTTTAATTATTATAACTTGCTAAGTTTTATTTTCATCTCTGCTTCATCTGCTAATTTTGCTACAGTAAATATCACAATCTTGTAGACAAAGGAGGGCATATATTGACTGAATAGTAGGTGAATGCACATTGATAACCTTTTTCTGCTGGAGCTATTTTTTTATTTTCTTTTTTAACCCCCCAACTACCAAATCTTCTAACTTTTTTTATTTTTCTATTCACATGAGTACTTCATGTTCATGGCATAAATTGTTCTTCATAACGGTACCATTTTTTGCTCTGTACAATGTACTGGGAAACTGGAAAACAAATCAGAATGGGGTGGAATTGGAGAAAAGGTGCATTTGTGCAACTTTCTTACGGGCTTTGTTCTTATGGTGTTCACTGTGCAGCCAAAATGACATGTCACCTGTATTCTATGTTTTGGTACGATTCCTATGATACCTTATTTATAGTTTTATTTGCATTTCAACATATTAACAAAAATCCAAAACTTTTCAGAAGAAACAATTTTTCTTAAACTTGCCATATTCTGACATATAATATTTTTATATTTCTGTGTATGAGGATGCATAGGATGTCTTTTTTTGTGGGGCCAGGTTTAATTTATAGTTATTTTTTTGGGGGGAATGTCTATTACTTTGATCACTTCTCATTAAAAATTTTTATCAGAGGCGAAACAGTGGAAAAACTGTGATTTGGGAATGTTCAGACACAGGGATTTCTAATGTGTATGTGTTTCACAGTTTTGAAGTACTTTTATATGTGTCTGTGGTAAAGGGATTTAAAAAAAAAAAAATTAGTTTTTTTAAAATATTTTATTTATTAGATTCCTTAGGGGGTCTTGAATCATAGGGGTTCTGATCAGTATTGCATTGCATTGCAATACTAGTGAATTGCGATGTATGGCAAAATACCATCATTTGTATAACAGGCTGCATAAAGCAACCCGTTATACAAATGTCATACAAATGAATGCCAGACAAGCCTGGGAGCTTTCAATAGGCTCTCGGCTGTCACGGCACGGTCTTGGATCTTGTTCTGGACAACTGTGATCCTGAGCGGCCACCATATTTAAATACCAGATATCCAACGTATTTAGGATGTCAGGAATGGCGCAAAGATATGAATTAGGGAAATCCCTGATGATCCAGGGATGTTTGAATATAGGAAGCGTTGTCTAACAGCACTTCAAAAAAGCCCAGGACTTGCGCAGTGTGAGTGAGACACTGCACATGTGTGAAAAAATAAAAAACGACAGGCCAGCCACTGGTACTGATCCTATATATACATACATATATAAATATATATATATATATATATATATATATATATATATATATATATATACCGTATTTTTCGGACTATAAGACGCAAAGAAGCAAAAACTGGTAAAATAGTTAATATATGGGAGTTGTAGTTTTGCAACAGCTGCAAGGCCACATTGACAGGTGACCCTGCAGCTGTACGGGGACACATAGAGTGTTTTTTTTTTGCGGGTCCAGAAGTACTTTTTAGTTATACCATTTTAGGGAATATCTATTGCTTAGATCACCTTTTATTGAAAAAAAACCTGGTGGTTTATGATATATGATTTTCTACTTTTATATATATATTCTAGGGACAGGAGGTGATTTAGAACTTTTATTTATTTCATATTTTTATTATATATTTTTAAAGCTTTTTTTTTTTTACTATTTTATTCCCCCCCCCCCCCCCCCGGGGCTTGAACCTGCGGTCACTTGATTGCAAGTCCCATAGACGGCAATACAACTGTATTGCCGTCTATGGGACATTCTGTGTATTAGTATTACGGCTGGTCATAGACCCAGCCGCAATACTAATATAGCAGTGACAGGCCTGGGAGCCTCATTAGGCTCCCGGCTGTCACCCGAACAGGTCGGCTCCTGCGATATCGCCGCGCAGGAGCCGGCCTGCAACTTTACAGGTACGGGGCCGGTGGGGACCGACCCCGGGGGAGAAGGGGCCACCGATACTGACCCAGCATCCGCTGTACTAGAGAGGCGGATGCCGGGGAGGGATAGACGCCGGGGCCTGAGACATCGCTGCCCTGCCCTGCATGAAGCCAGCGGCGGGGGGACGGAGGAGCGGAATAGCATCACTCCTCCCGCTGCTGGCTTCATGCAGGGCAGAGGAGTGCAGCGATGTCGCAGGCCCCGGCACCTGTAATGGCGTCTATCACTTGCTGGCTTCCGCCTCTCTATTACAGCAGATGCCAGGCGCCACATTCGGCCTATAAGATGCACCCTTCTTTTCCCCCCAAATTTTGGGGAAAAAAAGTGCGTCTTATAGTCCGAAAAATACGGTGTGTATATATATATATATATATATATATATATATATATATATATATATATATATATATTATGCAAACTTTCTCTGTATGTCTGTTGGAAATTTAGAGCACATTGCTGTTTGGGATGAAGGGGATAAATAAGAAATAAAAAACAGTGCTAAGAAAAGTGAAAATATAACTATTAAGTTTACATCCAAGTGATGTTACTAAATTAAAATAAGCAATCTCATATATATAAATAGATATGGCGAATTAATACAACTTTGAAAAAATAAAGAAAATTGATTAAAAAAATGTATATGAATAATAGATGATTATTGTAAGAAAAAAGGAATAAATGTATGGATAATTGAAATGAAGTGGATAAGGATATAACAGGAGAAAAACTAATACAAATAAATATATACACATAAATACATGACATTTACGAACAAGAAAAACCCACTAAAACAAACAATATATATATGTAAAATATGTCATGTTAAGGCAATAATAAAATGTAAACCACATAATAGATATATAGTATATTCTCAGAGAGTAGGTTCAAACCTGTCGGTGACATTGTATCTAATTTATAAATCCAATAATACTCTCTTTTTTTCAGAAGGTCTAATCTATTCCGGCTATTAGTGGGGATTTGATCTATTGGAGTTATCCGGAAACTAGTGGGATCGCATTTATTTACTAATGCAGCATGGCGAGACACGTTATGTTTCGTATATCCATTATTAATGTTGGACCTTGTTTATTAAGTCTCATTCTTAATTGCTTTATCATTCGGCCCACATATTGTAAGCCGCAGCCACATTCAATACCATAAATTACGTATGTGGACGCACATGTCAAAGTCTGTCTTATTGGAAACATCTCACCCGCATATCTACTAGAAATGGATGTTATTATATAAATCATTTCCCTGGAAGAGTGGCAATGTATACTCACAACCTACCGTAATTAGAGATGAGCGAACAGTGTTCTATCGAACACATGTTCGATCGGATATCAGGGTGTTCGCCATGTTCGAATCGAATCGAACACCGCGTGGTAAAGTGCGCCAAAATTCGATTCCCCTCCCACCTTCCCTGGCGCCTTTTTTGCACCAATAACAGCGCAGGGGAGGTGGGACAGGAACTACGACAGCGGGGGCATTGAAAAAAATTGGAAAAAGTCATTGGCTGCCGAAATCAGGTGACCTCCATTTTAGACGAATAGTGGATTTCAAATCCGGGTCATATGAGAATGTGAACTTTGTGACTAAGAGACAGGGATAGCTGTACAGGCAGGGATAGCTAGGGATAACCTTTATTTAGGGGGGAATGTTATTAAAAATAACTTTTTGGGGCTCTATCGGGTGTGTAATTGTGATTTTTGTGAGATAAACTTTTTCCCATAGGGATGCATTGGCCAGCGCTGATTGGCCGAATTCCGTACTCTGGCCAATCAGCGCTGGCCAATGCATTCTATTAGCTTGATGAAGCAGAGTGTGCACAAGGGTTCAAGCGCACCCTCGGCTCTGATGTAGGAGAGCCGAGGGTGCACTTGAACCCTTGTGCACCCTCAGCTCTGCTACATCAGAGCCGAGGGTGCGCTTGAACCCTTGTGCACACTCTGCTTCATCAAGCTAATAGAATGCATTGGCCAGCGCTGATTGGCCAATGTATTCTATTAGCCTGATGAAGTAGAGCTGAATGTGTGTGCTAAGCACACTCATTCAGCACTGCTTCATCACGCCAATACAATGCATTAGCCAGTGCTGATTGGCCAGAGTACGGAATTCGGCCAATCAGCGCTGGCCAATGCATTCTATTAGCCCGATGAAGTAGAGCTGAATGTGTGTGCTAAGCACACACATTCAGCACTGCTTCATCACGCCAATACAATGCATTAGCCAGTGCTGATTGGCCAGAGTACGGAATTCGGCCAATCAGCGCTGGCTCTGCTGGAGGAGGCGGAGTCTAAGGTCGGACCTGAATGGAGACTGGTGTGGAGCGATCTTAGACTCCGCCTCCTCCAGCAGAGCCAGCGCTGATTGGCCGAATTCCGTACTCTGGCCAATCAGCACTGGCTAATGCATTGTATTGGCGTGATGAAGCAGTGCTGAATGTGTGTGCTTAGCACACACATTCAGCTCTACTTCATCGGGCTAATAGGACTTAAATACTGATGAATTATCCTTAGCACAGGTCATCAATGTCAGATTGGTAGTGGCTAATGTTGGGAAAACTTCTCAAGATTTGTCTCCTGAATAGGGTTGAGCCGATCTTGACCTTTCAGGATCGATTTTAAAATCCGATTTCCGTTCTTTTTTCATTCGAACCCGAGCTCGATCCCAATTCTGATCCCAATGCAAGTCAAAGGGATATTTTAATTAATCGGAGATCGGATTTTAAAAGCAATCCTATTCACTATACAGCATGGAATCTAACAATTGTTTGAATCCACGCCGTGTAGTGAATCACTAATTTTTTATGGTGTCCACTTACCTCCAGAGATGGCTGGTCCAGTGCCTTCCTTCTTCTTTGCTTCGCTTCCGCTCCACAAAGCTCCCTGCCCCCTACCTGCCAGGTTAGGAGAGTGTGGGCGGGTTAGGAGAGTGTGGGCGGGTACTGGGAGGGCAGATGTCACGTCTCACCGCCCTGTACCCGGCCACAGTCTCCTAAGCCACAAGCCCCGCCTACCTAGCGCTTTAAACACTAACCTGGGAGGCGGGGCAGCGAGGCAAGAAGAAGGAGGGCACCGGAGCAGCCATCTCTAGAGGTAAATAGCTGCTAGAGATGTTTAGTTTAGCCTCCCACATCTCGATCCCACATAAAAAGATCATGTTCGGAATTCCGATGGCGATCGTAAAATTTTCTCGATGGCCGATCGGAATCCGATCTTTTCTGAACACGATCGCTCAACCCTACTCCTGAATATTCATAAGGTTTAGCCAGCAGATTAGTTTCAGGCCAAATATCATGCATCTAAGCGTAATGACATCAGTGTGACCAACATGACTGTCGAGGCTCAATCACCTACCTCAGTGGTCCTTGGGGCCACAGATGTCATTCATTAGGCAAAAAGAGGCCGGAAGAGAACAGGGATCCATACCAAAGTATTACTATGACTTTTTATATAAAAAAAACTAAAAACTTGATAGTCTTCAGTAGGTGATACCTTTTTAATGGCTAACTAATAATGATGACAGATTACAACGTTTCGGAACGTCTAGGCTCCTTTCCCAAGTAAATTTAAAACCATTTCTGAAGGATGCATATTTATATACAGTACAAAAAGGACACATAGGGATAGAATTCCAGGAGGAAGGGGAGTAGAGGGTTGTTAGTAATTGGTAGAAACAATGTAAACACTTACATGTCCTTATCAGTTCTCAGGGTCTCAGGTCAGTGATTTCTGTAAAATGACATAAAACCATGTGACTGTTTATTAATCCGTCTATTATTCTCAGGGGTATGAAGAGATCACAGAGTATACTAGTAGCTTGTTGATAGTGAACTCTAATTTGGGTTCTGTGCAAATCCAACATTTTAGGAAAATTCATAAAGAAAACCTAGATCATTAAGAACCATCTTGCTCAGCCGTTGGTGGTACCCCCCACCAAGCATCTGTCCAAAGCAGCAACCATGCTCAGATTACTGTATCTTTTGGTTTACAGGCCAGTGACTTCAGGTTCATTTGTTGCATAACTAGTTTACATCTCTTATTTAAGTGAATGAAGATGAAGTACTATACCAGGGATCAGCATCCTTCAGCACTCTAGATGATGTGAAACTACAACTCCCAACATGCTCCATTTACTTCCATGGTAGTTCCAACAACAGCAAAGCAAGTATGCATGTTGGGAGTTGTAGTTTTACAACAGCTGGAGTACCGAAGGTTGCCTGTCCCTGTACTATACCATACACAGATCCTATACAATGCATGGGTTGACACCCACCACCTCCATCAATATCATAATGCTAAAAAAAATCCATGAAGGCACATTTAATGTAGGTTAAGTTTTACTTCTATCCAGTGTTTTTTAGGGCACAAAAGGCCAGCAAACTTTGGCACACAAAGTAAGTCCATTTTCATAAAAAGTCATTTAGCTTTAAGCCCTCTCTGCTTCCAAAGGCAAGAGACACCATCAATGGTCCACTATAATCAAAATACCATGGCATCTCTATTGATCCTGGGCAAAAATATATCTGGGTTCTACAGAATATAGTTAGGGTTTTTTGTTTTTTTTTTAATAAGAGAAATCCTTGTGTATAATTATTCTCAATAGTACAATGTATCAATTAATGGTATTACAATGTATCATGTCAACAAGTACAAAATGAAATCATGCATATTACATGGAACGATTTCTCTTTTCATTATTAATATGTGTAACTTGCTTTCATACATAACACACATGCTAAATAAATATAATTAGATATGCTATTTATTCTACAACTTGAAGACCACTAATTCCAGCATATATAGTCTGAAAGTGTCTTATTTTCCTCCTTGAATTAGACCTGGTCATGATCTTGAATGATTTTTGTGTATTATGTTGAATCATGGCTTTATCAACGTGATGAAGTGTATCTCAGCCATCTGTAGATAAAGGTCATTTTTGCATTGAGAGGGATACCTGGTATTTTGTATTAGCCAGTCATTGCTCTGCCCCCTGAGACACTGTTCTTGCTGGGATTAATGAAAATTTAAATTGAGGATTAGCAGAACTGGAAAGCTCTCGGTTGGAAATCCTTTCAATTAAACTAAAATCTATTCTTCCATGAGGACTTCCCTGATTTTAATTGCATCTATAGCCCATTGAAATATCACCTGCCTACCTTTATCTGGCCTAATAAATAACAATATAAATAGAACATTTATTGTACAATGCACTTTACAGTTATGATTTATTGTCTTTTATAGAATTCTAATTGTATACGAAGAAATATGGATACAGACTTATATAGAATAATGTATTTACCACTTGTGTAATGTAATATAGCATATACAGTCAGGTAATATATCATATACAGTACTGTGCAAACGTGTTGGGCAGGGGGCAAAAAAATGCTACATTAGGAACTCATGAAGGAGGTTGTTCGAAACATCTTGGAGAGCTAAGCACATATCTTCTATGGATGTAGGCTTGTTGAAATCCTTCTGTTTGTTCATGTAGTCCAAGACAGTCTTGATGATGTTGATCAGGGCTCTGTGGGGGCCGTATCATCACTTCCAGGACCCCTCCTCCAAAGGGCAGTCACACCAAATATTGATGAGATTTAGATTTGTCTTTTGTTAATTGACAAAAAAACCTGTTAACTCTTGAAGTATAATGGACAATTTACGAATATATTTTGAAATTAGTATGGCTATGACAAAGTATTATTAGCTGAAATTTGTAAGCCATAAATCGATTGAGGCACATTACATTTAATCTAAGCAGATTAGATGAATCAATTGGTCATCATCAGGTATTCTAGCATAGGTTCGATATTTTTGGATCAATGTTTATACTGGCCAATTGACATATGAAGTAGCACTATTTAGAATATGACTGATGCGGGATAATTAACATATTGTATTGTATTTACATGCATGCCTCCTGCAGTGAATCATCATTACACAATGTTCACATCTGTGCTGCAGAATCCATTGTTCTGGTCTGTCGGAGGGCCAGAACAACACACATGGACCAATAAAACAGTGGACACCAGTGGTACCCTATGAACTTCATTGACTATAATGGGATCCATCAGATGTAGGGATGGGGGAACTTCTCAAGATTCGTCTTGTTCGAGTTCAGGTGGATGGAGCCCAGGATTTGTTTCCGGTGAAACAAGTTTGGCATGGACCACAACTTAAATTTGCTTAAAACATAGTGTATATGTAAGGGAATTGCAGTTGTGCAATTCCCTAGTGCTGCTGCTGAAACCAGGAAGAAGGGAAGACAGAGACAGTGAGTCCTAAACTTGACCCAACCCCTGTCCCTGCCTGCTTGCTTGACCTGTCCTAGGCGACAGTCGACAACTGAGCGAAAAAACTCTTCCTAGAAATAAGTGACACACAGAACTAGACAGGACAAAACAACACAAAAGCAAAGTGAGCAAGCCAAGGATCAAAACCAGAGAGACAAGCAGTACAAATCATAATCTAAAAGAGTAGTCACAAGAGAAGCCAAAGGTCAGAGGTCAGAGCAAGGACAAAGTCACAGGACAGAGTCAAAACAGCCAGCAAACCTGTGTGGGCTGATGACCTTTATATAGGAAGCCCAGTACCCACCCCAGAATTGATTGGTTAGACATGCTGTCAATCACACAGGCAAGTCTAAGATCCACCATTACAGCAATGCCTTGTGTTCATGCTTACAGCACCTTATATAGTGTATATGACATCAGCACAGTAAGTTCACTACCTATCACTGTCTATTAGTAGAGAGGCTGTCAGCTGATGTCAGGTGAATGTGACATTGACTCAGAATACATGTGTGTCTTCTGTATTTTTTCTGTGTTATAAATGTTGCAGTGACCACTTTAGTTAATACTAGAGATGAGCGAATAGACTATAATGGGGTCCGTGCACTTTAACTGCACAGCACTCCTCCTAAACACTTTCCTCCTGCTACTTGTGGACTTGGTGACTCTCCCTTAGTCGAAAAGTGGTTTCCCCTGAAACGAGCATTTTTTTCCCATAGACTATAATGGGATTCGATATTCGATCAAGTAGTCAAATATTGAGGCTCTACTCGAAACGAATATCGAATCTCAAATATTTCACTACTCGCTAATCTCTAGTTAATACAAATCCGCATTTGTTCATTTCAATAGAAATTGAACAATTTGGAATATTCTTGTTGCACCTGGTTTTCTCATCTCTAGTGATGTGTTTGCTGTTTTAAATTGAAATCACTGGAGGAAAGAAATGTACTTGCAGCACTTTTTTGTCTGGAGATTTTCAGTTGTGCCCAAATGGAGGCTCCAACACAAGTGTGAACCCAGCTTAGTTCACATTGCTATTAGAAGAATGTGGAAGGTACGCCTACCCGCTTCTGTTACATGGTGCTTGATAGGGCAGTATGGGTTTTGCTGCTTAGTCTGATGTGTCTTTCAGGTCAAACCCCATATTATAGGATGCATGGTGAGGGGTAATTACTCATACAGAAGACATTATACTCTCCTTTAAATCAAGAATAGTAAGGGTTCATAAGGGTGGCACTAGTAAAGGATTATCTTATCTTAGCTCTTATAGCTCTTAGATGTCCAATATGCTGATAACTACTGAAGGCTTAACTGCTGTTTGGAAACAAATTCAGATTTATTCCATCATGGTGTGCAGGGGCACAGACTTGTCATCCAGATACAGCAGTGTCAGAAGAGTTTCCTTCTGCAGTTACTTTTGTGTCTTTTCCAGCAGCTTCCTCCTCCTTTGCTCTCCATAGACTTCTATGTAAAAAAGTAATTGAGCCTAATAAGTGGAGAAAGAAACATATTTATTTAATAAGACATATTACAACATTTCTTATATCCACCTGCACTATTCATTTCTTACTTTTAATTGTCTACAAATTTAAATATAGATGTGTTCATGGAAAATCCTTTTGATACCCTCCAACAGGCAGACTGACAGTAGTTGGTGTGGAGTAAAATATCAAATAAAAGCTAAGTCTTAGATTCATTTTAGGATCTTTGTCAGATTTTCGGGCACTATTATATTCTACTAGAGTCAGTGCACCCTGCACACTATGAGCAGATATGTGGCTGAGCATATGCATGAAGAGTGACATTATTACATAGGGCTTGGCTGAAGATATAATAACTATGATATACTTTATTGGTACATATGAAGCGTAGGCCGGGGATTTATCCATTTAAGTGCTTTTGTATGTGAAAGTATGTCTACATGATTCTCATATAATAAGTTGCTTTAGGGATTATTATTTTTCCCACACTTAATTACACTCTTTAATTAAGACTGCACATACTGTTATTGTATGAAGTCTATGCACTTTTCAGTTAAGAAATTATGTTAATGACCTTGGGGCTCTTTTGAACATTTACGAATTTTAATTGTTAATCAGGTTAATTATCTTCTCCGGAATGGTATTTTTAACTTGCATGATACAACTTAAAGAATCTATTCACATTGTATTGTAAGGCACTGTGCAGTGTAGAAATTTGCTCCCCTTTAGCCTACAAATGAGCTAATGGCCAAGGGAGAGCAAATTGGTAGCATAATGCCTAATGTGAACAGAGACGTGCTGCAGACAATTAATGAAACTATGTGAAGTGAAACAGTAGCCATTTATGCTTCCCCATGTAGCTCGCATTGGCCTGTCTGCCTTAACATGTGTAAATCTAATCTTTACCTGAAAAGTTTTTATTAAATGCTCTATTTATTTTGTATTCGCATACAAAATTTACATAAATCGGTTTGATTTTGTTATTGAAACAAACACATTATTGAAAAATACAGATTTCAGACTGATGACCTATGCACATGATAGGTCATCAGTATGTAATCTATGGGTGCCCAACACCCAACAGTGTCAATAACAAACAAGCAGAAATACTCAGGCAAATTGGATGAGCGAACACTGTTCGGATCAGCCGATCCAAACAGCATGCTCCCATAGAAATGAATGGAAGCACCTGGCACGCAGACTTTGCCGTCGGCCGGCCGCTTATCCCCCTGCGTGCCGGCCGCTTCCATTCATTTTTATGGGAGCGTGCTGTGAGCGTGCTGTTCGGAACGGCTATTCCGAACAGTGTTCACTCATCTCTATTAAAGATAAGTTTAGCATTAGGATAAGACAAAATACGGTAGGTGTTAAGATAAGGTTCTATCAAAGGTCTTCTTTGGAAAACTACAGAATAAGCATTGAACCCTAAAACCTTCTACACAGTCCGGAGAATTTGTTTCTAATGTCTGGAAGGTAAATTCCAAATTGGAATCTAGAAATTTTTATTTTATCTCAAAATATCAACACAGTTGTTCAGCTTTGTACTCTAGTGGAGATAGAGAGGGGTTTGGATGAGGGTGTAAACATAAGTACCTTTACTCTTGGCTTGGACATGTCCACATATATGTATGGTTTTATAACCAGCTTTTTAAAACAACACGATTCTGTGGTTCATTCTGTGTAGCCAGCCAGTATTTGTGTTTTGAGCTGCAGCCTGTCAAGTGTTGTGCTAACATTTCACAATATTGTATTAAAATGGTTTCATGAATAATTGGACTCCATAACTAAATTTAAGCTAAGGTAAGGGTTGACATATCTGTATATATTCATGCATTTTCCGCTACTTTGAAAAATCAGTGTCCAATTTTTGGACAATTCCATCTGAACCTACTATTCAAATACAGGAAGGTTTCAGTGGTGGATTTTGCAATTATTATACTCTGGAGTCTAAAGAGACCTCAGAGTATAATAATAGCACATGTGCAAGAAAAACAAATTTTGACGCTCTTACCACCTTGGAGTGATGTTAAATCGATGTATCAGCATGGACAGTAGTAAAGGGCTGCACGGAGGGAATCCTGGACTGTGGCTACGGGATGTTATTCAAAGCTACTGACGAAATTTTTTTTTTTTTTTTCTCATCAGTAGCTTATAATAATAGCACGTTTAGCTTGGACTGAAGTAGCCAAAACATGCAGGAGAACCCCACAAGTCCTTGTCAGACCAGTGGCATAACTAGGAACTTTTGACATGGGCCCCCCCAAAGACCCCGACTGACCAAGCCTCCCCCTTGTATTCCTGCATGCACTACTATGCTCCATAGTGGCCTCTGCATTTAGTATTATGCCTCATATTGGCGCCTGTACACGGTATTATGCCCCATAGTGCCCCTGTACACAATATTATGCCCCATACTGGCTCCTGCACACAGTATTATACCGCATAGTGACCCTTGCACACAGTATTATGCCCCATTGTGGATACCCATGAACAATTATTATACTCTGAGGTCTTTTCAGACCCCAGAGTATAATAATCGGAAACCGAGGAGAAGATACAAACAAAAAAACCACTGTTACTTACCTCTCTTGGGCTTTGGCACGCTCCCTTCTCATGTCGGACATCTTCAGTGATGGAAGAGATGTCACTGGAGCAAAGGCTTGTGTTGTGATGCATAAGGATGCAAGCCCTGGCCCACATGACGTCTGTGACATCACTAAGGAGGCCTGAAGCCTTCCAGAGCCAGGAGAGGTAAGTAATAGTGTTTTTTATGTTCCTTCACCTCTCCTAGCCCTCCAATGATTATACTCGGGTGTCTAGGTGTAAGTGTCCCGGGCCCTGTGGCAGCCTCTGCCATTGCTACTCCAGTAGTTACACCCCTACGTCAGACGAATCTTGCGAAGTTCAAACATCACTGCCCTTAAACAGTAAGATGGACAGAAATAGAGCACGTCTCTGTTTCTATATTTACAGACTCATAATATGTAAATAATAATGGACAGGTGAATAATTACATTGAGATTATTGTGTCTGTGTTCTCTCCATATAAAATAAAGACAGGATATGTCAATAAGGTCTGTGTGGTTGATTAAATATTCCTGTAAACTACATGACATGTAAATAACCTGTTCTATATACACGAAAACCAAAAATGTTGAAAATCAAGTCTAAAACCCTCTAACTGTCCTTTTACATCCAAAATTCAATAACTGTAATGTAAGACTAAGTTGCCAAAGGCATGTATGGAAATTTTATGCAAGTCATAATAAAATGTAGTCAGGAGAGTAGACCCTGTATGTAAACTTCAGCACAATAGCAATGTTTTATTCATTCTTATTTCTGACGGTTGCAGACATGAGGTTATGTGATATCTGGTTCTATGAGACATAATATCGATAAAATCTAATAGCCATGAATTTGGTCAATGCTAACTATGCCCACTACATTCCTCAAAGTTACAGTCATGTTGTCTACAATTTTTTCACAAATCACACAATGGTAAAGGGCTTTCTAGTGATTGCTTGCCGATTCTATACATTTCGAAAATCATATTATTCTCATTATCAACGCAATAATGGTAAAATCTTTTGGGATACTGTCTCTAATGTAATGTAAGTACAGGAATTATTCCTAGTCAAGACTGAAATGTGCTGCATGTTAATGGGATTATTGAATACCTGTTGTTATTTTGCACATGCTGCCCCCATTTAAAACCACAAAGTGCAGAAAATATAAAGATTAACCACTTAACTGCTAGTTTACAGTATGTAAGAATTGTGAATGAATACAGTTACATAGATTAATGGATTTAGACTAAGGCATATTCTAATTTCCCCATAGCACACGCAGACATTTTCTGAACCACTGATATTGTCACTTCCATTATTCAGACCTTCTGACACAACCACAAATAGCTGTCTGTATTCTTATATTTATTCCTATATATGGCTATATTTCTGTGATCCCCACATTAATTATTATGGGAAGTCATTACTCAAGATACTAGAATCATAAAACATACTATTGTTTTACGTAGTGTGAAGTGGAGAGATGTATAGTGTGGGAGAACTGCTATTTTTCCCCAAGACTGTTGCAGTATGCACAGGTGTTTAGCTTGTAGGTCCCGGACTGGAGTAAAGTTCGGGCCAGTCCTGCAGGGCAATCCATTCCAGGCTTGGAAACAGACCAGCAGAGCTCTGTAAGTAGCACAGGTGTGTTGGTTAGTGAGAGAGAGGAAAGAGATTGAAACACACTCAATCAACCAGTCTGGAAAAACTCGGCCAAAAAGGACGTTATTAAAGGGCCGGGTATGTGTACCCCTTGTTTACTTGTGAACCCTGTTTGTTAGGAGGCCAGCAGTAGGCTGACCCCCTGGTTAGTGAGGGAATAACTCGTTTAGTAAGCCGCCGGAGAGGCGTAGGTCTTTATTTGCATTTGTTTTGACATGCTGAGCTGCTGAGCAGCACTACCTGTACCTTTAAGCTTGTCTGCTGCAATAAAGACTGCTGTTGGGAAAGAAACCAGAGCTTCTGAATCCCCCGTACATCACAGTAGCCACATGTACATAGACAATCCAGCATTTACCCATTCTATGATCAAGGATATTTTTATGTACTAAGGACTAAATGTAATTTACTGTACATATTTATGCAAATGCTGGTTCAGTTGCACACATGGTCATCGATAAGCTATTACCTTTATTTGCTCCAGTTTCTTAACAATTTTATTTAGCTTTAGGGGGCGTACACACTACTACAATGAGAATCTTGTTACTGTAACTGAGTTAACTTTACATATAATAGTCCAACTATGATAGTCAATGACACTCCATGGTCCATAAGGCCCTGCATTCCATCCAATAAGCAATACCAAATAATATGACATTCCACCATTTTTTGCTTACGGATTGTAGGTTAGTTTGTAGTAAAGGGATATCCATATGGCTTTTTATGAAATCAGAGGCACTAAGAATTGCAATATGGTTCCTTTATTACAGATCCAAAACAATCTAACCAATGTGGATAAACTCTTATTAGCAATATTACAATATTTGTACCATCTATATATATAAATTATTGAGAGTGGTTCCAAATTGTATCATCTAAATCTCTGCCTGTGACTTTAGGACTATGTAAGGCTGCTGTAACATATTAGGATCTTTTATCAGTTCTAACAAGTAATGGTTATTAATAGAGATGAGCGAGTAGTGTTCGATCGAGTAGGTGTTCGATCGAATACTACGGTATTCAAAATACTCGTACACGATCGAACACTACTAGCTGTTCGAAGTTTAAGGTTCGATGCAGAAACAGCGTTGATTGGCAAAATGCTATACATTCTGCCAATCAACACTGGTTCTTCTCTTACCTTTCCGAAGTCTTCTCCGTGCTGCGTCCCCGCGTCTTCTTCCGGGTGGAATTCACTCTGCCTAGGCATCCGGCCTAGGCAGAGCCGACTGCGCATGCGCGGGCATGTACGCACATACATGCGCATGCGCAGTCGGCTCTGCTCAGGCGTCGGGCCTGGGCAGAGCCGCACGCGCATGCGCAGTCGGCTCTGCCTAGGCCGGATGCCTAGGCAGAGTGAATTCCACCTGGAAGAGGACGCAGGGACCCTGCGCCGGGAGAAGACTTCAAGGGGAATGCAGCCCGACCGTCACTCATGGACTTGGTAAGTATGATTTTATCGAATGTTGCCTACCCCTGAAACGAGCATTTCCCTCCATAGACTATGATGGGGTTCGAAATACGTTCAAACAGTCGAACAGTGTGCGGCTGTTCGAATCGGATTTCGAACCTCGGACACTTTAGTGTTCGCTCATCTCTAGTTAATATTAGTAGTATTATTATTATCTAGTACAGAATAAAGTATCATGTTTTGTAAAGTTTCCTCATTACCAAATAAGCTGTCTATATAATCATTCTAATGAGGAAAATCTCACTATTATTTCTGTAACTACCAGGAACAGATTAGATCTGGTTCACCATGCAGAAATGGAGTTAAGAATTTACCTACTCTGTAAAGCATGATGAGAATTAGCCTTACTTTTATGTCTACAGAAATCCACCAATATTATGTGTTACATGATTAGGTTACAAATTAGCAAAAACAACACATATATTAAGTCATACAATCGAACAATTGGCCATTGTTCTCAGCCATTATCAGGGGATGGTATATACTTATATACTGTACTTGCTCACTGCTAGTCTCTGTTATCAGGCACTATCAGAATATGGTATGGATACTTATATATTGCACTTGCTCACTGTTGTTTTCTGTTATCAGACATTATCAGAAGATTGTATATATAGATATATTTGACACTTGCTCACTGTTTTTCTCTGTTATAAGCCTTGTCAGTTTTTACTTTTTAGTTTTTTTTTTCAGCTAATAACAACTTATTACATTACCCTACATGGAAAAGTCCAATGTAGTGGTTGCCTATACCAAGCCTGTGGCTTCTTATACATACTTGTGGTCATTCGACGTACACTCTACATAGCTTGAAGCGAAAAGCTAAAAAATAGTAATATTTTTAGCCTTTGTGTTATATATCGACAGATTGTAACAAAATGACTTGGTGATAATACAGTATTGAAACTCAACTTACCATCTGCTTTAGATATCACATGCATTTTTTTTAAGCCTTTTTGTAAAATAAAACTAAAATGAGCAGGTTTCTGAACTAACAGTGTTGTTCACTCTTGAAATGTGGTGTCACATAAGTCTATGTTCATTTAGTTAGAATCTGGCAATCAAAATGATTGTTGCTATCAAAGAATTATGAAAATAAAGCACATTTTACTGCCAAGAAAATTAACATAGAAACTAAAATAATGAGATTCTTGTTAGAGTGTGACTTCCGCACAAACTACTTTTATAGATATTGCCACTGCTGTGAACTTAAGCCGTATGTGTTCTATATGTAGTAGGAAGTGACTATCTATTCATTCTTTGAGTACTTATATACCAGGGGTCAGCAACCTCCAGCACTCCAGCTGCTGTGAAGCTACAACTGTCAGCAGGCTCCATACACTTCTATGGGAGTTCGGAGATCAGCAGAGCAAATATGCATGCTGGGGATTACATCTGCCTCAGGCATTTATATTGTAGTTTTAATAAATATATGAATCAAGTTTTTATGTTAACCCCTTCCTGCCACAGACATTTTTTCGATTTTTCGTTTTTCATTTTTGACTCCCTCCTTCCAAACCCCATAACTTTATTTTTTCCTCTCTCAGAGCCATATGACGTCTTAATGTTTTTGGGACAATTTTTTCTTCATGATGCTACCATTAATTATTTTCTATAATGTACTGGAAAAATATCAGAATGGGGGGATTTGAAGAAAAAGTGCATTTGTGCGATTTTCTTATTGGCTTCTTGGCTTACTGTGCAGACAAAATGACATGTCACCTGTATTCTATGTTTCAATACAATTCCAGGGAAACCAAATTTATATGGTTTTATTTACATTTTAACCCCTTAACAAAAATCCCAAACTGTATAATTTTTTTTTTTTTTTTTTTAGAAAAGTCGCCATATTCTGACACCCGTAACTTTTTATACTTTCGTATACGGAGATGTATAGGGCGTCTTTTTTTGCGGGGTCAGGTGTACTTTTTAGTTATACCACTTTGGGGAATTTTTTATGGTTTTGATCACTTTTTATTAAATTTTTTATCAAAAGGCAAAACAATGAAAAAACGGCGGTTTGGCACTTTATATGTTTTTTCTGCTACAATATTTACCGTATGGGAAAAATATTTAGATTTTTAGATTATAGATTTTTAGAGCGGTAGTTTTTGGACACAGGGATATCTAATATGTATGTGTTTCACAGTATTTATGTACTTTTATATGTGTTCTAGGGAAAGGGGAGTGATTTGAACTTTTAGTATATTTAATTTCTTTATCATTTTTTTTTTTTTAACTTTTTTAATTAAATTTTATTTTTTGCATTCGTTAGACCCCCTAGGGGTCTTATCAGTAATGCAATGCATTGCAAAAATTCTAAAGTTCTATTGCAGGCTACATAGAGTAGCCTGCAATAGAACAAATAGAATGACAGGCCTGAGAGCCTTCAAAAGGCTTCCGGCTGTCATAGCAACGTGACAGCGGTCACGGAGCTTGCTTGGGTGTTGGTGATCACCAGGAAAATGGCACTTCAGGTAAAATGGCGTCTTGGTCAGCTTTGACCGAGGTGCTAAAGAAGTTAATGCCTGCCATTGGTTCTGGCACCAATCGCAGGAATTAGTGCCGGGTGTCTGCTGTATAAAACAGCAGACACCCGGCGGCCATGGTTGCTGCCTGGCTCCTGAGCAGCTGCCATGTTTAAACACCCGGCATCCACTATACTAGTACGGCGGATGTTGGGAAGGTGTTAAACATATTTTCTGTTGTTTTTACCTTTTGCTCTCCTTATATAAAAAATGTATTCAGTTTCCACATTGGCCAATCCATTCCCCAGAAAAGATAACATTCTCTGTCAAGTTAGGTTAGGTTCTGTTTTGTTCTGCATTCAGGGCATCTTATTATCAATGCGGGGCGGGTTTACAATGAATAGTTACAATTCTGTCACACTGTACAGTTGGAGACAGATAACATATGATCACATTATTGTCAATAGATGATGGACAACAACTCACCTTCTCCTGTATGATGACCTCTGCACTCTCCCACTTCTCTCCCACAGAGATCAATAAGCCTTTTCCTTGCTTACATTTTCTATGAGCAGACACTTGCCGCAGCTCAGGCATGATGGATGTCTCATAATCATATAAAGAAAATGGAATACATTTGTTTTTATTTTAATACATATGAATATGAAAAAAAAAATCTTCTGTGTAGCCCCACTGAGTTTTCTTCCCACAGGCTGTGAATATTGGCCTGATAAAATTTTCCTTCAGATCCTTATAAAATTCCTAATGCCTCCTTTAGATAATGTTCTCCAGGCTGTTTTCTCTTCTAAATCTAATAATAAAATACTCCTCAATTGGCTAAATAGACTATATTATTAGGAATGTGCATGTGTAATTGTTTGCATTGCTGTGCGAGCATTTGTTGCTCTGAGGGGATTGCATGGGGTCTACTAATGTAATTACCAACCTGCTGTAGTTGTAACCGAGTGCAGATGTTGTTTCCATTGTATTAAGGAATTTTATGTGACTTAATGAGTGTTACATCATCTGTATATAAGTGTATTTTATTCAAGTAAATGATCAATTTAAAGGGTGTCTCCCACCATCAAAACTGCTTTAAGCCACCTGCATCAATTTTTTTTGTTTGTGGTTACTGACCAGGATAGCAACCAGAACAGACAAACTGGCATGTCTCATGGACAGTGACTTTCAGCTCTCACTAACAGTCAGCTAATTCTTAGGCCCCTTGCAGATGACCATGGGCTGGCTGTGATTGAATGGCACAACTGGCACATGGAAGGCACATGGATGTCATCCGTGTGCCACCCGTGATCAAATCCATGTTTCTGCAGCCCCATTCATACAATGAATTGGAGCTGCAGATCCACAGCCGCAAAAATGGTTGGGAATTGGACCTGTCTGACCTGACCAGCTGTCTGCAAGGGGTTTTATTCATAATTTGTGACTATTAGTGTAATGTGGCCCTAACTAGGCCCTGGAAGCAGTGCCAACATAAATGCCAGTGTTAGTCTTACCTCTAACTGCCACCTAACTAACATCACTTCATACTTGGGAACTAAAGGGAGTCTATCATTAGAACATGACTTTTGAAGTATTGGCACATTGGAATAGCTTTTAAAAAGGCTCTTCTACTCCTACCTCTCATTCTCTTGTGCTTTCTGCCATTTCTATAAAAAAGGTTTTCTTCTGATATGCAGATCATGCACAGGAAGCGTTCCCCCTGTGCTCCGAGCACACCAGCATCATCAACTGCTCACCGCCAACAGATGGATTACTTGGCTTGATTTTTTTTTCTCTTTTGTACACTAATTCTTATAATTTTTCTTATGCTTATTTAATTTCATGCTGTAAGCCAATGGCTGGTAAAGTGCAGGAGGCGGGTGTACATCTCACTCAGACTGTTCAGTGGGTGAGATGAGAAAAATCCAGAAGAGTTTGTTCTCAGCAGACAACTTTGTCTGCTGAACATTTTTTAAGTGCCATGCATTGGGCTGGATTTTTAGGGAATGGCAGGTAGGTGGGTAGTGGGACTTGTCATTCCCATCCACTCCAGTCCACACCTTGTGGACACTCAGGTGGTAACCCAGCTGTCTCGGGTTTTTGCCTCATTAGTGAGCCATAAGAAGAGCTTGGCTGAAAAGCCATCTAGGAGGTTGTTACTGCTTGATAAGTTACTGACTATTAGAACTGGTTTTTAATATAGGTGAGGCAACCAACTTATGTTTAGTTAGAGCCCAGATGGGCAGGCGTTTGTTTTGTATTTTCTTTTGATACTGCATGTTCCACTGTTTGTTGGACTGAATAAAGCTCAACAATTGGACTGTTACCTTGGAATCGGTGTCTATGCCAACCACCAGCACCTCCAGATCCTGACAATGCTTAAATAACAAACTGGATGTTCCTCTTCATTATTGATCTGTGACAAAAGTGCACTTATTCCTGTTTCACAATGTCCTTACTAGTTTTTCTGGAGACCAATGGCTGACAACAGAGAATATACCGACAGCAAGACAAGACTTACAGTCAGCTCAATGGAAGGCAGAGAGGCTTGGCCGGAAACAGCAGTACTTTTAGCAGCTGAAAATCTTGCTGGAGGCAGTAGTTCCACAGCAACAATGGACCAGGCAGATAGCAATAGTCTTTAGTAGCGAAAGGGCTTGCTGGAAGCAGTAGTTCCACAGCTGCAATGGACCAGGTAGATGGCAATAGTCTTTAGCAGTGGAAAGACTTGCTGGAAGTTGTTCAAAGGTAGTAGATAACCAACTTGAAACAATCAGAGCTTGAGGACTTTGGCAGAAGGCAGGCTTCTGAAACAATACTCAGGCAACTGGTTAATCACATACACACATGTTAAATAATCAGGCATCAGGAAACCAGGGTGATGTCACAGGCAGGAAACACAAAAAACTCTATCTTAACTGCAGGCAAAACAAAAGGGTTCAACAAAACAAGATTCTGACATACAGTCTCAAAAGCATCTGTTTAAATGACAAACTTGTTTCTAAAGTCAGGAGTTACCAATACAGGCTGGGAACAATGAGCCAATATTAGATTTTGGAATGCCCTTTGAGCATCAGGGTTCCACTTTATCATGTATGACCTTCTTCCCCGATAAGATCAGTCAGGGGAACAGCTATAGCTGCAAAATTGTTTATAAACCACCAGTAATTTCAAGGAATTCCCTTTACTTGTTTTTTTATTTACTGGTTGTGGCCAGCTCTGAATTGGCTTTTGACCTTACATGTGCGAATTATGTAACCCAAATATTTGGTTTTCCTCTAAACCAAGGTAACAATTGTTAGGGGTTTGCAACAAATCTCCTTCTTCAAATAATCAATCACCACCTGTACTTTTAGTATTTGTGTCTCCCAGCTATATATCACTATGTCATCAAGATAAGCAGAAGTTTATTGTCTATCAGGTCGCAACTCTGTTCATCAAAGTTTGTAATATTGCAGGAGCTCTATGTATACCAAAAGGCATATTTGCATATTGTAATAGGATGTAATAGCAGACTCAGCCAGAGGGATTTACCAATAACTTTTTCAAATATGATATGTGATGTAAATGGCGTTACCAAGCTGGTCTATGAGCTCATCTACTTCTGATATCAAATTTGTACACAGAATTCAACTTCCTAATTTATTACAGCATCTTATAGCACTATCAGGTTTTGAAATTAACACAATAGACCTTGAATGCTCACTATTGGAGTCTTCAATCACTCCCAAATCCAACATCTCTTCCACTTCCTTTGAGACTGCCTCTTGTTTGACCTCAGAAATCCAGTATAGTTTTACATGTACCTTCACCCCAAGTTTTGTTATGATATCGTGTTTTTTGTGGTGTCTGTCTTGACTTGTTGTGGGGCATTCACATTACCATTGTTAATGTCCTTTGCTGTAATCCTATGATAGAAGACAGCGATGGACAATAAACTGTTGCAGAGTACGGTCACAGACTGATTCTGCGTCCGTTCACATTGACACTAGTGTAAGCACCATGACAGAAGAAATCTTCATTCATGTTTGGAAGGTAAAGTCCTGCATGTACAACTTTATCTTCCATTACAAAAGTAAATGTTCATTAACTATAGGGCAGTTCACAGCAACATGACGTAATTCATGGCAGTGGAAATATCTTATGGGTCCTTTGCTTAGTCTATAATTAAACATTTAAATCTTCCCAGGCATCATCTTCTTCACCCAAAGTCTTTGCATTCCTCCCAGCTCTCTGAAACTGGGAAGAAACTGGGAAAACCTCAAGTCCTTGTGTAGTTCATGAGCTGCATAATGTCTTTTCATCAGATCAACAAGCTGATTCACTGATTGGCAGACTCTTTGGCTTACCCATTTCCTTAGTACTGAGGGCAGTGCCCTTAGTGTCAGTCTATGCTACTTGTTGCACCACCTCAGGTGTTGACAGAATCTCTGGTTGTAGCCATTTCCAGACCAGAAGAATGAGGTTTAACATCTGAGTACATGGTGGTTTATCAGCTTTGAATGTCTATTGGTGTACTCTGGTGAGCTCTGACAGCAAGAGTTACACCCAAGTGAGCTAGGATCTCTGCTTTTAGATTATCCTGGGCTGCCTCAGGTTCTAGGTGAAAGTAGAAATGATCGAGCAAGCCTGCCTTGCTTCTTGCTCTGCTGTCCTTTTAAAGGTTGCAAGGAATACTTTGATGTCATCCTCTACAGTTATCTTCTGAAAAAAATGGCTAATATGAATCCCCCAATGTTCAGCCTCTGGTTGAACCATAGGAAGTTTTGCAACACACTGCTCCATCTCCTGTAGTATATGTCAGTCTTTATTTCTGGCTTCTACTAATGCTCTTAGCTGTGCTGACTGCAAAAAGTTTGCTTTTTGCTGGTTTTCATTCATTCATTGTCGTTCTCCAGTTCCATCACACTGGACTGCATTAGTTTGTAACAAAGCCTTCAGCAGGTCATCCATTTTTCCAGACACTTTAATGTGCTGCTAGCATCTTCTAATAAGTTGTAAGACTATTTTTTGGATCGTCTTTGCTGGGGTCAAAGGACACTTGTCTGTGTCATGAAAACCAAGCCAAATAGCAGCAGATAGATATAAGCTGACACTGGGTCAAGTTTGATGGAAAGGTTTGCAGATACACAGAAAATAAAACAAAACCCGCAACAAAAAGCAAATCCTGGCTTGTCCGGTAGTTACTAAACATTAAACAACATAGCTAGTAGCTGGAGAGCTTCTCCCTGCCAGTTCACAAACACAACAACATCCAGCAATCTCTTACTTATATGTGTCTCTCACACAGACTAAAGGCTCTGGGACCCTTGTGATTGACCTATCTTGGTATAAATATATCATGGTTACAGGTATAGGACTTATGCTTGTTATTTGACTACCTTGCCCCTTTCAGGAGGAACAATATGATATGTGATGATTCTTTGTATGGACCTTTAGCTTATATATGTAATAGCATTTACCATTTACCTTTCAATATTTATGGCTGATCTCTGGTCCTTTTATCATTGTGAGCTATACATGTTCCTTTAGAGTATTATTGTGGGTTAAACATTGAGGGGTAGTCTATTTATGGTTCCATTTTTGTATTGCTTATTGGCTTGTGTATTTATTTATTTCTACAATTTGTGATATTTATTGTGATATTTATTACACAAGACCTATTGGTCTCCTGGTGTCATTTGTGTTCTATGTTGGCTGTATTTCTGCCACTGTGCTGAATTAAATTAGAATTATCAATTAATAAATATTGTAATATTTTATTAATATTTGCATATGTGTCTTCTTTTTGGGGCCAAATTTGTTTGAAGTTGTGGTCTATGCTCAGGATAGACCATAAGTCACCTCTATTACAAAAGTGTCTGACCTCTGTATAAGTAATACCGCCCCTGCTACCTCTTGTGTCACCCCCTCTACCTCATAGATTGTAAGCTCTTGCGAGCAGGGCCCTCAGTCCCATTGTGTGAAATGATTCTCTTTGTAATGTATCTGTCTGTATTTGAACCCTACAAATTGTACAGCGCTGCAGAATATGTTGGCGCTATATAAATAAAATGTATTATTATTAATTGGTGGGGGGGCTGACACATGGGCCCCATCAGCTGTATGGAGCCATTTCCGGCGTACGTTCTGCAGACAACAGAGGGCCAGAAGCAGAAAGCTTTGTCCACCGTATTGTAGCCTGGAACATTCACTGCAGCTCAGATCTCACTGACTTCAATAAGTGTTGAAATGCAGTGAAGGTGCCGGCTGATATACAGTGGACAGAGCTTTCCAGCCCTGAATTGTGTACAGGACGGGCGACGGAAGTGGCTCTGTATAGCTGATCAGTCTGTTGTGGGCAGGGAAACAAAATTTAAAATATACATACTCACCTGTCCTAGTTGCCTTGTTGTTGTCCCGCACCTCCGGTTTGTCTGCTTTCCCGGGTTTCTTCTGGCGTTGTGCTGAAGAAAGAAGACCCATGGTGTCACAGGTAGTGACATTCACGCCCTTCGCTGTTTGGACTCAGCGGTCAGCAGCTTCTGCACAACGTCGAAAGACATTGCGGGAGCAGATGAACTGGGAGGTGCAGCACGACAACGGAGCAACGGGGATAGGGGAGAATGCTTTTTTTTTCAATGTCCCCAGCTTATTTATACTTTAACAGGGTTGTCCATTTTTGTTTGGACGACCCCTATAATATCCTCCAGGATATTGCCCTCCCTCACTGACTCCCTGCCCCACAATATAATGGCCCCATCAATGGTCCCCATACAGTATAGAGGACTCTTTATGGGGATGGGGGGGGGGAGGGAACCAGTGTATGGGGGAAAATAGTGAAGGGACCACTGTAGGGGGGTGGGGCAGGTGAGTTGGCCACTGTATAGGGAGAATATATACTCCCATACAGTGGTCAACTGTATGGGGGGACCAGTGTATGGGGGGGTTGTGAAGGGACTACTATATGGGGGGTGTGGGGTGGGGACTAAGTGAGTTAGCAACTGTATGGGGGGGATAGTGAAGGGGCCACTGTATGGATGATACAGTAGCCCCTTCATTGGTCCCCCTCCTCCATGGCAGCATTACTGTATGTCAGTACTTGCCTATCGGCTCCCTGGTCCCACTCCTTCTTGCTCCGGGCGCACTAATATGACATAATGTGCGCCCGCAGCAGGAAGAAGCAGGAGGCATGGGAGCAGTCAGGTAAGTATAGGGGATTAGCTTGTAGGACACAGGCTCATTGGGGCCTGTGGCCTACAAGCCTGTGAATGATAGAACAGGAAGCCTGGGGATTCTGCTCTACTAGTGGCAGAACTGGGTCGGCGGCGCCACTTCACCCTGGTTTTGCGATCTGGTTATTAAAACCGAATCGCAAAACCTAGGAGAACCTGGTGGCATCCCTTACCTGTCCCAGTCCTGCTTGCAGCCTGTCTTCTTCCCGCATCAGCCTGGGCCCCGTACACGGTGCATTACGTTGTGATGACGTAATGCGCCGCGTACAGGGGAGGGCCCTGGCCAGGATTGAGGAGGGGTAAGTGGGTTTAAAACAAGGTAGTGGAGGTCCAGTAGGGCCCCATAATGAGGCCTAATAATCAAGGCTCGGGGCCCAACGGGGGATTCCCGGGTCCCCCGGTGGACCAGTCCAACCCTGGGGGTAGGTAATTCCTAAGTCAAAGGACGTATTATTAAGTCCTTTTGGTTAGGAATTACTCACCTAGCCCCCACCTTTTTTTTTTGTTTTAAATGTAGATTGTGAGCCCCATTTAAGGCTCACAACGTACATTTTTCCCTACCAGTACATCTTTGGAGTATGGGAGGAAAGCCATGCAAACATGGGGAGAACATACAAACTCCTTGCAGATGTTGTTCCTGGCAGGACTTGAACCCAGGACTCCAGCGCTGCAAAGCTAACCACTGAACCACCGTGCTGCCCCTCTTGTTTTGTAATGCTGAAAATAGTAAGATACAATCTCTCAGTATCTATAGATAACTGATACCTATCTGCCAAGGACCTTTTACATTTTGGGCTACTAGATTTCCATGTGCACAGACCATATTTCAGATGAATCGTCTGCGCAGACTATATTTTGCTTTAGTCCATATCAATACATTTATGCTTCCAATATTTCGCTATAAACTCAACAGAACTAGTGGGAAACCATGTCATTATGGTAGTATTCTCATGAGAATGTCTAAATTAAAACAAAAATCCTTCATTTTGATTAAAATCTTATTTCTAAATATGAAACCATTAATCATAATATTCATTAAGGAAAAGGCACATGTTGCATTTATACACACACTAAACTTTACTTTGATTGTTTTATGAATCTGAAAGAGAAAATGCAAAAAATATAAAACATGTGCTAAGTTTACCATATGGTGTTGATAGCTGCAAAGTACAAATAACATATTTTCATGCCGACATAACAATTGATGAGTTTTCTCTATGGAGGAAGAAACACTGTGTAATTATCTGGAGAGAAAATTATTCCAGTTTGAAATTCAGAAAGCTTTATAAAATTAGAAGATTTCTCAAAATATTATTTGGATATAGAATATTTAGGCATAATCCAGCTCACAAGGGATGGCTGCGTCCATACTTCCATGGCAGCGTTAGAATTCATTTAACCCCATAAAGGATAAAAAATATTTGGACAGAATAATCAAATTCAGATTTTTTTTATAAATTTGTACTATGACCTGTAATTTTTCTGATTGCCATCTTGAGGACCTTGACATAATCAGAATGCCAAGGGTTTTCATATAATTTTTTTTTAACTTTATTTTAATAATACCTTGCTTTTATCACTTGCTCAGTGCCATACAAATAGTGACAGAGCCTTCAAACATTCACATGCATGATCACTCATGCTGCGGTCTACATAGAAATCTATTGTATAGAGGCGGATTTTGAGGCATATTCTGTGTCAAAATCCATTTTGCCCCGTGTAAACTAGCCTTAATGGTTCAACAAAATACGCATAAATGTTGTGATATATCTCATATGTCTTATCTAATAAAAATCCTCTTTCTCTACTTATCAGATTCTTTCTACTCTCTGCCTATCACACACTCCCAACTGTTCATTTTGAATTTTATGCTAAATCCATCTTGGATTCAGAGAGGGATTGGAATATAAGCACCAATAAAAGTCTATAGAGAGGGGAAGTGGTGCATGTGCCATGTGAAACAGAACGAAAGACAACAACTCAAAGAGACTGTTCTAGCTAATAATACATCTAATTCTAAGTGCCATACTCACATCAATACTGTTCAATATTTCACTATAACTTCACTATGTGGTGTTGATGCCTAATGTGAAAAAATATCAGTTTTCTGGAGCAAAATCTCCATGTGCTTTGTATAGGAGAAATCATAATAAGATCTACAGATAAGTCTACACTCATTTCTCAGAGAAAGTGAAAATTACAGATGGACCCTGTAGGAGAAAATTACTAGAAGATACAGAATCTTAGTTATGTAATGGTCATGCCTCATATACACAAGCTACTAATTATCCTAATAAGTCACCTGAAAGTGTAGGTTCGTAATTGTGAAACTCATATTTATTGGCAACATTACCCATAAAAAATAATACTGCTTCTGGCAACATTTATACTGCACACAGTATTGCTTTCCACTGAAAGTCACTAGATGAAAGTGATATTCCTTGATTGTTCAGAAACATGTCCATCTTTTTCTTATTATCCACTTTTACAAACTACAATTTCTTGAGCACTTTATTTAACCAGTGTGGGGAAGTTATCTCGGTAGAAGCAGTGGTGCGCACCCAAACAGTCAAGACAGGGACACAAAATGTGCAGCAAACTGGTTTATTTAGAAAAAACTGGAAAATAAATAAACCTTAACTTCAGGCACAAAATGAGCAAAACAAAATACAGCCTTAAATTCAGGCAAAAACAAAATAAAAACTTGCTTGTCTGAGCCACTAAACAGAACTGATGACCTAACTATACGTGTGACTTATTACCAGCCATACAAAACAAGCACAATATTGTCTTACTGGACTCAGGGTTACAGGACAGAATCATACACCTCCTTTTACCTCATGGAACTGCACTGGAGTGCAGAATATGCAGCCTTTTCTGGTCCAGTAATGAGCCAAGGATTTACACCTGGGCTGACGTCTACTCCAGATCTGCCCAAGACCACACATATGTCAGAAACCTGGGGCTGAGATATCTGGACTCTAGCACTCTGCCTGTCACCTTCTCACACCAGCTAAGGATATCCACTTTCTTGTGAACTTCCACATAGCACATTAAATCAAGTGAACATTCACATGTATACAGAGGTAAACATATATAGCCTTAGAAGCTATATATATTAGTATACTCTACAATGCCACAATGCTACATAGTTTTAGTATGAAATATAGATTATTCCCCGAGGAGACATTGTTTTTATATTATGATTAGAGATGAGCGAACACTAAAATGTTCGAGGTTCGAAATTCGATTCGAACAGCCGCTCACTGTTCGAGTGTTCGAATGGGTTTCGAACCCCATTATAGTCTATGGGGAACATAAACTCGTTAAGGGGGAAACCCAAATTCGTGTCTGGAGGGTCACCAAGTCCACTATGACACCCCAGGAAATGATACCAACACCCTGGAATGACACTGGGACAGCAGGGGAAGCATGTCTGGGGGCATAAAAGTCACTTTATTTCATGGAAATCCCTGTCAGTTTGCGATTTTCGCAAGCTAACTTTTCCCCATAGAAATGCATTGGCCAGTGCTGATTGGCCAGAGTACGGAACTCGACCAATCAGCGCTGGCTCTGCTGGAGGAGGCGGAGTCTAAGATAGCTCCACACCAGTCTCCATTCAGGTCCGACCTTAGACTCCGCCTCCTCCGGCAGAGCCAGCGCTGATTGGCCGAAGGCTGGCCAATGCATTCCTATGCGAATGCAGACTTAGCAGTGCTGAGTCAGTTTTGCTCAACTACACATCTGATGCACACTCGGCACTGCTACATCAGATGTAGCAATCTGATGTAGCAGAGCCGAGGGTGCACTAGAACCCCTGTGCAAACTCAGTTCACGCTAATAGAATGCATTGGCCAGCGCTGATTGGCCAATGCATTCTATTAGCCCGATGAAGTAGAGCTGAATGTGTGTGCTAAGCACACACATTCAGCACTGCTTCATCAAGCCAATACAATGCATTAGCCAGTGCTGATTGGCCAGAGTACGGAATTCGGCCAATCAGCGCTGGCCAATGCATTCTATTAGCCCGATGAAGTAGAGCTGAATGTGTGTGCTAAGCACACACATTCAGCACTGCTTCATCAAGCCAATACAATGCATTAGCCAGTGCTGATTGGCCAGAGTACGGAATTCGGCCAATCAGCGCTGGCTCTGCTGGAGGAGGCGGAGTCTAAGGTCGCTCCACACCAGTCTCCATTCAGGTCCGACCTTAGACTCCGCCTCCTCCGGCAGAGCCAGCGCTGATTGGCCGAAGGCTGGCCAATGCATTCCTATGCGAATGCAGACTTAGCAGTGCTGAGTCAGTTTTGCTCAACTACACATCTGATGCACACTCGGCACTGCTACATCAGATGTAGCAATCTGATGTAGCAGAGCCGAGGGTGCACTAGAACCCCTGTGCAAACTCAGTTCACGCTAATAGAATGCATTGGCCAGCGCTGATTGGCCAATGCATTCTATTAGCCCGATGAAGTAGAGCTGAATGTGTGTGCTAAGCACACACATTCAGCACTGCTTCATCAAGCCAATACAATGCATTAGCCAGTGCTGATTGGCCAGAGTACGGAATTCGGCCAATCAGCGCTGGCCAATGCATTCTATTAGCCCGATGAAGTAGAGCTGAATGTGTGTGCTAAGCACACACATTCAGCTCTACTTCATCGGGCTAATAGAATGCATTGGCCAGCGCTGATTGGCCAGAGTACGGAACTCGACCAATCAGCGCTGGCTCTGCTGGAGGAGGCGGAGTCTAAGGTCGGACCTGAATGGAGACTGGTGTGGAGCGATCTTAGACTCCGCCTCCTCCAGCAGAGCCAGCGCTGATTGGCCGAATTCCGTACTCTGGCCAATCAGCACTGGCTAATGCATTGTATTGGCGTGATGAAGCAGTGCTGAATGTGTGTGCTTAGCACACACATTCAGCTCTACTTCATCGGGCTAATAGAATGCATTGGCCAGCGCTGATTGGCCGAATTCCGTACTCTGGCCAATCAGTGCTGGCCAATGCATTCTATTAGCTTGATGAAGCAGAGTGTGCACAAGGGTTCAAGCGCACCCTCGGCTCTGATGTAGGAGAGCCGAGGGTGCACTTGAACCCTTGTGCACCCTCAGCTCTGCTACATCAGAGCCGAGGGTGCGCTTGAACCCTTGTGCACACTCTGCTTCATCAAGCTAATAGAATGCATTGGCCAGCGCTGATTGGCCAATGTATTCTATTAGCCTGATGAAGTAGAGCTGAATGTGTGTGCTAAGCACACACATTCAGCTCTACTTCATCGGGCTAATAGAATGCATTGGCCAGCGCTGATTGGCCAGAGTACGGAACTCGACCAATCAGCGCTGGCTCTGCTGGAGGAGGCGGAGTCTAAGATCGCTCCACACCAGTCTCCATTCAGGTCCGACCTTAGACTCCGCCTCCTCCAGCAGAGCCAGCGCTGATTGGCCGAATTCCGTACTCTGGCCAATCAGCACTGGCTAATGCATTGTATTGGCTTGATGAAGCAGTGCTGAATGTGTGTGCTTAGCACACACATTCAGCTCTACTTCATCGGGCTAATAGAATGCATTGGCCAATCAGCGCTGGCCAATGCATTCTATTAGCGTGAACTGAGTTTGCACAGGGGTTCTAGTGCACCCTCGGCTCTGCTACATCAGATTGCTACATCTGATGTAGCAGTGCCGAGTGTGCATCAGATGTGTAGTTGAGCAAAACTGACTCAGCACTGCTAAGTATGCATTCGCATAGGAATGCATTGGCCAGCCTTCGGCCAATCAGCGCTGGCTCTGCCGGAGGAGGCGGAGTCTAAGGTCGGACCTGAATGGAGACTGGTGTGGAGCGACCTTAGACTCCGCCTCCTCCAGCAGAGCCAGCGCTGATTGGCCGAATTCCGTACTCTGGCCAATCAGCACTGGCTAATGCATTGTATTGGCTTGATGAAGCAGTGCTGAATGTGTGTGCTTAGCACACACATTCAGCTCTACTTCATCGGGCTAATAGAATGCATTGGCCAATCAGCGCTGGCCAATGCATTCTATTAGCGTGAACTGAGTTTGCACAGGGGTTCTAGTGCACCCTCGGCTCTGCTACATCAGATTGCTACATCTGATGTAGCAGTGCCGAGTGTGCATCAGATGTGTAGTTGAGCAAAACTGACTCAGCACTGCTAAGTCTCTGCATTCGCATAGGAATGCATTGGCCAGCCTTCGGCCAATCAGCGCTGGCTCTGCCGGAGGAGGCGGAGTCTAAGGTCGGACCTGAATGGAGACTGGTGTGGAGCGATCTTAGACTCCGCCTCCTCCAGCAGAGCCAGCGCTGATTGGTCGAGTTCCGTACTCTGGCCAATCAGCGCTGGCCAATGCATTCTATTAGCCCGATGAAGTAGAGCTGAATGTGTGTGCTTAGCACACACATTCAGCTCTACTTCATCAGGCTAATAGAATACATTGGCCAATCAGCGCTGGCCAATGCATTCTATTAGCTTGATGAAGCAGAGTGTGCACAAGGGTTCAAGCGCACCCTCGGCTCTGATGTAGCAGAGCTGAGGGTGCACAAGGGTTCAAGTGCACCCTCGGCTCTCCTACATCAGAGCCGAGGGTGCGCTTGAACCCTTGTGCAGCCTCGGCTCTGCTACATCAGAGCCGAGGGTGCGCTTGAACCCTTGTGCACACTCTGCTTCATCAAGCTAATAGAATGCATTGGCCAGCACTGATTGGCCAGAGTACGGAATTCGGCCAATCAGCGCTGGCCAATGCATCCCTATGGGAAAAAGTTTATCTCACAAAAATCACAATTACACACCCGATAGAGCCCCAAAAAGTTATTTTTAATAACATTCCCCCCTAAATAAAGGTTATCCCTAGCTATCCCTGCCTGTACAGCTATCCCTGTCTCATAGTCACAAAGTTCACATTCTCATATGACCCGGATTTGAAATCCACTATTCGTCTAAAATGGAGGTCACCTGATTTCGGCAGCCAATGACTTTTTCCAATTTTTTTCAATGCCCCCAGTGTCGTAGTTCCTGTCCCACCTCCCCTGCGCTGTTATTGGTGCAAAAAAGGCGCCAGGGAAGGTGGGAGGGGAATCGAATTTTGGCGCACTTTACCACGTGGTGTTCGATTCGATTCGAACATGGCGAACACCCTGATATCCGATCGAACATGTGTTCGATAGAACACTGTTCGCTCATCTCTAATTATGATAGTATTCTGAGTCATGGTGATAAAATTGTATCTATTCTAGATATATATAATAATATAAAAGTGTTTTCCGTTGGCAGTATTCATATGGAGTAAGCAATAACAGCCCTCTGCATGGCATGAAGCGGATTTAATTTCAATTGTTGGCAAATGTATTTTATTACCAATTTCTTGCAGCTTGTACAACCTTAGTTACAGCCAATCTATTAACTCATATGCCATGATGAGTAAGAGGGCTCTAAATTTATATTTACTCTTACAGATATATTTTGGAATTGTTCTATTTTAGAATATTCCTCTACTTAATAGCTGGGTAAGATACATCATTGTAGCTATCTACTAAAATATCTTTATTAGGACTTATCCAGGACTTACTGGATACAAACTTTATTACACTTTTTCCCTTATAAGTAATGCCTTTTTCTGGACAAGCAAGGCTGTATTCACATATTGGAAAATGAAGAGGAATTCTGTTAATTTTCCACCACCAGCATTTTCGCCGCAGTCCTGCCACGACGGGATGCCGATGCAGTGCATTGGCATTCCATCGTGGCATCTTGCCCCTGATTAGCCCCAGATGAATGGGCCTAATCAGGAGAGAGTGTCTCAAGCCATGGACCTCATGGCTGAATCTCTCGGCAAGATCGAGAAGGAAGCTTCTTTTTTCCGGTCCTGCTGCTGCTGGGTTCTAGGAGGAATCTGCTCTGGATTTAGGGGCAAATTCCTCCATGTGAACACACTCCAAAAGTTTTATTTCTCCTTTTGGAGACAGCCATGTAGGTGTAGGAAGACTTAAGGGGCCATGAATAAAGACACTTTGTGAAACGGTATGCGATTTAGTACTCCTTGCTGGAAAAGCCACTAGTACCACCTTTTTAAAGGAAGCCACCCTATAAGTCAACATCCTTCCATTAAAAAGTGCTGTAACCTGACTAGGCATATAAGCCAAACAAGAAAAATATCTTACAATATTAATAAACTCTCACCGACAGACATCTGTTTTAGGGACCTTGCCTCTCATAGGTGCAGAGCAGAGTAATGGCTGAAGAGTTACATGAATGGCCTTTATGCCTCCCCTCTGTTTACAATGCAGTCTACACAAAGAGCAGCCGTTACTATTTGTGATTCACATCAATGGCCTCGATCTGAGCCAGCTAGTACCCTACTTTGGTTATCTCTTGTCTTGTTGCCAGATGTAAGAGTCAGACATTGATTTATAGGGTTGCTATCTTTTACCTCGAGCACGCTCTTTTATTCGGCAAGGAGAACGAATTTGCATAAAGTACTTTTCTCCAGACAAAACCATTGTGAATTCACATTTGCAAAAATCTGACCTATTCCTAATAGGAACAATCAAGATTAATCTGAATTAATTTGTAAGAAACAAGACCTGCACCTAACCATGCAGTTTAGACAACTGGATCATCTATCCCGGACTTACCAACTTATTTCTATGTACCCATAGACATACATATGGATGTTTGTCCATAAGAAATTCATAAAGATATATGTGGCTTTAGCAGAACATAGTCTGCTAGGGCCCCTTGTTTAAGTTACTTGGGCTGGATTTCCTGGACTGGAGGACAGGTTGGCACTGGGAGTCTTCCAGTTCACACTCCTGGTCCACTACGAGCTTTTTACCTAGTCCCGGGTGTTCTCAGGTGAGGCTTCCTGATGTTGATAACTGGGGAAGGAAGCCTTGAAAAAAGGAGGGCTAACAAGTTTTTCAGCCTGAGCGAGAGCACCCTTGGACTTGGCGTTTGCACAGTTTGCTACTGCATTTGGTGACACACTTTTGGACCTGTACTAGGTTAGTGAGGCATGCTGTACTGGAATCAACAAGCTAAAGGTAAATTCACAATGGTGTCATTTCATATGAACAAATGGACTAGGCAGTAAATCTGTCCAATGAATCTCTCTAAGGACAGAATCTAAGTTATCTCAAGGGAACCCACTGATGATAAAGGGTCCATCGGGTATCCCCTATGTTCTAAGTCATTTGCTGGGAAAAAAAAAGAATGTGATTTTAGATTCGGCGGTGGAGTTCCTAATGCAGATGTGAATATAGTCTAAGATTTAGACTTGTCTGAATACTACAATGAGCAATTTGCAACCGTAGTAACAATACACATAGTGATTTATAAATAACTAGAGGGAGGACCCGGCTTCGCACGGGTATATTACATTTTATGTTTGTGTAGTGGCCCCATAAGAAATGTCCAATTTTGCACTGGTGTATTTTGTATGTGGTTTGTGTGTATGTCCATAAGCGTCATGTGATTATGTGTATCTCATTTTGGATATCAGTGAAAAACCTATGATCAGTTGTTATGGATACCTGGAGTAAAGCTGTATCTAATCCTTCCCCGTGTAGTACTGTGTTTAGACTCAAGTATCTAATCCTTGTTGGTGTGGTACTGTTTGCAGATGCACATATCTAATCCTCCGGCGTGTGGTACTGTGTGCAGATGTGTGTATCTAATCCTCCCCTGTGTGGCATTGTGTGAAGAGGCACGTATCTAATCCTCCGGTAAGTGAAACTGTGTGCAGATGTGCATATCTAATCTTACGGCATGTGGTACTATGTGCAGATGCGCGTATCTAATCTTCTGGCGTTGTGGTACCGTGTGCAGACAGGTGTATCTAATCCTCTGGCGTGAGGTACTTTGTGCACATGCACGTATCTAATCCTCCCCAGTGTGGTACTGTGTGCTGAGACGCGTATCTAATTATCTGGCATGTGGTACTGTGTGCAGAGGCATGTATCTAATCCTCCAAAGTGTGGTACTGTGTGAAGAGGCACGTATCTAATCCTACGGCGTGTGGAACTGTGTGTAGACACGCATATCTAATCCTACAGCATGTGGTACTGTATGCAGACGCATGTATCTAATATATATATAATCTATAGCGTGTACAACTGTGTGAAGACGTGCGTATCTCATCGTCTGGCATGTGAAACTGTAAGCAGACGCGTGTATCTAATCCTACGGCATGTAGTACTGTGTGCAGACGTGCTTATCTAATCCTCTGGTGTGTGGAACTGTGTGCAGATGTGCGTATCTAATCCTCCCTTGTGTGGTATTGTGTGAAAAGGCGCGTATCTAACCCTACGGCGTGTGTAACTGTGTGTAGACGCGTGTATCTAATCCTATGGCATGTGGTACTGTGTGCAGATGCGTGTATCTAATCCTCTGGCGTGTGGTACTGAGTGCTGAGACGCGTATCTAATTCTCTGGCTTGTGGTACTGTGTGCAGAGGCATATATCTAATCCTCCAAAGTGTGGTACTGTGTGCAGACACAAGTATCTAATCCTCCCCTGTGTGGTATTGTGTGAAGAGGCACATATCTAATCCTGAGGCATGTGGTACTTTGTGCAGACGCGCGTATCTAATCCTCCCCATGTTGTACTGTGTGCTTAGACACATATCTAATTCTCTGGCTTGTGGTACTGTGTGCAGACACACGTATCTAATCCTCACCTGTGTGGTATTGTGTTAAGAGGCACGTATCTAATCCTGCGGCATGTGGAACTGTGTGTAGATGCGTGTATCTAATCCTACGGCATGTGTTACTGTGTGCAGACGCGTATATCTAATCCTCTGGCGTGGGGTACTGTGTGCAGACGCACGTATCTAATCCTCCCTGTGTGGTACTGTGTGCTGAGATGCGTATCTAATTCTCTGGCTTGTGGTACTGTGTGCAGAGGCATGTATCTAATCCTCCAAAGTGTGGTACTGTATTCAGGCACACGTATCTAATCCTCCCCTGTGTGGTATTGTGTGAAGAGGCGTGTATCTAATCCTATTGCGTGTGGAACTGTGTGCAGACGAGCGTATCTAATCCTCTGGCGTGTGGTACTGTGTGCAGATGTGTGTATCTAATCCTCTGGCATGTGATACTGTGTGCAGATGTGCGTATCTAATCCTCTCCTGTGTGGTACTGTGTGCAGATGCGCGTATCTAATCCTCTCCTGTGTGGTACTGTGTGCAGATGCGCGTATCTAATCCTCTGGCATGTGGTACTATGTGCAGATGAGCGTATCTAATCCTCCCCTGCATGTATCCAATCAACGGGGTGTGGTACTTTGTGCAGACGCGTGTATCTAATCCTTCGGCATGTGGAACTGTGTGCAGATGCACGTATCAAATCCTTCAGTGTGTGGAACTGTGTGCAGAAGTGCGTATTTAATCCTCTGGTTTGTGGGACTGTGTGCAGACGCGTGTATCTAATCTTCTGGAGTGTGATACTGCTTGCTGATCTGTGTATCTAATCCTCTGATGCGTGTATCTCAGTTTGGATATCAGTGTTGTATTGTGCATGTGGAGTGACCATGTGTATTGCAGTTGGAATATGAGTGAAAGACTTGCACGTTTGTATTGGCTAAGGGGGGGGGGGGCATTGTGTTTGGAATTCTGTATCTCAGCAACGGTACGTCCGAGTGAGTTGGAGTCTCGTCTTAAACCTTCCCGGATACCTGAAGTATCTCTGTACCAAATTTGGTGAAGATCGGTCCAGTCGTTTGGTTCGCATTAGAGCACAGACAGACAGACAGACAGACAGACAGAAATTCATTTTTATAATATAGGGAGATATTACGGTGCTTATAAGATGGATTGCAGTAGTAGTTTGGATATCTTCGTGATTCTACGTATTGTGCCCCACTTGGAAGTAAGAACGTGCCAAAGTGTAGAGATGATTGAATCATTTTGTTCTGTGATTTTTATATCTATAAGTATGAACTGATTAATTTTTAGCTTTCTAGATCAAGTAAAATGAATTACCCATCTCCAGTAAGAACCGCAGCCTCGAAAAATAAAAGAGCACAATACACATAGTATCCCATCTCTCTCAAAACTGCTTTCAGAAAGCAAAGGCATTCCAATTAAAGAGTACGTGAGTAAAGTGGGAACATTTTATTCCTTTGGCAGTTTTAATCTTTTGCTAGGTGACCAAGAAGCATCTGGCAGAACGTATAACTTGTGCAGCAGACTGTGTTTATTAAACTGTTAAAAATAGTAATAATGTTTGCTTGCTCCAGAATACGGGTTAACAAGTAAAGCCACAACAATTCTGAATGCAATAGTACTTGACATTTTTGTATTGGGTTTTCAAAAATCTCCTAGGTATGGAAGGGATAGAGAAATAGCACATCCAAAACACTCATTTCTAACATATGCACAGAAAATAACTTTTTTTGGAGAGGTTTAGTGGTGAGTCAATGTGTTTGACTCTTCTCATACTTTTATTAGTTTTTTGCAGCTGGTTTCTCTGATTTGTCTCTGATGGCAGAAAAGTGTTACATGATATATATCTAGAAAACGGATGGGAATTTGATGGAATTGTAAGTTAAAATCATAAAGAGAATTGTAGCAGATCCGTCATATCCATCATGGTGCCAGTTAAAGGAGTTATCCAGAAATTTGTATTTATGACCTATCCTTAGGAATTAATATCTGATTGGTGGAGGACCAATAGGCAGCCCCCACACAGATCAGCTGTTTAGGGCCACAACTCATGCCTCTACTCAGGGGTGAACCTGGGCTTTCTGCCGCCTGAAGCAGCGTCAGAAAGCCGCCCCCCCCTCCCCGGAGGAGGAGCGGAGCTGAGGGGCGGGGTTGAAAGAAAGGGGCATGGCCGACCGGAAGGGGCGGGGTCGAGTGGAAAGGGGCGTAGTCGAGTGGAGCGAGCGGCGTTCGCAGGCAGAGAGCAGGCAGGGAGAGGACCTGCTCTCTGCCTGAGTGTGAGGGGCGGCCACTGGAGCAGCGCTGCGTCCAGCAGGGCCGCCCCAATACACCGCTCGCTTTCCGTGTCGGGCTGCAGACACGGTGACGCTAAGCCAGTCCAGGACAGCTTGTCCTGGACTGGCTTAGGTCAGCAAAAATGCCGCCCTCCCGTGGCCCGGGCATAGCGCCGCCTGAAGCGGTCGCTTCAGGTCGCCTCATGGGAGGTGCGGCGCTGCCTCTACTATACACAGTATGGAGCCCAAAGTTGATACTGTGTCCTAAACAGTGTCTGGTTCCAGTGGCGTAACTAGGAATGGCAGGGCCCCGAGGGCCCCAAGGCACACTTTTGACATGGGGCACACTGCATTCCCTGACGAATAAGGAAGCAAGCCCATCCCATGTGATGTCTTTGACGTCACCAAGTAGGCCCGAAGCCTGCCGGAGCCCAAGAGAGGTAAATAACAGCGTTTTTTATGTTTCTTCACCTATCCTGGCCTTCTGATCATTATACTGGGGTGGGGGCTGAAAAGACCCTCGAGTATAATGACAGTGGTGTTTGTGGGGTTCGCGGGCCTGAAGCTTTACTTACTGATCCCCCTCCTGCTCACAGCTGCCTCCACAGAAAGGGAAGTGCCAGCGGCCATGAGTAGGAGCGAGGATCGGTAAATAAATAGGCTCCTTTACCTGCTGGAGTTACTCCAGCAGGTAACAGCCTATTAAAAAAAAAATCTGCAATGGCAGCAGCTGTTGCAGAGCCCCCTTATGTTCCAGACCCTGTGGCAGCCGCTACCACTGCTACCCCGGTAGTTACACCCCTGTCTGGTTCTAGACCTACAGTACAGCTCCCAGTGACTTCAGAGCTTCCTGCTTCCTGCACTATATAGTATGGGTGTTGTAAGAATATCTGAACAGCTGCTCTATGTAGGGGCTGGCTGTTGGACCCCTATTGATTAAATATATAAAAATTCTTGGATAACTCCTTTAACAATGGATGCCATGACACTCTTGTCTTTCAGTCTGTCTGTATTTTTCAGGGTGTATAGTTAAAAAGTTACTGTATGTATTCTGGGTTGTACAAAGTTTTGTAAGATAGCCTATACATCTTCATGCGACTCAATTCTTCCGAATCGCTATTTGGAGGCTTCATTTATTTTAATAATTTTGTATTAACGCTCATTATTTCGCAATATGACAATCCTCAGCAGTCTTTAACCAGCACATTTTTGTTTCTATTGTTTATTGTAAATTGTTTTATCACTATATAAAACTATGTAGATTTTAGTCTAATTTATCCATGTGGATAGGAGTTTTATACAGAATAAGATATTTCAGTCTGCTTTTAAAGGAAAACTGTCACATTGAATATTCTGCTTTATCTATGGGCATCATGTTATAAAGCAGCAGGAGATGAACAGATTGAAAATTGTATGGGGAGAAAAACTAGTATAATTGAGAATTATTGATTTCAATCCCTGCAATCTGTAGGCTTATAAATCTAATAGGTGATTATACTTATTGACAGCATTAGTTTTGTCAGATATTCAATTATTCAGTATCTACAGATGTAACAATCCGATAACTAGCTCCACCACTATATCTGATCATAATAACCCTTGAAAAAGTCAAGTTAAACTTTTTGGGAGAAGTTTATTTAATGCATTAAGATGAAAGCTAATATTTGTTACATCTGTAGTCAGATCTGACAGAAGAATATCACGGCATGCAATTCATTGGAAAATACTAAGTAGTGCGAGAATTGTATCCAAATGGGACTTTCCTGAATTTGTCATATTACAAAATTTCAACAATAAAAACATGCACTTAATCGCACAGGGTACATTTTCTATGAAGATTGTAGTACAAGTAGCTCTACTGAAAGTTTCATAAGATAAAAGTGTGTATCTAGTCATCCTCATTGTGTTTTCAGGTGCACTGTTTCATGGGAAATAGCACGCCTGCCGCACAATCTCTATCCTCCCTTTGTAGACACCAGTTCTTTGAATAGCAGTGCATTGGGAAGGAGAGTGGTGCAGAAGATGGTGGCTAGCAGCAGCTGAAGGAGTCCCTGCACTAGGTCCATTAAGTGGTGTATGCATGATTCCTCCCTTACATAGGGTGTACAGCGGGTGTTCCAAAGAGGAGGTCCGCAACCACTCCACCCCTAGTGGCTGCAAACTCTCTATCTTGTAAACAAGATGCTGAGATCACAGACAAGATGTCTACTTCTAGGCACCGTGGGCACCAGCATCTTGTCTCCTACGCTGTGATGCAGACATCCTATGCATTGTCACAGCACCATGTAGAGAGACACATAAGGAGAGGAGCCGGTGTTGGCTCCATTCATCAAGAGATCGCAGGTAGGTGAGTATACATTTTATTTATTCATTTTTTAGGGCAATTATGGGCCTTTTAATTGTGTATCTAGTTGTTAGGGGGCATCTGACTGCTGAGGCTACAGGACATCACAAGTAAATGAGTGACGATCCGGGTCCTTTCCTAAGGCCACTGTGGAAGTGTTATACTATGTGGGCACCAGGGGTGAACCTGGGCTTTCTGCCGCCTGAAGCGGCGTCAGAAAGCCGCCGCCCCCGGAGGAGGGGCAGAGCTGAGGGGGCGGGGTCGCAAGAAAGGGGGTGGGGCCGAGCGGAAGGGGGGGTCGAGCAGAAAGGGGGAGTGGCCGAGCGGACCGAGCGGCGTTCTCAGGCAGAGAGCAGGCAGGGAGAGGACCTGCTCTCTGCCTGAGTGTGAGGGGCGGGGCTTGTCCTGGACTGGCTTAGGTCAGCAAAAATGCCGCCCCCCTGGGGGCCCAGAATAGCGCCGCCTGAAGCGGTCGCTTCAGGTCGCCTCATGGGAGGTGCGGCGCTGGTGGGCATTAGAAAAGAGGGTTTTCTATCATATGGGAGACAGAAAAGGGTGTGTTATAACTTGTGGGGCCAGGAAAGTGGGCTTTATAAAAGGAGGGGCTGGTGAAGATTTGCTTTGGCTTTCCACTGCAGGGAGCTGAAGGGCTGGCAAATGAATAGGAATCTGAGGAAGAAGTTCACCTCAATTCCTTTTCATTTGCACCGCTTGAACAGGCTTTTACTCTTCTCTGACCCTCTAAGAACTACAACCCCCAGCGGCCCCAGATTCTCATGAGCTGCTGAGAGTTGTAGTTTTATTATTCTATTCCACCCACAGCACAATTATATTGCAGTGACAGTACCTGCTCTAATTGTTGGGACAATCTCAGCACAGACTGTGACTCCTCTGAGTAATATATAGAAAATATATCAGCTGAGTTACCATCAACAATGTTTTCCATTTGCCACAGTTTGTTTCCATACCTCCTCATAAATTAGGCATATCCTCCAGAGTCTCTGTGCCTGAACAAGACTCCATACCAGCTCCTTCCTAGTGTAGAATTGTGACCTTATTTAATGCCAGAAAACTGGAGTAAATGAAGATAAATCTGACAGGATCCGGGCTGCACCTTCTATATCAGTAGCAGTAGAGTTAACCTCTAGATTCAATTCAGACACTGGTCATAGCTGAGAATTGTCATATGGAGGGTGTGATGTTTTCGAGGTGCTTGGTTGAAGACCTACACACAGACACTGTAAGTTATTTAGTTAGGGGTCAGATGACCAGGATTTGATTTAATATTGGAGCTATTTTGTGCAGCCTGTGTTGTATCCCCGCATACTGGAACAGAGAAATAAATCCAAGGTCAATTTAAAACCTAATATGTCTGAAATTCTTGATGTGACAACCATCTTACACTAGAAATGGTAACCCCATAAGCTGATTATCCCCTAGATTGTGACATGGTATGCTTAATTAGTTTACATCACATGGCCCATGGTTACCCCAGTTCATTGACCTTTAAAAGAATTGTAGAACATCTTGGTTGTATGCTCCACTAAATAGATAAAGTGCAGGGGTTCCTTCTGAACGAGGGGGTCCTTGCACGAGCTATTATCATTAATCATTCACCTATTTTCAAAAGTGATGTAAATCATATGGTCTTTGTTTGTCCTTGTTTATCGTATTACATACATAGCACCAGGGGAATTCAAATCAGGTATCCCCCCTTCCACAGCACAGCTATTCAAAGACACAGCTGAAGGCAGAGCTGGCGTAACTAAAGTCTTGTGGGGCCCAGTGCAATCTTATGTCAGTGACCCCCTACCTCAGTCCTACAGTGAATTCTTGATAGTGATGGTTACGGGTGCTAAGGAGATTAATACACCTTAGTGTGGTTGGGGTAATCTGTGAGTCTCCATGGTTTATGAGCCAGATGGAAGATATAATCTCAATACTGATGCCAGTATTTATGGGCCCCCTAAGGCTCCTGGGCTCCGGTGCAACTGCACCCTCTGCATCCCCTCAAGTTACACCCCTAGTAGCAGTGTGTCTTGCTAAGTTTTTTTGCTAATGACTACATATATATGTTAACATTTATTTCATAATTTCTGTGCTTATACATGTGGCATAATAATCTTATTCAGACTGAAAGGCAGCTGCACTACGTAGTTTGTATATGTGCGAAGCAAACATTTATTAGCAAGATATAGACATTTATATAGCAACCACTACATCTGTACATGCAAATTTTTCCTGGAACCTGTTTAGCAAGTTCTTACAATTGCTCAGGCAGGAAGTGGAGGGCTCTTTTACAGGTTTAATAAGGATTAACCTACTTACATTTAGGCTAGTCTGAGCCTGAGTGCTATAGTACGAAGTAGTACTTTAGAATAAGACATCAAAAAGAGATCACTGGGGTCTGACATACAGGATTCCCCTGATCAGTTGTGTGAACGGGCTGAAGAGCTTGTACAAGTGCTGTGATCCCTTTACTGTTCACTTCCTGGTGGTAATCTCTTTGACTGGGTTCTGGATCTCTATATATTGTGTTTTGATTTTGTTTCGCTTACATCTTTAAGAATTCTTAAAAATAACCAGCTCAGAAAAATAGATAATGTGGTCAAAATAAAGTGTGTATGAGGTAAAATCATTCTGCAAAGAAATTACATCTCTGAGATTCATACCAATGTGATATAGTACCCTGTATAAATATATAAATAATACATGGCTTATACCGAAATTTGGGAAAATAAGCTGTTCCATGTAAAATCCCCACCGAAGAAAGAAGACTCAAACTTCAGAGGCAACAAGGCTCCTTCACCTGGGAATCTGTGGACTCATTACCTCAGGAGCCCTGACAGCTTTACAAACAGATTAGATGCTTTTTGTAACTATGTAGAATTCTTGTGTCTCGCACCCATTCCCTTCCATCCTTTGGTTAAAATTGATGGACAACCTATAAAGAAGTTACTAAGAAGCTTACAATCCTTGAGGTCATTCTTAACCAGTATTTTTTTTAATATTTGCCCAGGTTACAGTATTGAATTTCAGACGGAGATGCTTTCAAGTTTCTTTTGTGCAGGGTAATGAAACAAATGCAGCCTTTGTTAAATCTTTTAGCAAAGTAATTATCACTTGCCAGTCTTAAGTCACAGCAGTACAGACAAATGCAAAAAATGGAATGGGCTAAATTATGTTAGATGTCTCGAAACACCCCCTACAGTTCTAATACGTATGCGCAAAAATCCATTTCTCTACATTATTAAGTGTGTAATTTCAAGGTTAATTATGTGGCAAGTAGATTTAGAAAGAGAATGCCTATTAAATGTCAGAAAGACCACTTTTAACAGTTAGTTGATACAAATGAACATATAATAATAGTTTTAGTGATTCTAAATTAAATATGTATTTCTGTAACTAATCTGGAGTGCTGTTTAAAATTCCTGTTGCGAGAACACATGAATTTCTCAAGTGATAACTCATTTATCTGCATTTGTCATTTCTCATGCTAGGTAAAATGTGAAATATATTAGCATTTGTTTCAATTTACTACTGGATTTTGCATGGTGTGGAGTTGGTTAACAGCAAAGCTGGCTGGATATCTGATGTTGGACTTCATGGGTCCTGTTATGGTTAGGCCAAAGGATCTTCTGGTTGTCTAATGGGCCAGTTTGATTCTTAAAAGGGTATCGTCATCTTAGAAATGTATGGCATATCTCTATATCTATGACTCTTATCTACCATATTGTGAGAAAACCATGTGTTTTTTCCCTCTCATCATCAATTCTCAGCCTCACCCCTTTCATATCCTTTAATGAACAAAGGAGAGGTGTCCACACTTGAGTTCAGTCTCCTGTATTGAATTTCATGGTGATTTACTCTTTCTGATATTGTGGCCAATTAACTTTTCAATTCACCTGTCCAGAGTACATTAGACCATATTTGATACACTGTTTATGTAAATTTTTGGCACAAACTGTTTTAAACGAAGACTTACAAAAATTTGTGCAAAAATGGGGCAACACGGTGGCTCAGTGGTTAGCACTGCAGCCTTGCAGCGCTTGAGTCCTAGGTTCAAATCCTGCCAGGAGCAACATCTGCAAGGAGTTTGTATGTTCTCCACTTGTTTGCATGGATTTCCTCCCATTTTACAAAGATATACTTAAAATTAAAAAAAAATAAAAAATTAAAAAAAAAAATTGTGCAAAATTTACAACTTTTCTCACTGCTCGCCAAATTTGGAAAGTGACACAAAAATTATTGCGATCTCCTAGGAGACCGGCACAATTTGTGCCAATTTGTGCCTGCAATGTTTGATATTTGCCATGATGCGTATAGGGGCTGATTTCCTCCTATCAAACTTCCCATGAACATCTAATATTTGCCATCTTTTTAGAATGGAAAATTCATGCAATTGGATAACAATGGTGATAAAAGATTCCTGCACATCTTGTGATGAAGTTCTAGGTTCTTAAAAACTTCTTAGAGGATCCTTACATCTGCTCTCTGGCTGAACTTGCTGGGACACCTTTAAAATGTAGTATCTTGAAATCTTTCCCACTTATAGATCATCTTTTGGATTGTTTGGGGATCTTTATTGTTTACTATAGCGATAAATATACTTACTTTTTCCATCGTAGGATGAGAGCAACAGACATTAACAATGATAGAGTAACTGATGCAGATGTAGTACCATCTGTTTGGATTCGCTCTAGTGTAAAAAATATAATGGAAACTTTGTTCCGTCAAGTTTGTTACTTTTATGATGCAGATAAAAGTCGCACATGCAGGACTTTTTATTCCATTACAAAAGTAAACAAACATGAGGGATGAAAGCTTCTGTCATATTTTTAGACATTGCAGTGAATTGAAACAGACACCAGAGACAGTTACTGTATTACTGTTAATGTCTTGGACTACCATAGACTGTAAATGGAAAGATTTCTATCCACTGGAAGTAAGCAGAATGAATGACAGCAAACAGAGATCTAATAATTGTCTAAAACTAAATTGATCCTTTATGAAGCCATAACATCTTCATAACCCATGTGCATCTAAATACAAGAGGGAGAATTGATTGAAACTAGCTTTGGAAACGCCAGTCTTAATAAATTCCCCACCGTGTTTCCAGTGTGAACCAAAGGGCAAACTATCAATGTAGGTCTACAGTAGTCAGATGAAGGCTTTAATAGATCTGCACTAATAATTTGGCATTCGGTTGACATAGACAACAATAGCCTAGATTTATATTGTGGTTATAACTAGACACTGGTGTAACTGTGTTGTATTCTTCACACATTCAACTAACACATTTTCAATTTTCTAGACAAATAGGCAAAGGCATAACTTGAAGCTTATATCCTATGGTGCAAGGGGCATGTTGCTTATTTTTCCTGCTAGTGGAAAAAAATCGCTAGCGGGAAAAAAAAAAGCGATTGGGAGTCTTTTTTTGTAGACAGATTTTGAGGCGGATTCTGCGTCAAATTCAGCCTGCAAAAGACTCTGTGTGAACTACCATAGTGTGAAGACACACTATGAGGTTTCTTTGATGAATATAATCAATAAAGGGTTTTTTTTCAAGACTTCCCTTTCGTCGTCCTTCAATTGCCCAATAGTAGTCATGAATAGGGTTGAGCGATCGGAATTCCGAACACGATCTTTTTATGTGGGATCGAGATCGGTGATTTTTCCCACAATGCTTTGCTTAGCCTTCACACTGAGTATACGCTGTATATTCAGTGTGAAGGCTCCGCTGCAGTTCCATAGGAATGAATGGAAGCAGCCGACACACAGCCTTAACACCCTGCGCGCCGGCTGCCTCCATTCATTCAAATGGAAGGCTAAACTAAATCTCTAGCAGCTACTTACCTCTAGAGATGGCTGCTCCAGTGCCCTCCTTCTTCTTGCCTCGCTGCCCCGCCTCCCAGGTTAGTGTTTAAAGTGCTAGGTAGGTGGGGCTTGTGGCTTAGAGTGTGGGCGGGTACAGGGTGGGGAGACGTGACGTCTCCTCTCCCAGTACCCTCCCACACTCTCCTAACCCGCCCACACTCTCCTAACCTGGCAGGGAGGGGGCAGCGAAGGAAGAAAAGCAGCGTGGAGCGGCAGCGAGAGGAAGAATGAAGGCACAGGACCAGCCATCTCTGGAGGTAAGTGGACACCAGGGGGTAGGATTGCTTTTAAAATCCGATTAATAAAAAAAATCCCATTGACTTGCATTGGGATCGGAATTGGGATCGAGATCGGGTTCGAATGAAAAATGATCGGAAATCGTATTTTAAAAGTCCTGAAAAGTCAAGATCGGCTCAACCCTAGTCATGAAGTATCATATACGTTAAATCAGAGAAAGAATAAGTAAAATGTGATGGTAAGAGCAACATCCCTTTATTTAATTATCGTCAGTCTACTGAGAAAACTGAACTAAGGAATGAACAAGTGGACCGGTATCTATAATACTACTGAGAAACTGGAGGGATCGAAGGAAATAGCCTGGAGGTGCACCAACATAAAGAGAGAAAACTAGGGAAGATTAAAGTAGAGCTGCAGCAAGAAGAGAAATATCAAATATACGTAGGTTTGAAGAAAAGGCAAATGTAAGACAGAGAGTCTAGACAATCAACTTGTTTCATGATTTTTACATAGCAAACCTGTTCAGAATTTGCAGTTAGTGAGCGGTTACCAAGTTTAGTCATGTCTGATTTAAGTAAAGATACTACTGATATTAGGCTTTAGAGCATAATTCATACAAACATAGCGTGCCAAAGAGGTCTGCATTTCCTTTCATAGTTGTGTGTGTAAAAAGAAAGAAAAGACTGTTCAAGAGATTCAATACTTGCTGCTTTAAAAGGAAAAAACCCGAAAAAAAACTCTGCCAGAACCCGGAGCGGCAGAGCAGATTGCACATGCCCGATATTTTAGATAGGTACAGCACGGCATCAGAGACCTATGCAAGGCACATGTTCTGGAGGAGAGGACAGAGCACAAGGTGCTCGAAGCGCTGGGGGATTGCCCCCGGTGCTCTGTGATCCTCATTAGCATACCAGAAGAAACTGAATTTGTAAGAGATGGTGGGGAGAATCATAGTCTGATGCCTTTAGTTAAAAATGAGTTTTTCAAATGATAGACTCACTTTAAAGAGGACCTTTCATGGTTTGGGGCACAGGCAGTTCCATATACTGCTGGAAAGCCGACAGTGCGCTGAATTCAGCGGGAGGGGAGGGAGTGTTCCTCCCCGCTCACACTGTACAGCACAATAGGCTCTGTCAGACTGTCAGGAACGCCCTTCTGACTGTAAAGAGCTACGGTACCCGGACCGAAAACTCTTTACCCGGGGCACATATCGGGAAAGCTGACAGTGTGCTGAATTCAGCGGGAGGGGAGGGGGTGTTCCTCCCCGCTCACACTGTACAGCACAATAGGCTCTGTCAGACTGTCAGGAACGCCCTTCTGACTGTAAAGAGCTACGGTACCCGGACCGAAAACTCTTTACCCGGGGCACATATCGGGAAAGCTGACAGTGTGCTGAATTCAGCTTTTTATTATATTTCCATGTATAGAACTGTGTAAAGCATCTCCTATCTTCTTTTACAGGACAAGATGTAACTTTTATTGATACTATTTTGGGGAATGTGTGATGTTTAGATGATGTTTAAAACAAATTTATAGAGGTGAATCAAAAAATTTGCAATTTGGCTTAACTTCTTTTTTTCCTGTTGGTCACTGTATGGGATAGAAAAGTTGTGTTATAGTTTCTCAGGGTCAGGGAATAATCATACACATTAGGGAGAGTGTGTGCCTACATAGGCCTATGAGACGTACAAGTCAATCCTGCTCTGCCAGGGATTCTGGGTAAAACATAGTTGGGAATCTGTTCCTTTTGGAATAGAAATACTAATTTGGCAATAAACCCCACATCATGTCAGTAGGCTTATTAACTGAGTCATGCATGATGTTAAGGGGGCTGTCCCTAGAGGGCAGCATACAGAGGCACTGTTCTCCCAATTACATCCTGGAGAATAGATTTGCATATATTTTACCTATATTTTCTGTTATTTTTACATATATTCTTAAAAACAAGGGTGATATGAGCCACTCAGAAAAAATGCAAGTAACTGGAAACTAGTAGGAAGCTTTCAGATACCATGGTCATAAAACAGCAGGTGATGTGGCATATATCAAGAGAGCATAAAACTCAGCTGCCATAGCGTCCACTTATGAGCGGGCTCCATATTAAAGTACAGATATCCGCTATACTATTATATTGAATGTCGGGAAGGGGTTACCATAATAAACTCAAATCTACATATATTGGACTTTAATGTAAACCTATTGTTGCACAGATGCCCCTACCAGGCAACAATCAGTCTCCATTTGTACTGTGTCAAATAAACACATTTTAATCAGGTTGTTCTTTTTAGTTTGTCCAACATCTATATTTCTTCATTGATGCCAAAACTAGAAGAAAACATTGCAAAATTTCAATAGTACTGTGATAGCTTAGGCATGCCCCAATCCCTGAAAACTGTGCAGTTTTCTGCTGCATTGTATGAACATGATTGCTAAAATCCTATTCACTTCAATGTAATATAATATAATGTAATTTCTACTGAAAATGACAGCAGTGTCCAAAACATGAGCGAAATAGAACTTGTGACTGTCCTTATTCTAATGCTCCAATGTAAGTTTTATATTATCAGTATCAAGTGATACAAGTGTAAAATTCATCTGAACCTTAGTGTTTTTTCTTAAATAACAATCCATTAGACATAGAATAAATGTTTGCTTACTGAATGATGGATCAGTAATATCCTGAAGAGCAATTTCAGAAATATAGAGTAAAACAGTTACTAAAACAGTTATGTAACTTATACAAATAGAATAATGCTGGATTGTTCTAACACATGGAAGAATGCATTTTGCACAGTATGTAACATTATAGTTATACACCAATGAAGAATGTTACAGTAAAGTGCATATCTCTACATTGTTATAGTTTATGAATTCATTGTTTCAGATATCGTTGATCTGTGTATACAATACCCAACATATCTGCAATACTGTAAATACACATAGAAATGCAAGTTGATCCAGCTTTATTTCAAGTTTCCTGCTGCTCTGCTTATAGCTTTTAGATTACCATCTGTTTCTGCTTCCTCATTATAAGCTATTTAATGAAAGAGGTTATAAAGAACAGGATATTGAGTAAGAGAGAGGCTTTTGTTCATCCTGTTCAATGACTGACTTTTAATTGTCATATTTTTGGTTTAAAGATCACGGAGCAAATATATGAAAAAAATGATATTTATACATCTTCTATAGGAAGGTACAAAGGCTTAGACAACAAACGTCATAACAGTATATACGGTATAAATGTGTCCTTACTTACCCATCCTCTTGGCTAGACATGTAAGGGTAAGCAACTTTTCTAAAAGCAACATTTCATGGTAAGTTAACATGTAGGGAATATGATTACTATCCTACTTGCTGATATAAATTGTTGCCCGTGAGGTAGGTGGATGAGTTGCAGGAATTCAAGGCTTTTATTAACTTATATTTTGTTGAATTTATTCTTGAGAAATTACTTTACTTAACCAAACTAAAGATCAGTGAAATGTGGAGACAGCTGTACTATATTGATCTCTATGCTATTCAGTATTTCAGTATTTCCTTATAGAATCTTGTATATGTTAACTAGTACTAAAAATACAAATACAAATGTATCATATTTCACAATCATTTGAATTCTGGCGTTAAATAGTAGCAAATTAGCCATGGTTAGTCTGCCTATCTCAGTCCAGTTAGTGAGTGACATAGAAAACGGAGTAACATCTTAAATTTATAGATGACATAAATGTATTAAACATTGTATGACATTTTAAAAGATTAGGGTAAATTACACCAATGTAGACTTTAACAATTCCCCACAAGGCAGATTTTACCAAGTATGCCTACATCAACAGGATTGACAAAGAACATAATCATAATAGTATTTTGTTTAATGTGACATTAAACGTTTATTGTAAATGAAATGTTGCCTAGATGTTGTTGAGGTCATCAGAGAATGAAGCTGTAAGGAATCTGATTTCTCTGCATGCACTGAAGAAGGTAATGTCAGTATCCCTGGTGGTCTAGGGCAAATGGTCAATCTCTATATGCCTAGTTCAGTATGGCAGTAAATATGTCACGTTCAGTATCCTTGGTAATTTAGAGCAATGATAGGGTTAATGTTAACAGTGAATTTTATAGGATCATGTAAATGTCAGTTCCTCTAAGCATCTAGGGTAGTGAATGGGGTGATGTCTGGTGTCTAGAGGCAGGGAGCCATCCCTAGTGGTCTTGAACAGTGAAAAGATTAATGTAAGGATCCCTAAGGGTCTAGGGGTGTTTCATGGTAAACTTTAAATGGGTTGTTCTGAATTTAAAAAAAATAAATTAGGCTGGGGGAGGTGAAAAAAAACCAAAAGCAAAATAAAGTCTGCTTCTGCAGCTGGTCCTGCTTCTCCAAAGTAGCCTTCACCACATGTGATCACTGAGGTAAATCAGCAGCCTAACAAAAGGGACCGAGGACATCATAGCGAGCAAGGACATCCACTGCAAGAAAATATCTCCCCCGGCCTAATTTAAAAAAGAATATATATCCTATAAAACCCCTTTAAGCAATTTCCTTACTGAACTGATCGTAGAAATGGGAGGGGATACAAAGGACAATGCAGCTGTATCTATAGAAGTGTACGGTTCTCTCTATGATATGGCAGAGCACTACTGTAGGGCTGTTTTTGGCCAAACATCAACTCTTTAATGGTCAGTGATGTTCCATTGAGTGTATAATGCCTGCTTCACTACATCACTGTCAGGCTCCAGCTGTACTGTACAGCCAGGACTAGGCTATCACTATTGGGATTGGGATGACTTTGTTTCCTGATCATAGCATCTAAATGTTTTCTTGATCGAAATTAAGTTCAGAGCACCACCAAAGATGAGACACAATGGTGTTTCAATTATTCAAGTCTCTCAATACCCATGGATGAATGTCATCTTGGCTGGGGGCGATATTAATATTTCATTCGTTTAGCTTCTTGGGACTGATACAATGTGCAGGACCTTGACTCCTGATCCCTGAATATACGGTACTGGCAGTTCCCTGATGTCTTCAGTTTTTCATCCTTCCCTCTCTCTTCTAGTTCCTTGCAAAGTGGAGTGCTAAAGGCTTAACAAGTCTCCACACACCTATATGGTGGTCTCTCCCTAAGGAGTGACAATATCCCCCGAACCCTGTCTAAGCCTCTCACCTCTACCAGGTTATAGTCCTCTCTACATCGGGCTGAAGAGATCCAACCAGATTGAAACAGCTGTCCTCGATTGAGAGACTATACCTGGTATTAATCCCAGTGTCGTTGCTAAACAAAGGCCTCTTGGAAGGTCGGGCATGAGGCTAAAGTGAGCAGCCATTATTGGGTTATTTCACTGGAATCCTGTCTTAAGACAGGCTTGCACATTCCAGTGAGCGCCCTCTATTGGTTTGCAACAATGAGGCAGCAACTGTCTTCCTAATTACATCATGGAAGGCAGATTTGCATATTCTTCCCATAGTTCCTTGCAAAGTGGAGTGCTAAAGGCTTAACAAGTCTCCACACACCTATATGGTGGTCTCTCCCTAAGGAGTAACAATATCCCCCGAACCCTGTCTAAGCCTCTCACCTCTACCAGGTTATAGTCCTCTCTACATCGGGCTGAAGAGATCCAACCAGATTGAAACAGCTGTCCTCGATTGAGAGACTATACCTGGTATTAATCCCAGCGTCATTGCTAAACAAAGGCCTCTTGGAAGGTCGGGCATGAGGCTAAAGGGAGCAGCCATTATTGGGTTATTTCACTGGAATCCTGTCTTAAGACAGGCTTGCACATTCCATTGAGCGCCCTCTATTGGTTTGCAACAATGAGGCAGCAACTGTCTTCCTAATTACATCATGGAAGGCAGATTTGCATATTCTTCCCACATCTCTCTTCTATAGTTATATTACCATAGTCATCCTTTATAGGGTCCATATTATCTCATTTTTTAAATATATTTTTGGATTTGTTTAAATGCTGCTCGCAATTTGTTTTTCTGTAGATAATGTGATTACTCTTTTACATTTCCTGCTGAGCAATTTATAAACCTGGATTGCTTTGTCTGAACCCTCGACCTTCAATGATTTAAATGCTTTTTGTTTTTCTCTAATTATTTTAGTGCTGTCGTATTCAGCCATATAGGTTTCCTTCAATTCCTGGACATTTCGTAACCTGAGCGTATACATGGGTCAGAAGAGGTACCTTTGCAGGCCACTTTATGGTGTCTCTAGAGTCTAACAGGCCATATATGCTCTACTAGAAATTCTGGGAAAGGAGTATTTAATTCAGTTTTCCTAGAGGGAAATGGGAATACTTTTAACTCTGATCACAGGCATTTAACCACTCACATGCGACCAGGGCATCTGAGTGGTTACTTTCACTTTCCTTATCATGGTCGCTAATGGGGCGGCTCCCTTGTGGTGCAATTGTGAGAGCAGTCCCATTACCATCTGCGTCCTGAAGGCTCTAAGGACTGCCATAGTATTGTATCTGCTGAAGTCTGCCTGCATCAAACATTTGTCCCATATGGTAAACATCGTAGCAGGAAAAAAAATAAAAATGGCAGAATTTTTGCGGTTTTGCCTTCCTAGAAAATGAAATTAAAAGTGAATAAATCCTCATACATTTCCCAATATGTGTTCCCTGCTCCTAAGAAAAAAAATCCTTACAGAGCTCTGTCCATGGAAATATAAAAAAGTTACAGGTGTCAGAATAGGGGGATTTAAAGAAATTCCAAATGTTTAATTTTTGTAAAATTATTGAAACTAAAAAATATCTCTATCTATCTATCTATCTATCTATCTATCTATCTATCTATCTAGCTAGCTAGCTAGCTAGCTAGCTAGCTATATAAATTTGGTATCAATGTAATCATACCAAACTGGAGAATAAAGATAACATAACATTTTTACTGAAAAGACAGAAGCCATAAAAAGAAAACCCCCTCATTCTGATTTTTTTTTTTTTTTTTACCTGATTAAGGTTGCATTGTACAGAACAATAAATGGTACCATTTAGAAATACCACCTGTCATGCCAAAATCAAGCCCTCATAATGGAAAAATGAGCAAGTTATGGCTTCTGGAGGCAGGGAGTTAAAAATGAAAAATATAAAAATGAAAAAAGTCATGTAAGAGTTAATGCCAAACCAGAGCATTTCTTCAAAAAGGAAAAGATGTTTTGGTTATTGCCCATGGTCGGTGTGATGCAGGGTACTGTAAGGAGATACCTTCCAATAGGTAGTGCTAGAGTGAGTTTTTTGTTGGAAAGCTGATATGAATAATACTTTACCAGAATTCCTAGTAGAGCATACATGGTCTGTAAAATCCTACACACTGTAAGGTAGTCTGTATAAGCAGTCTTCCTTAGGAGACATAATACTCCTATTGACCTCATTTATGACCCCTCATCCAGCAACACCAGCCGCCTTCTGTTAGGATTGGGTCCTGCGGGTTGCTCTCCCGGAAAACAGCGCCACCTGTGGGTCAGTCTAAGTCCAGCTTTCACCCTACTGAACATGCTCAGACGTTTGGAGCCGCTCACAAGCTAAGTGTTATTTCTCCCCTAGTAAGCATGAGCGGTGAGGTCATGACCACCGCCCCTATTGGTCGGGGTTTTCCCTTTAAATAGAGTGAGCCGACGCCCGCTGGGTGTTCACACTTTGACTAAAGATTGACTGAAAGTCCACGGAAGTTTGTTTATAACAGTAGTACAGGGACAGGCTCCAGCATTGCAGGCAGGTTGTCAGACTAGGCCTCTGTGTGAGGTTCCCCTGCTTCTTTCTGGGTGCTGTTAGTTAGGACCTGTAAACCCTGAACTGTCAGCTCTACACCAGAGCTAGGAGCAGTAGACACTGTTCCAGCCTGTGGAGCTGCAGCAGGTTTGGACTCTGAGATAGCCTGTTTAGACTGTCAAACGTACTTGTTAACTCCTAGCTGTTGCAGGAGAACTCCTAGCTGTTGCAGGAGCATGCAAACTTCCGTGTTGACTCCCAGCTGTTGCAGGAGTACTCCTAGCTGTTGCAGGAGCATGTTTGTTGCTGACCTGGGGTGAGTTAACCCTTGGAAGCATTGTTTGTTTCAGCTGTACTGGTGTATCTGGCCAGTGAGGTTAACTGGCAGGGTTTTATTGCACCTTGTTCACATTGAGTATTGCACCATGCACCCTGTTCACATTAAGTACCACACCACTTGTCTGCCAGTGCAGTTTAACTGGTAGTGCACTGTTGAGACATATAGCTGCCCCCATTCTGGGCCTGTGGACCTCGCTGCAGTGTCTTGCAGACTAGAGGTTCTGTTGTTTTAAAAAATATTATATATATATATATATATATATATATATATATATATATATATATATATATACAGAACCGTAACACCTTCTTAGCACTGATGAGAGGCAGTAACTATGAAAAACAGTTCTCTGTGCATGGGTATCTATTCCTTTTGGAAGAGATGCTCTAGTTTGTCTATATTCCCAAACAATGTCTCAAAGTCTCATAGAAAACCAGAAGTTGGAGATATTTTCCAAGATGTGCTAGAGTGAATTTTCCCTTTTTCCTGTAGGAAAGCTTATTTGAATATTCTACATAATTCATGTAATTTATTCCACATTTATCTTCTATATTCTTATTTGCCAGGGATTGCTCTTCCCCCTATTCAGCTTAAATTTGCTCTTCTAAAGTTCCAGGTTTTTTTCTCTGTTTTGGTATATTTTACTGAACATTACTTATTTTTACATATTGTGCTCACCGTTGCCCAAGTATTCCCAGACCCGCAGATCTGATACTGTACATACTCTGTGTAACAAATTCAGACTGAGCCTATTATCTCCTCTGGCTGGTTTATTAAACAACTGGGAGAAATGGTTCTGAATTTTGGATACAAAATTTACATTCTTTTAGCACAACAATAGGTCTTTATGTTCCAATTAATATCAGGATAGTTACAATCCCCTATAATAAAGGTGGTATTATTTGCTATCTTTTATTCTTGATCCTTTTAGAAATAACTTCTATTAATAATTTACCTGTAACATCGATATTTAATTATAAAGTTTCCACTCTATCAGCACTCTCTCATTTAGCACTAGTCTCAAGTTCGACTTTGTAACTTTCCACTTTTGTTTTGTAGTCACAACTCTCATCTAGCCAGATGTTATGTCCCCTACATCCTAATCTATGTACACTCATTTACAAATAAAATTATACATCTAGATAGAAATATAGATTACTGCAAAATTCAGCATACAGTTATGTCTCTGGTGGATATTTAAATTATTACGGGCGTGGTTTCAATATGCGCTGGGTCTAACCTCAAGAGGTTGTAAAAGTGCCTTCCCACTGCCCTCTATAAAGTCAGAGACTACTTTTGGGTAGCATACCTCTTTTTGAAAGATTGCTGACTGCTAGACATTTTAACCAGTTGGCAGACTTTGAGAGAGGATGGATTTTTAGGCTGTGAGTAACAGGATGGTCATTTAGATAACTTGCTGCCATTTAGGTCGTTCTGACCTAACTGTTTGGAGGTGTGGTATCAGTTGTTACGTGATGGCAAGCAGACACAATAGACAGGTGAGAGGATTGTTTGATCTGCTTACAAGCAGCTCCTACATTTTGCTTGCCCACCATCTACACACAGGTGGAAACTTCATTACTAGAGATGAGTGAGTAGTGTTCGATCGAGTAGGTGTTCGATCGAATACTACGGTATTCGAAATACTCGTACTCGATCAAACACTACTAGCTGTTCGAAGTTTAAGGTTCGATGCAGAACCAGCGTTGATTGGCAGAATGGTTCTTCTCTTACCTTTCCGAAGTCTTCTCCGCGCTGCATCCCCGCGTCTTCTTCCGTGTGGAATTCACTCTGCCTAGGCAGAGCCGACTGTGCATGCGCGGGTATGCACGCGCATACACACGCATGCGCAGTCGGCTCTGCTCAGGCATCGGGCCTGGGCAGAGCCACACACGCATGCGCAGTCGGCTCTGCCTAGACCGGATGCCTAGGCAGATTGAATTCCACCCGGAAGAGGACGCGGGGACCCTGCGCCGGGAGAAGACTTCAAGCAGAATCCAGCCCGACTGTCACTCGTGGACTTGGTAAGTATGATTTTATCGAATGTTGCCTACCCCTGAAATGAGCATTTCTCCCATAGACTATAATGGGGTTCGAAATCCAGTCGAACAGTGTGCGGCTGTTCAAATCGGATTTCGAACCTCGGACATTTTATATTCGCTCATCTCTATTCATTACACATCCCTGTGTCTGCCTGGACCCTTTTTACTGCTTAACAGAAGGAAATTTTGTGTCAGCTTGTCCATTTCATTTTCTGCTATTGGCAGCCAAAGATGGTCATCTTTGTTTGACGTTGTATAGTGAACAGGATATCTGGACTGCAATGGACTGGAACTGTATTGTCTTTACAGACAAATCGGAAGGCTTTATGGTCAGTGTTTCAATGATGTCTTTGCTGAATTGCATTATACTACCACAAACGCTAGTGAGATGCTGTGGGCAACCATCACATATGATAGTCACCACTACTAGTAATACGAGGAACATTATCAGCTGAGCGATATTTGCAGGATATGTAAAACATCCTGCAAACTGCAGACACATGTTTTGTCTCTTAGATCAGGGAATTTACAACTGAATTTTTTAGCAGGATAATCCTTTGGGTGGGTTCACATTAGCATTCGGTTCACATTATTCTGTCCGGGGAGAGTCTGCAAGGAGACCACCCCGGATGGAATACAAACACAATTGCAAGCGCTGTGCTGTCAAAGTGCATGGACCATATAGACTATAATGGGGTCCATATGCTTGCTGCGCACTGCCCACACAAATCATTTGTACGGGCAGTGCACGGCAAGCACATGGACCCCATTATAGTCTATGAGGTCCATGCACTTTAACAGCACAGTGCTTGTAATTGCTTTTGTATTCCATCCAGAGGGTCTCCATGTGGACTCTCCCCAGATGGAATACATATGCTATGTGAACCAGGGGTAACCTACACACAGAAAAAGTTTCCCAGGTAACTATCTGCCAGATTGCAATGCTTTCTTGGCCTACTTGGCAACCTACAAATGTGCAGGATCTATAGACATGATCTATAGACGTCTACTCTATCTTGTAAGCCTACAAATTTATACAAAGAATATGAAGGTGTTTTTTTCAACAAAGGAAAATGACACCTGATGTCATGTCAAGTTCCATTGGACTCCATGTTTACAGAAATATACAGTACACCATTCCACTAGAATCAATACTAATGTATGTCAGAAGGATCTGCAAATTAATACTATACAATGAAAGGTTGCATATGTGTAAAGAAACCTAAACACTGTTAGGTTTAGCTCCAAAAGCAGAAGATTATTTTGTATGTATGTTACAATTCCAGGTGTTAGTGTCTGCAAACATTACTATCTTTGTACTAACTAGAACCAATTTAAAGGCATTTTCCGGTCAAAAAATCATTTTTTGAAAAAGGTCAGTTAGTGCTATTAATAGGTTAATAAATGCACCCATATACTTTTAGCAGTGTTTTGAGTGATTTCTGGGATTCTCAGTCAGCTCCTGGCATCTTCTGCATTTGTTTACATCCATAACTTTCTGTGCTTGGTTTCCTACAAGTTCCATGATGCCTCACTTCTCCTCCCTGTCTCTCTGACCCCTTCCCTTTCTCACTGACCCCCTCCCTTTCTCACACATCCCCCCTCCCTGTTTCCCACTACATCAGCAGCCATCTGTAGTCTCCCAGTCTTAACCCACCACACCTCCCCCTCACTCACTGACCCCCTCCCTGTATATTATTTTCCACCAAAAGCCAATTTATATAAGACCTAATAGACAACAAATGCTGGCATGTCTTGCATATTAGATGTACTTGCGATCCTCCTGTGAAGAAAGTTAGGCAATGAGCATGGGGATCGCAAGTACATTCAATATGTAAGACATGTCGGCTTCTGTCTATTGCACAATACAATGGAACAGCAATACAGCTGTGCGTGAGCCTTTAGACTGCAAAAATGCTACCATTTTGTATATTATTTCCTTAATATTTAGATTACGTATTTACATATATTTGTTTACACTGTGGGGAAATACACGTAAAGCTAAACTGCAGTAACTGAAGCAAAGAATTCCTGTAATATTTTGTACATTCCTGATACTGCTGCCAGGTGGTTAATATGCATTAGCCTTACGTTCAGTTGCATGTTTTTATTTAAAGCAAATAAACTAATATAGATATTATCATGTTTTGGTACCATCTGACATCTGAATGTATCCAAGCTTGTGTTTGTCTTTGCATTTGCCTTATACGGTTTTGTATATGTATATTTTAGGTGACTAATGACACAGCATTCGTTAACACTGTTCTAAAAAAAGGTTCTGTAACGTATTTTTAACCTATGACTCACAGTCAGTATTCACATAATTAGAATCTTTCCACTCATTCACACGAAACGTGATAAAAAATAATTTATCCAAAATGATTTCTGTTCTCACTTTTATAACAGATAATTCTAAAGTCACTTCGTTTCCTGGTTGACACTTATTCTAACAGTTAAATTGTCTGACGTAACAACACTGGAGGAAAATATCAAAATCGCTCTTATTAAGGTTATAAACATTATATTATGAAAAATCTTATCAATAATCTGCTAATCAGTTTACATGTAGGTTTGAAGAGTTATTTTAATTGTATTTCTAATTTCCTAATAAAATTATAAGAGGATAAAGTTCTATTCACAATTTTTGCAGCTGCATTAACAGATTAGTTGACAGTCTCTTTTAACAAGATATCAATACATAGGACATGTCCTCTTTTTGCCCATTTTTATGGAATCATCAATGGACTTAATCCTATGAGAGATCTGTGGTGCCCCGGGGATGCAAATGGTAAGTAAAAAAGTCCTTTTTGTCACGGATATTTTGCACATTGATCTTCTGAATAGAGACTAAGGTTGGCCATGCTGCTATATGACAGCAAAATAAGAGGTGCATGAACACACAAGTAAAATGTGTATTGAAGCACATTAATCCTCAAACTATAAAAAAAAAAAAAAATCCCTCAGATACATCCCTCAGTAAGGGATATAAGGCAAAGCCATACCACATGGTTCACTTTTTCACTGCTGCAGCAAGCTATTGAGATAGCCCTGGCTTCCACAACTCATTAGCCTTCTTGCCTTGGACATCTTAGGGTGTCTTCACGTGGAGGAACTCTTTTGCAAAAACCACATCCAGAACCAAAGCAAAAAACCACGTCGCATTTTTTCCACCTCCCATTGATTTCAATGGGTTTTTCAAGGTGGAATCTGCCTGAAGATAGGTCATGTCACTTTTTTTTTTTCCTGTAGCTGAAAAAATCTGCAAGAGAAAAAAGACTTCTACTAACTCCCATTGGAATGAATGGGAGGTTTTTTTTTCAAGCGGATTTTGAGGTGGATTCTCCTTCTAAATCCATCTGCAAAAAAACTCTGTGTGTACATACCCTAAGAGCGGTGGTAATGAATCCATGCTCTCCACTCGCTCCCCAGGTGTCTCCTAATTAATGAGTTCTTCCATCCTAATACTGATGGAAGCGCTCATTGCACCAGATGTCTTGGGTGCCAAGGTGGTGCACTGGGTGGCCACCTAACGTTACATACCCAATATTCCATCCCTGTCTCAACCCATACTTCATTAAGTTCCAGTGAATCAAAACCCCTTTGGGGAGTGATTAAGCAGGGAACAGAAAGAAATGTGAAGAGACCCCTTCTATTCTTTAAAAGCCACTCATGCTAATGACTAAGGTTGCAAATGCAGCGCATACCTGTCAAGATCTGAGTTGTTTATAAAATGGTTGTGTGTTTTTCGGTGGTGTTCGTTTGGGGATTGGAGCTGGTGTCCTGTGGTTCTCTGGTCGGTTCTCTTTTCCACTGAGCTGTTGGGATAGTGATTGGGTACCTGCTACAGTGTTTACTTGAACTTGCTTTGGTGGATGCGAGCTTCAAGTGTGTGTAATTGTCATCAACCTATCAGGTCTTTCTGGGTTCTGTAGAAGGCTGACTACTGGCTTCAGTCCTTGCCGGTTTTCGTGGTTACCACCTAGGATTCTTGGATTCTACAGTCTACTGTAGAGGGAGAGTTTAGTTGGAGTTGTATGGTTTCTGAAGCTGAATTGGCAGTGGTGTCAGTTTTGTTCTGTGTGAGAGTCTGTTTTACTCTCAACATTCCTACTCAACCCCTGTCCTGCATTTCTTGCTGCTTCTCACTGTTTGGATATTAGTGAGTTTCTGTTTTGGGTTTCAGGTTTGTTTTGCCCTGTCCTGTGATACCCTTTCCTCACTACTCCATGCTTCCTCTCCTCAATTCCTGTTGTATGTTTAGTGTTTGTGCTGCGCCTGTTAGTTGTCCAGCACGTCCCATCCTAGGTAGTACTGTTTGAAGCTGCACTTATCCTTTCGCTAGGGATGACCGCCTCTAGTTTCCCAGTCTCTAGTCTCTTTCACTTCTCACCCTACCTGTCTGTTAGGTCTTCGTGTTTAATGAGCTAGTAGTTGTCGGGACCGAGCTTAGCTAAACTCATAGTCTCATAATTTTTTCATACATGTGTAACAAACTACACTATGTACAGCCCCTTCTGAGCCCTTATCCCAATCCCCACAATGCAGTTGTGTCTTGTGTGGTATACATTACTAGGCTATACATTAGCCAGAAAAACAAACTTTGGCACACTTGTCACAATTGGAACCAGTGGTGTACTTTAGCAAGTTCAGATGCATACCAACATTCAGATGCATACCAACATGCACAACCAACATACCAACATTATCAGAATACAGTCACTTAGTGTTACTCATGAACATACGAACATCCTGCGACAAGTAATTGTGTAACTAACTCTAGTCTATATGAGACTGTTTGACTCATGCAAGCAAAAACCGTGTTACTGGGGTAAGCACAGTAACTGAGGTACATTAACACAGCATGTATTGGAATACTTAGAAAGCATTAGTTTGTTGATGATCCAGCAAGGCTACACTTTAGAGGATCGCACAGAGGTGTCCATATATTAAGAAAAATATAAAATAACATACTCACTGGGTGCTCCACTGTCTAGTCCCTTTGTGTTGTGGGTAAGGGCTCGCTTCACCAGAATCTGTACAACTCACGTGACCTCTCAGTGGCCTCAGGGTTTGTTGTAAGTGAATTGTAAGTGAATTCACTGGTCCCTCTCCAGTGAACACTGAGGCCACTGTTTGTTGTCATGTGACTGCTATGATAAGGATAGACTAAGCTTTAAACATCTAAATGGTGGGGACCAACAAGTGGCCCCACATGGATCAGCTGTTTGGAGTTCTTTCTGACACCAATGCTAAACATGTAGAAATCTGCCCTATATAGTGGCTGGCCAATGTCAATGCAGCTCATTCACCATTTAAACAATGAAAAAGTTTAGGGATGAAGTCTTAAAGATATTTGACCATTATAAGTATATCCTATGGATATGATATGATAAGAAATAGAGATGAGAGAGTAGTACTCGATTGAGTAGGTATTGGATCGAATACTACGGTATTCGAAATACTTGTACTCGATCGAGTACCACTCGCTATTCGAATGGAAAAGTTCGATGCAGAACCAGCATTGATTGGTCGAATGCTATACAGTCGGCCAGTCAACGCTGGTTCTTCTCCTACCTTTAGAAGTCTTCTCCGTGCAGCTTCCCCGCGGCGTCTTCTGGCTCTGAATTCACTCTGCCAGGTATCGGGCCTGGGCAGAGCCGACTGTGCATGTCCACTTGTAGTACGGATATGCGCAGTCAGCTCTGCCCAGGCCCGATGCCTGGCAGAGTGAATTCAGAGCCGGAAGATGCCGCGGGAAGCTGCTTGGAGAAGACTTCTCGGAGGATCCAGCCTGACCCTCACTCGTGGACTTGGTAAGTATAATTTGATCGAATGTTGCCTACCCCTGAAATGAGCATTTTCCCCCCATAGACTATAATAGGGTTGGATATTCGATTCGAGTAGTCGAACATTGAGGGGCTACTCGAATCGGATTTTGAACCTCGAACATTTTAGTGTTCGCTCATCTCTAATAAGTAACTGTTAGATGCTAGTTCTGGAATTGAGAGGTGGCAATGCATGCTCCTGATTGCCTATTTATTTGTGTATTTACAGCATATACAGTCATGAGAAAAACAAAGTTCATCCTCTTTGAATTTAATGGATTTATTTATAAAACAGAAGGTCCTTAAAGGGGTTGTTCCAGCTCAAGAATTCAATCTATACCGGTAGCTTATGTAAATTGAAATATATATATGTAAAGTAAATATATTACTTTTGAAAAATTCTGCTTTTTTTGCCTATTATGTGACCTTATTCCTCCCATTGTTTATACAACATTGCTATAACCAAGGACCTATAGGACAAGTGACGTCATTCACTCACGCACTTTGCTGATAATGTGTGCTATCTTTCTATGTAAACACACAGATAACACTGAGTTCATTCTGTACACGCATCCACATATTATCTGATCTGTATAAGTGTTGTGTGTCCCGTACAGCCAGAGGTAGGAGGGGGGGAGAGAAATACAGTAAGTGAGCAGAAGACACTGCAGGCAAAGCTGCTGAAACACTGAGATGGGAAACCCATTTAACAAAAATTAAGCAAAAATGAAAAAAAAAGACATATGTGCAAAACTATGTACACCTCATGAATCAATAGCTTTTAGAATCATACTTGGCAGCAATAACTTATGCACATTTTTATATGCCTTTAGAAGTCTCTTACATTATTCTGGAGGAACTTTGGCCTCCTCTTCTTTACAATATTTCTTTAGTTCATTCGTTTGTAGACATTCATTTATTGTATGTTCTGCACTCTTAATGTCACGCCACAGCATTTCAATTGAGTTTGTTTGATAGTCAGTAACAAATGCTTATCTAAAATCATTACTGGTGTTTTTCTTACTTGGCAAACACCTGAATGTTCCAGACCAGGGCCAACTGCCAAAACTTCTCATTTCATAGTCAGACAGACTGATGATTAATTAAGAGCATTTGATTAGCAGTAAATGACTGCTGCTGACCCTCTTAATAACTGCAGAAGGAGTTATGGTCTATCTTATTTTTCACACATTACTTCTGCACTTCGGTCTAGTTTTTGCTAAATAAATAATATCACAGTGTATTTTGTCGTGTTGTTACTCATCTCAGGTTATAGTTACTTAATTTTAATTACTTAATTTTAAGCCCAGATTTTTTTTTTTATTACACACTGATACGCAAACCATGGAATTCAAAGAGAGTGCACTTTGTCCTTGTCATGACTGCAACTAATATGTCATCTGTTAACAGCTAAAGAACATTTTTGCCTTGCATTATATTTATAAGAAAAGTACCTTTGTTAGTTCTGACTATAAACTGATTGCAAAAAGTTGCACTTGCCTTCTATGTTTGCTTTAGATGAGACTCCATGCACTTTAACAAGCTTGGCTCTGATCCCACTTACCAAGCATGAAATAGATTCACACTTGCAAAGCCTCACAAAGAGTTTTATAGCTCTTGTAATATAGATCAATGAATTAAATTGTCCAGAACAAATAGGGTGAAAAGGTTGACACAAAATAACAAAACCGAACACCAACAGATAATGAGTTACTGCTGTTAACATAATATTAATTATCTAGTTTGTGGTAAATTAGATGTTAAATGAAATAGTATTTATCCTTCAAATGATAGAAGTGGCCATTTAGGTTCTTGTCATACTCCTGCAATTGATTTAATCAATAGCAAATAGAACATGTGATTAAATTGGAACCGCAATTACAATTTCTACCATCGCTGTTTGATGTTTTCTACGCAAAGTAAAACAATTACTGCCTCTTAACATCTTTATTTGGAACCTACAGATATAGTATCTACAATTGGAATCTGATAACTCATTACACCCTGATATCTAGCAACAAAGGCCATTCAAAGGAGATATAAAACAAAAAAAGTTGTGTTAAAGTGATTAGCAACTATTTAAGTAAAACAGGTCTTTTTTTGTCCTATACCAGACAGAGCATAGATGAGTAGCTACTGCTCCAGACCGTTGTTTTACAGTCTGTCATAAATACTAAAAATCAACAAATAAGCATATACATATTAATATCTAGAATAAAGAATAACTTTTTAAATTAAGATTATTTATGCATTTTATTTACCATATACAGTCCTATGAAAATGTTTGGGCACCCCTATTAATCTTAATCATTTTTAGTTCTAAATATTTTGGTGTTTGCAGCAGCCATTTCAGTTTGATATATCTAATAACTGATGGACACAGTAATATTTCAGGATTGAAATGAGGTTTATTGTACTAACAGAAAATGTGCAATATGCATTAAACCAAAATTTGACCGGTGCAAAAGTATGGGCACCTCAACAGAAAAGTGACATTAATATTTAGTAGATCCTCCTTTTGCAAAGATAACAGCCTCTAGTCGCTTCCTGTAGCTTTTAATCAGTTCCTGGATCCTGGATAAAGGTATTTTGGACAAACAATTCAAGTTCAGTTAAGTTAGATGGTCGCCGAGCATGGACAGCCCGCTTCAAATCATCCCACAGATGTTCAATGATATTCAGGTCTGGGGACTGGGATGGCCATTCCAGAACATTGTAATTGTTCCTCTGCATGAATGCCTGAGGATTTGGAGCGGTGTTTTGGATCATTGTCTTGCTGAAATATCCATCCCCGGCGTAACTTCAACTTCGTCACTGATTCTTGAACATTATTCTCAAGAATCTGCTGATACTGAGTGGAATCCATGCGACTCTCAACTTTAACAAGATTCCCGATGCCGGCATTGGCCACACAGCCCCAAAGCATGATGGAACCTCCACCAAATTTTACAGTGGGTAGCATGTGTTTTTCTTGGAATGCTGTTTCTTTTTGGACGCCATGCATAACGCCTTTTTTTATAACCAAACAACTCAATTTTTGTTTCCAAAATGAAGCTGCCTTGTCCAAATGTGCTTTTTCATACCTCAGGCAACTCTATTTGTGGCGTACGTGCAGAAACGGCTTCTTTCTCATCACTCTCCCATACAGCTTCTATTTGTGCAAAGTGCGCTGTATAGTTGACCGATGCACAGTGACACCATCTGCAGCAAGATGATGCTGCAGCTCTTTGGAGGTGGTCTGTGGATTGTCCTTGACTGTTCTCACCATTCTTCTTCTCTGCCTTTCTGATATTTTTCTTGGCCTGCCACTTCTGGGCTTAACAAGAACTGTCCCTGTGGTCTTCCATTTCCTTACTATGTTCCTCACAGTGGAAACTGACAGGTTAAATCTCTGAGACAACTTTTTGTATCCTTCCCCTGAACAACTATGTTGAACAATCTTTGTTTTCAGATCATTTGAGAGTTGTTTTGAGTAGCCCATGATGCCACTCTTCAGAGGAGATTCAAATAGGAGATCAACTTGCAATTGGCCACCTTAAATACCTTTTCTTATGATTGGATACATCTGGCTATGAAGTTCAAAGCTCACTGAGGTTACAAAACCAATTTTGTGCTTCAGTAAGTCAGTAAAAAGTAGTTAGGGGAATTCAAATCAATAAAATGATAAGGGTGCCCATACTTTTGCACCGGTCAAATTTTGGTTTAATGCATATTGCACATTTTCTGTTAGTACAATAAACCTCATTTCAATCCTGAAATATTACTGTGTCCATCAGTTATTAGATATATCAAACTGAAATGGCTGTTGCAAACACCAAAATATTTAGAACAAAAAATGATTAAGATTAATAGGGGTGCCCAAACTTTTTCATAGGACTGTATACTCGAGTATAAGCCAAATTTTTAAGCACAGTTCTTGTGCTGAAAAAGCCCCCCTCGGCTTACACTGGAGTCAAGCAAAAGAATATTTTTTTTTTTGTTTTTATAAGAAAAAAATAAAATAAATAAAAGTTCTAAATCACTCTTTTCCCTAGAATACATATAAAAGCAGAAATTGACTGTGAGACACATACACATTAGGTATCCTGTGTCTGAAAGTGCCCGGTCTACTGAATATAAGGTATCTGCAGTGCTCCTGTTCCATCAGGAAGGGGTTAATAGGAGCACTGCGTTACCCTATATTCAGCCAGGCTGAATTCCACGTAGGGAAAAAAAAAAAACAGTCCTCAAGCTCAGGGAAGGGGCAGACAGATAACCAAAACACCCCCTCCCCTTCCCCAGCACCCAGCAACTACTGCACCCAAAAAACATTTTATTTATTTTTTTTATTTTTCAGTAGCTGCTGCATTTTCTCCCCTAGGCTTATACTCGAGTCAATAAGTTTTCCCAGTTTTTTGTGATAAAATTAGGGGGGTCGGCTAATACTCGGGTCGGCTTATACTCGAGTATATACGGTAACTACATCACATCTGAATATTTGTAAATCCCATAGAAAAAAAGATCTTTTCTCACTCTATATCACATACAAAGCTGAAAAGAAGTGACATAACACAACCTTCAGCACAGATTACTATTTTGTGGATGAATGTGCACCTATACTGTATATACTGTATTTCATAGAGGGCATATATCTCACTTAATGTGAAAACTTATTGGCCATTAATGACTTGGCAACGTAAAATGTGCAATTCACCATATATTTCAAAATGATCCCTGTATTCTATCCTAGGGGCTTAGATTTTTTTTGTTTTGCTTGGATTATTTTACTAAAATGCAGCAAAATGAAAAAATTACAAAATAATCCCTGAAAACAAACTTAAATTGAGATAGGATGTGAGACTGTACTAAGGGAGTCCTAAAGAACTGGAGATTTTCCAATATTAATTTTGAGGCCCAGAAATATGTTAAACATAATTAACTACTGTCAGCTTTGGCTTATTAAATTACTAATTTGCATGACTTGAAAATATGGCTAGAGTAACGTGTGTTTGTGTATAACTGTATATCACTGCACATGAACAGCGCAATTGTTATAGTTGTCACTGAAATTCAATTCTACTGTATGTGCCTATTGTGCTTTAAACCACTTTCGCACAGTCAGTATTTGGTCAGTATTTGCATCGCTATTTGTGAGTCAATACTGGAAATGTGTACAAAACATGCAGGGTGTGAAAATATTTCTAGCGTGTAGATTCCATTGCTTATGCAAAATACTGACTAAATAATGAAAAAGACCTTATTTTGTTTATCAGGTATCTAAGGACAAGAGAAAAAGAACTGACTTTCTTGCAAGCAATGAAAGTATATGATCCACATATGAGACTTGGAATTAACTAAGTTTTCCTTTACTAAACCTCCATCTAAAATTGTTGCGATTCATTAACTTCCAAGTGGGGGGTTTTAACTATAGAAAAGCTCAATTAGTAGAGAGATTCACACTCTAAATGTTAATTTAGGATCAGGATGAAGTAGCATGAACTAATCTTTCATCATGAATCATATATAATCTATATATTTCATATGCATGTTTTACAAGACATCATTATTAGACTACAGCTAACTGGCAACACACAGAAAGTCCCAATAGCCCAATAGCACTGTTGCTGTCCCTGGTGTTTTGGTGTTGCTCTACCATGCATAAATTCATGGGCAGTCTGTAATTCTTATAATGTTTGGACTTTTTTCACATGCCATAAGATATATATATATATATATATATATATATATATATATATATATATATATATATATATATATATTCCACAGCACTTAACGAATATTGTCACAATTCACTGGATTCGATCCCAGGACTCTAGCACTGCAAGCCAACAGTGCTAAGCCCTGAGCCAGAACCATCAGTGATTTTGGCTGCACAGGTGATGCCACTTACATGATCAATTACAGTGTATTATTCTGTCAGGTAGTGTATTGGACTATACCAGATACCTAGTAGCATACACTGTAGACAGACCTGGGAGCTTTCCTTAGATAAAATCATACTTGCTGGGTTTCCGATGCTTGAGGAGTTAGTAACTGGTGTAAATTTTCTGCATATCTCATGCCAAAAAAATGGAATAATATATATGTTGACCCGAGGTGTTTCTTCCCTGGCCATTTTCCTGTAGCAAGAAGGGGAAAATGTCCTTGTGCCAAATGAGCACCACAGTACCAGGTATGTCATAAAACTGGCATAATAAGTATGTTGGCCCGATGCATCCTTTCCCTGGCTCTCCCTGCTCACCATCAACATTCCTGTAGCAAGAAGCAGAAAGGGGGAAATGGCCTTACGCCAAATGAGCACCAATGTCCTAAAACTGGCATAAATGGTATAATAAATTCTCCACTTTGTTTCCATCTTATTTTTCACATTGTTATGGAAGCACAGAGACCTACAGGTGACCACTAGGGTTTTGACTTTAAAAGTTGAAAAAGATAGTGCTACATAGAATTTATAGGCTCTCTGTATGATTCTTCTGGGTACTCTGGATTTCCATACTCCAAAAAGATGGATCCAATAGGAGAGACACACAGCAGCAGCCCTCTCCGCAACTATTGATATATCTTCAGCTTTTTTCTTTATTTTTCCCTACAACATTTTCAAACACCTGAGATAGTAGGTTTGCCAGGGGAGCCCAATAGAGAGCCCAAGGAAAATTACTTAAGAAAGTTCCACATTTTTAATCAGACCACAGGTTTCAAGGAATATGGGGAAAAAAAAGGATCTCTCTGCTGCCGAAGTGTCATAGCGTAAAGCCTTGGATGAGGTATGAAACATTAGATATTTCATGAAAACGTAAATGTGATTATCGTACTGTGAAGAGATTTGTGGCTGATTCGGAGCACAGACATTTTGTGCAGGGTTCATACAGCAAAGTGATGGCAGATTCATGTTTTGGGGTAAAATCATGGGGAGAGAGCTGGTAGTCCCGCTTTGCTCCTCTGAATGTATGCAAAGTATATATAGTTTCTGACAGACTGCTTTTTTCCATGGTACAAAAAGAAGAGACATGCTTCACTTAGCAAAATTATCTTCCTGAATGACAATGCACCATCAATGCAGCAAAGAATATCTCGGAATCATTGGCTGCTATGGGCATAAAAGGAATTAAATTCATGATGTGGCCACCATCCTCCCCTGACCTCAACCCAACTGAGATCCTTTGGAGTATCCTCAAGCAAAAGATCTCTGAGGGTGGGACCCTGGGAGACGATTCTGACATCCAAAAACTCACAACTTCAATGGGTGCAAGAATTGTGAAGACAATATTAATGAAGGGTCCTTAGTTAACATGTAATGTAGCCCGTTAAGATGTGTTTGACTGAAATAGCTTTTGATTTCAGTAAATATGACCTCATAATGCAGCAAATTCAACAATTGGCCATTTTTAGTTCTTTACAACCTATAAAATGTTTCTAAAACTCTATTGTGCACAATAACTTGGAACAGTGGATTTAGATTTTATTAATTTATTGAAAAAATGTTATCATTGAGAGGTTTGTCCAATGAAATTTGATTTATACTCAAACGGTTGAAGATTGGAACATTCTATAGAAAAATCTGATAAACATACCATTTGCATAATAATTTGGAATGCGGTGTAAGAAACTTTGTAACTTATTTTTCCTTTTCAACTTCTGCGGCTGCTTTCCTCCTCCTTATCTTCAGACAGGCTGTTTACAGATGATTCCGTCCCTGTATTCAGTCCTCTATTCATAGACTTCTATGTAGAAAGTAACTCAGCCTGGAAAGTGGAGATGGAAACATATTTCTTTAATAAGATATGCTACGTTTTTTTTTTCACTAGAACTATTCATTTAAGCACAGGTTTTATCACAGCAAAGGCATCTCACCAGTGCTGCTTTATAGTTCTTACCATCTTAATCTTTCCATATATTTGGTGGTCAGTGGGCTTTTTAGGCTAAGGTCCCATGTTGAGAAAACACACTGCTTTTGTCTGCTGTGGAAATGCACATTTAGGCGGAGGCCCCAAGTTGCAGAAACACAGCTTTTTTTTTTTTGTTGTTGCAGATTTTGTTATGGGCTTTTTTAAACCAAAATCAGAAGTGGATTCAGAAAAAGGTAGAAGTATAAGAAGCTTCCTATATATTTTCCATTCTTTTTTTTCCATTTTTGGCTTTAGCTAAAAAAAAAAAAAAAAAAAAAAAAAAAAAAGAACGCTACAAAATCTGCAACAAAGAAAAAAGCTGTGTTTCTGTAGGATAAAGTGGATGAGGTTAATCTCATCCACTTTATCCTACATTCCCATTGTGGGAAAAAAAAAAGCCGTGGAAAAACTGTTTTCAAAATCGTAAAAAAGTAGCATGTTAATTTTAGCTGTGAAATTTCCTTATAGATATAATAAAGATAGAAAAAATGCTGAGAAAAATACAGCAAATACTCAATGAGAAACACTGCAGAAAAAATGTAAATGCGTTTTTGTTGTGTTTTTTTTATTGCCAATGTTATTTTGTTGCACTCGGTCTTTAGCCTTAGAGAGATTTTTCATAAGTGTTTACATCAAAACAACTTTAATGCTGCTTAAGACAGGGGACCTCAAATTGCGAAAGTGAAGTGATTTAGCTGAAGCATTTGACATTACCTGCAAAGTAGATGGGATTCTGGCTAATCTCATCCACACACTGCAGAAAAATATCCACAGCGGAAATGCTGCAATTAAAAAAAAATCTTTTTGTAAATCACAGCATGTCATTTATACCTACGGAAACGCTGGCATTTTCCGTATAGGTATAATATGGCCAGAAAGTCTGCAGAGAGAAACTCTACAGACTTTCTGTGAAAAGCGCTGCAGAAAAAATTTGATGTGTTTCCTTCTGCCATCTTTTCCGTAGCGCGTTTTGGCTGTGGCTATCCAGACGTGGAGCCTTAGCTTCAATACAAAAGGTGTTTTTAGATTGTTCTGCCTGATTGCCGTCTGGATTTCCAATTCACAAGATATAATGCAACCCTACAGATATTCCTTTTATATCTTTACTCTTTACATAAGTAGGATGGACTTTGAAAAGCTCTATATGGGGAATATATGTAGTTTTGTATTTCTCCCTTTAAATACTTCATGGGTACTATATGACCTATATGTAGATTTGTCTCCTTCTATATATTTCTGTTAAATATCAAATACTGCTGCATATACGAAGAGGTTAGGTGGTAGTGCAGATATATATGTATTATATATATGAGTGTATTTCTGTAGTCCCGATGAAGTCCTGATGACTGCAGATTGAACATTAGTCATGTTAGGAGTCTAATTATTTAATAAGTTCATTCAATCATTTGTGAATTTTTCTCTATGTCTCATAGAACAAAGGATCAGGGTGTCAATTACGTCACTTATTCAGTGGTGATACTTTAGTACTTGAGAAAATAAAAAAGAAAGTTGTTGAGAAAAATTCCCTTTAGAGTTTCTTCTGTAGTTTAAATACCAATTTTCATATTTTGCACTTATATTACATTATTATTTAATTAAAAAATTAGGGCACATTTTCAAAGTTAGTAACTGTCTTTTGGATATTTATAGGTTGGGGGCTAGACATATACAACCAATGGCACAACTAAGGTCTTGTGGGCCCCAGTTAAGCGCAGTAAATAAAGAAAGTGCCATATCTACTGTAAGATCAATGGAGGAATCAGTTTTTGTTGTATACACAACAGAGAGATTTATCAAGACTGGTGGTTTCCATGTCAATCTTGATAATCCCTACTTTGGCAAGGAAAGTGTCTTATTAACATTTTGAAAAGTTATGCAATTTTTTTATACCACAAAAGTGACATATGAACACAGCGATTGTTCCCCATCACCTGGATTACAGGAAATTACAGTTCCCAGATTTGTTTGAACAAAGGTGAAATGCCAAGAGTTGGCGTTCCATAAATAATACCGCACAAAGGGGGAAATGAATTAATCCCTCTATGCCAGAAAACTTTCTTGCACCAAATGTATCACAATCTCTGCACCTCGCTCACCACATGGTATGAATGTGGGCAAAATGGTGACAGGAAACAGGCAGAACTGAGAGGAGAGACCTCGGCCAGAAATATTCATCAGAACTCATGCCAGTTTTCTGTTGTAAATTATACTGAAAATGTACACCAGTTCCTAACTGTCATAAATTCTGGTACACAAAATTGTGCCTGATTTATGACGAGCCCAAAGTCTCTGCTAGAGTATGAAACGACAGGCTTAAAAAATCAGCCCCATGTGTCAATTTTACCGTAATTTGTGCAGTGTGGCACAGTTGATGTAATTTTTGCTACTGTAATTTTCAACATCTCAGAAAACTTTAATGTGGGTCCTGAGTGTCAGACCACAACCAATCTCATACTGATGACCTATCTTGAGGATAAGTGACCAATACAACTGAGTTGGAATACTCTTCTGCCATGGTGTGTTACATGACCCTGGTAGGTCCATTTTACTGATTGCAAAAATTTGCGTTGAGTTTCGCTTTCACTCTTTACAAATTAATATACAGAGCATTCTGACAACAGGAACAATGATGAGCATCAGGCTGATAACATGTGCATAGATTATTTGTAGGGACGTAATGCTAATCCTTTCCATCTATTGGAATATTCATCTCATTTGGTGATTTGAGACTGGCAAGAATTCTTCTAAATGACGAAGACATCTAAGTTAGAGTAAAATAGTAATATACAGTCTTTTATTTTACAAAATCAGAAAATGTTTGTGCTGTACTGAAATAATAGCCTGGCTTAACCTCTAAATATAATCTCATCAAACTGCATCAGTGATGAGCACTTAACATAGACATGAATATTTTATAATATCATGTCTTCAAACTGAATGAGCCATACTTTTATTATTCTTAGATAGATTTTTGGATGTCTGGATTTAGAATTAACAGCTTAATGGGTCCCATTTTTAATACCATCTCAGAAGAAATGTCCATATTATCTGTCGTCTACATATCATTTTATTTCTTGTTTGCTAATCAAGTTGTTTCTACTTTGGAAAAGTTTCCCTATGAGAATCTCAATGTATAAGCAGATTGCAATATAACTTTATATTCCAGATATAGTAACTAATTGTTATATGGAATTTAATGGTTATGTCACTGTATCTGATATCTTATTCTGTATATATGTGATAATGCACACCCTGCTTCACAAAAAATAAGCCCTATCTTGATTTTGAAGGGTTTTTGAAATAGTTACAATCAGTGCCTCCAGTGCTAGGTTATGTCACATGACATTATGGAGAATAGGCATACCATAGTTCCCAACTGTTCTGGACAAATGTCTTGGCAAAGTTCGCCCACCTCCTCACAAGTCTGCCTTCCAAGTGCTGCCTCCTAGGTCCCGTATCCCAGCCGCTACTATGCTGTAGGCTTGACTACCTACGTGACCAGATGTCAGCTGCCACCACTGCTTGCTCCCACAGATACAGCCACTCTACCACAGCACCTCATCCTTAGCATAAAAGAAAAGAGTTAGAAAGGGCATGGTGCCACTGCCACACAAAGTATTTAAAGAGAGTGCCAGGAAGTTTTTTTAAGACCCACTGACCCTGCACCATCAATTGTAAATGTAAGTTAGGGTTAGGGTAAGTAACCATACTATTTTACAAAATTTGTCCGGAGCAAATCAGAAAATATTCTGATTCATTCTGGTGCATGAAAATAAGACCCAACCCAAACATAAGCCCTATTTTTTTTTAGAACAAAATAACATAAGACCATGTTTTATTTACAGAGAAACACAGGTGCTATGGCTAAAATGATAAGTAATGGGAGCAACATTATTTATTACAACTCTCGCTGTTTTGAGAGTCTTGGACTCTGGTGGAAATTACCATACCATACCACCTCAGATCCTCCAATGACCTCCTACTCCGCTCTTCTCTCATCCGCATCTCACACAACTGTCTCCAAGATTTCTCCCGTGCATCCCCCATACTCTGGAACTCCTTACCAAGACACATAAGACTGACCCCCACAAGCACAGGATTCAAGAAGGCCCTGAAGACTCACCTTTTCAGGAAGACCTACAACCCCCAATAACACTATCACCACAGCACCATCTATACAGTCTCCCCCTCTCCTTCTGTCTCGCCCCCCTTCCCCCATAGATTTTAAGCCCTCGCGGGCAGGGCCCTCTACCCCACTGTGCCAGTCGGTCACTGTTAGTATTATATCTACCTGTATATTTTGTGTATTGTATGTAAACCCCCAAATGTAAAGCACCATGGAATTAATGGTGCTATATAAATTAATAATAATAATAATAATAATAATAGCTGGAGAGGCTCTGTACTGAGATATGCAGGGACATACTGTTCAGCCCTTCAAATATAAAAAGTTTTATATTACATTAAATAGTACTGTGGGACATGTAGCAATGTTAACCCCTGTGCACCAAGACCTACATGTACATCCTAGTTCATGCGACTAACTATGGCCCCTTCTCAGTTTCACACAGTTGGGACCTGGTGATAGCGACATGATCACGGATGACTCTGATCACATACAATTAACAACCAAAGAATTTAGTGGCTACTTTTATTTTCTTTTTAATCTTAAGTAACAGGCTTACATACATCCGTATTGGCACATAAAACCTAAAGATTGCAGGTTCAAACCTGAAAAAATTATGGCTTTTGAAAAGCAGGAAATAGAAATGAAACAATATAATTGGCTGCTTCTTGTAAAGGTTAAGTCTATAGGAATCTGGACAACTTTCTAAAAAGACTATATGTGTCAATAAGATTCGCTAGATCCACTTTGCAGGGACTGCATAATGGTGCGTTTCTTTTCTGTATTGTTTCCACTGTGGCCAAACCTCAACGTTTACATTAGTTGGGGTCCCTGACCTAAGGCAAAAGCCCCATGTTGCAGAAATGCAACTTTTTGGTTGCAGATTTTGTTTGAAAACTGTTTTTATTGAATACAATGTAATACAGAACAATAAAAAAATAAATGGCATAAAGGCATACATTGTACAATTTTTCTTTTAGGGGAAAAAAGGACAAGAACTAACAGCGTAATAAAAGGGGGGAAGACCGGAGGAAGGGGGGGGGGAGGGGGAGGTGTAGGGATGAGAAGGAGAAGGAAAAGTAGGTAAAAAAAAAAAAGGGGGGATCAAGACACAATGTAATACGCGGAGAAATACCAGTGGATATGCTATATGGAGACTAAGGTTACGACAGAATGGCAAGATGGATAAGCGGTATAGCTACCAGCAACGTAATGATATAATAATGAGTTTTGTGAGCAGCGTAGTGACGTAATAGCAACCTAGCATAATAGCAAAAGTCATAATAACTTGGTGGCCAGGCACCGAGCTTAAGAAGCTTCCTATATATTTTGCAGTCCTTTTGTAGCCATTCTTGGCTTTGACTAAAAAAAAAAAAAACGCAACAAAAAAAAGCTGCAATTCCACGACATGGGTTCTTAGCCTATCAGCAAAGTACCTGCAAAGTAGATGGGAATCAGGCTAATCCCAACGACACATTGCAGAAAAATATCCGTAGCGAAATGCTGCAATTTCAAAGAATGCTGCGTTTTTGCAATTATCAGCATGTTAATTATACTTACAAAAACTTTGTGTTTTCCGAATAGATATAATAGAAGCAAAAAGTCTGCAGAGGAAAACTCTGAGGAATTTCTGCAAAAAGTGTTGCAGAGAAAAACACAAAGCATTTCTGCCGCAGTCTTTTCGGCAGTGCTTTTTAGCTGTGGTTTGCTACGTGGGGCCTTAGCTTTAGAATATTTCACAATAATTAAAGCAAGCATTCTATAATGTAATTATTTCACTAATATGTTCATTCAGCTCTGTCATAGTGAATAATAAGCCTTTTTTATTCCAACAGTTGTTTTATAGAATTTATTAACACTGGGCCATGCAATTTTTTTTCCAATAAAATGTTGATTTCGTACCAAATTTTCATATTTACATGGGGTTAAAGAAGATAAAGCACTTCACATTTCTTTGCACAATTTCTCCTGGACTTGACAATAAACTACTATATGGGCATATAACTGGGCTTGGAAAGGAAAGAGCACCATGTATTTTGAAGGTCAGGTTTTGCTAGAATAATTTTAATAAAACAATGAGATGCCACTTCATATTTGCATGGACCCTGAAATAACAGAACAGTGAAAACAGAAAAATGTTTTGTGAAGCTAAACCTCTCATGGACTCTATCAAATTATAAAGTGCGCTGGTGTTTCATAGAATTTTTTAACATTGGACCTTGAAAATAAAATTATATCATTATTTGATTTTGGTTTCCTTTTTGGCATGACTTCCCCAGCAGGATTGCAGGCAGGGGTATATCTACAGCTGGTGGAGTAATAGAAGTCACCAACAGGCCCCAAACCTTGAGGGGGCCCCATATCACATAATATATACCACTATTCTAAATGGCAAATAAGGTAAGTAATGGCTCCATTACAGATTTTGCACTAGGACCCAGGAACTTCAAGTTATGCAGCTGCTTACATTTTGTGTGGTTATTACTAGAGATGAGCGAACAGTGTTCTATCGAACTCATGTTCGATCGGATATTAGGCTGTTCGGCATGTTCGAATCGAATCGAACACCGCGTGGTAAAGTGCGCTATTACTCGATTCCCCTCCCACCTTCCCTGGCGCCTTTTTTGCTCCAATAACAGCGCAGGGTAGGTGGGACAGGAACTACAACACCGGTGACGTTGAAAAAAGTAGGCAAAACCCATTGGCTGCCGAAAACATGTGACCTCTAATTTAAAAGAACAGCGCCGCCCAGGTTCGCGTCATTCTGAGCTTGCAATTCACCGGGGACGGAGGTTTCCGTCCAGCTAGCTAGGGCTTAGATTCTGGGTAGGCAGGGACAGGCTAGGATAGGAAGGAGAAGACAACCAACAGCTCTTGTAAGAGCTAAATTCCAGGGAGAAGCTTGTCAGTGTAACATGGCACTGACGGGCTCAATCGCCGCAACCCAGCTTTCCCCGAAATCTGAATGGAATACACTGACAGTGTATTCCCGTATACCCCATATATACACCCCAAATCCCCGTTCCAACGGTGTGCCCCCCCCCCACCTTCACCTCAGAAATACCCTGCAAGTCCCCTAGCAATAGGATTGGGGCTATATACACCCACTATTTTTGCTACTGCCATATAGTGCCATTGTCTGACTGGGAGTTCAAAGAATATATTGGGGTTACATATACCCTCATTTCTTGCTACTGCCATATAGTGCCATTGTCTGACTGGGAATTCAAAGAATATATTGGGGTTACAAATACCCTCATTTCTTGCTACTGCTATATAGTGCCAGTTTCTGACTGGGAATTCAAAGAATATATTGGGGTTACGTGCACCCACAATTTTTGCTACTGCTATATAGTGCCATTGTCTGACTGGGAATTCAAAGAATATATTGGGGTTACGTGCACCCACAATTTTTGCTACTGCTATATAGTGCCATTGTCTGACTGGGAATTCAAAGAATATATTGGGGTTACGTGCACCCACAATTTTTGCTACTGCTATATAGTGACATTGTCTGACTGGGAATTCAAAGAATATATTGGGGTTACGTGCACCCACAATTTTTGCTACTGCTATATAGTGCCATTGTCTGACTGGGAATTCAAAGAATATATTGGGGTTACAAATACCCTCATTTCTTGCTACTGCTATATAGTGCCATTGTCTGACTGGGAATTCAAAGAATATATTGGGGTTACGTGCACCCACAATTTTTGCTACTGCTATATAGTGCCATTGTCTGACTGGGAATTCAAAGAATATATTGGGGTTACGTGCACCCACAATTTTTGCTACTGCTATATAGTGCCATTGTCTGACTGGGAATTCAAAGAATATATTGGGGTTACGTGCACCCACAATTTTTGCTACTGGTATATAGTGCCATTGTCTGACTGGGAATTCAAAGAATATATTGGGGTTACGTGCACCCAAAATTTTTGCTACTGCTATATAGTGCCATTGTCTGACTGGGAATTCAAAGAATATATTGGGGTTACGTGCACCCACAATTTTTGCTACTGCTATATAGTGCCATTGTCTGACTGGGAATTCAAAGAATATATTGGGGTTACGTGCACCCATAATTTTTGCTACTGGTATATAGTGCCATTGTCTGACTGGAAATTCAAAGAATATATTGGGGTTACGTGCACCCACAATTTTTGCTACTGCTATATAGTGCCATTGTCTGACTGGAAATTCAAAGAACATATTGGGGTTACGTGCACCCACAATTTTTTCTACTGGTATATAGTGCCATTGTCTAACTGGGAATTCAAAGAATATATTGGTTTACAAATACCCTCATTTCTTGCTACTGCCATATAGTGCCAGTTTCTGACTGGGAATTCAAAGAATATATTGGGGTTATAAATACCCTCATTTCTTGCTACTGCCATATAGTGCCAGTTTCTGACTGGGAATTCAAAGAATATATTGGGGTTACGTGCACCCACAATTTTTGCTACTGGTATATAGTGCCATTGTCTGACTGGGAATTCAAAGAATATATTGGGGTTACAAATACCCTCATTTCTTGCTACTGCCATATAGTGCCAGTTTCTGACTGGGAATATAAAGAATATATTGGGGTTACGTGCACCCACAATTTTTGCTACTGGTATATAGTGCCATTGTCTGACTGGGAATTCAAAGAATATATTGGGGTTACAAATACCCTCATTTCTTGCTACTGCCATATAGTGCCAGTTTCTGACTGGGAATTCAAATGAATATATTGGTGTTACAAATACCCTCATTTCTTGCTACTGCCATATAGTGCCAGTTTCTGACTGGGAATTCAAAGAATATATTGGGGTTACGTGCACCCACAATTTTTGCTACTGGTATATAGTGCCATTGTCTGACTGGGAATTCAAAGAATATATTGGGGTTACAAATACCCTCATTTCTTGCTACTGCCATATAGTGCCAGTTTCTGACTGGGAATTCAAAGAATATATTGGGGTTACGTGCACCCACAATTTTTGCTACTGGTATATAGTGCCATTGTCTGACTGGGAATTCAAAGAATATATTGGGTTTACAAATACCCTCATTTCTTGCTACTGCCATATAGTGCCATTGTCTGACTGGGAATTCAAAGAATATATTGGGGTTACAAATACCCTCATTTCTTGCTACTGCTATATAGTGCCATTGTCTGACTGGGAATTCAAAGAATATATTGGGGTTACGTGCACCCACAATTTTTGCTACTGCTATATAGTGCCATTGTCTGACTGGGAATTCAAAGAATATATTGGGGTTACAAATACCCTCATTTCTTGCTACTGCCATATAGTGCCAGTTTCTGACTGGGAATTCAAAGAATATATTGGGGTTACGTGCACCCACAATTTTTGCTACTGCTATATAGTGCCATTGTCTGACTGGGAATTCAAAGAATATATTGGGGTTACAAATACCCTCATTTCTTGCTACTGCTATATAGTGCCAGTTTCTGACTGGGAATTCAAAGAATATATTGGGGTTACGTGCACCCACAATTTTTGCTACTGCTATATAGTGCCATTGTCTGACTGGGAATTCAAAGAATATATTGGGGTTACGTGCACCCACAATTTTTGCTACTGCTATATAGTGCCATTGTCTGACTGGGAATTCAAAGAATATATTGGGGTTACGTGCACCCACAATTTTTGCTACTGCTATATAGTGACATTGTCTGACTGGGAATTCAAAGAATATATTGGGGTTACGTGCACCCACAATTTTTGCTACTGCTATATAGTGCCATTGTCTGACTGGGAAATCAAAGAATATATTGGGGTTACGTGCACCCACAATTTTTGCTACTGCTATATAGTGCCATTGTCTGACTGGGAATTCAAAGAATATATTGGGGTTACGTGCACCCACAATTTTTGCTACTGCTATATAGTGCCATTGTCTGACTGGGAATTCAAAGAATATATTGGGGTTACGTGCACCCACAATTTTTGCTACTGCTATATAGTGCCATTGTCTGACTGGGAATTCAAAGAATATATTGGGGTTACGTGCACCCACAATTTTTGCTACTGCTATATAGTGCCATTGTCTGACTGGGAATTCAAAGAATATATTGGGGTTACGTGCACCCACAATTTTTGCTACTGCTATATAGTGCCATTGTCTGACTGGGAATTCAAAGAATATATTGGGGTTACGTGCACCCACAATTTTTGCTACTGCTATATAGTGCCATTGTCTGACTGGGAATTCAAAGAATATATTGGGGTTACGTGCACCCACAATTTTTGCTACTGGTATATAGTGCCATTGTCTGACTGGGAATTCAAAGAATATATTGGGGTTACGTGCACCCACAATTTTTGCTACTGGTATATAGTGCCATTGTCTGACTGGGAATTCAAAGAATATATTGGGGTTACGTGCACCCACAATTTTTGCTACTGCTATATAGTGCCATTGTCTGACTGGGAATTCAAAGAATATATTGGGGTTACGTGCACCCATAATTTTTGCTACTGGTATATAGTGCCATTGTCTGACTGGGAATTCAAAGAATATATTGGGGTTACGTGCACCCACAATTTTTGCTACTGCTATATAGTGCCATTGTCTGACTGGGAATTCAAAGAATATATTGGGGTTACGTGCACCCACAATTTTTGCTACTGGTATATAGTGCCATTGTCTAACTGGGAATTCAAAGAATATATTGGGTTTACAAATACCCTCATTTCTTGCTACTGCCATAGAGTGCCAGTTTCTGACTGGGAATTCAAAGAATATATTGGGGTTATAAATACCCTCATTTCTTGCTACTGCCATATAGTGCCAGTTTCTGACTGGGAATTCAAAGAATATATTGGGGTTACGTGCACCCACAATTTTTGCTACTGGTATATAGTGCCATTGTCTGACTGGGAATTCAAAGAATATATTGGGGTTACAAATACCCTCATTTCTTGCTACTGCCATATAGTGCCAGTTTCTGACTGGGAATTCAAATGAATATATTGGTGTTACAAATACCCTCATTTCTTGCTACTGCCATATAGTGCTAGTTTCTGACTGGGAATTCAAAGAATATATTGGGGTTACGTGCACCCACAATTTTTGCTACTGGTATATAGTGCCATTGTCTGACTGGGAATTCAAAGAATATATTGGGGTTACAAATACCCTCATTTCTTGCTACTGCCATATAGTGCCAGTTTCTGACTGGGAATTCAAAGAATATATTGGGGTTACGTGCACCCACAATTTTTGCTACTGCTATATAGTGCCATTGTCTGACTGGGAATTCAAAGAATATATTGGGGTTACAAATACCCTCATTTCTTGCTACTGCTATATAGTGCCATTGTCTGACTGGGAATTCAAAGAATATATTGGGGTTACGTGCACCCACAATTTTTGCTACTGCTATATAGTGCCATTGTCTGACTGGGAATTCAAAGAATATATTGGGGTTAAAAATACCCTCATTTCTTGCTACTGCTATATAGTGCCATTGTCTGACTGGGAATTCAAAGAATATATTGGGTTTACAAATACCCTCATTTCTTGCTACTGCCATATAGTGCCATTGTCTGACTGGGAATTCAAAGAATATATTGGGGTTACAAATACCCTCATTTCTTGCTACTGCTATATAGTGCCATTGTCTGACTGGGAATTCAAAGAATATATTGGGGTTACGTGCACCCACAATTTTTGCTACTGCTATATAGTGCCATTGTCTGACTGGGAATTCAAAGAATATATTGGGGTTACGTGCACCCACAATTTTTGCTACTGCTATATAGTGACATTGTCTGACTGGGAATTCAAAGAATATATTGGGGTTACAAATACCCTCATTTCTTGCTAGTGCCATATAGTGCCAGTTTCTGACTGGGAATTCAAAGAATATATTGGGGTTTCGTGCACCCACAATTTTTGCTACTGCTATATACACTCACTGGCCACTTTATTAGGTACACCATGCTAGTAACGGGTTGGACCCCCTTTTGCCTTCAGAACTGCCTCAATTCTTCGTGGCATAGATTCAACAAGGTGCTGGAAGCATTCCTCAGAGATTTTGGTCCATATTGACATGATGGCATCACACAGTTGCCGCAGATTTGTCAGCTGCACATCCATGATGCGAATCTCCCGTTCCACCACATCCCAAAGATGCTCTATTGGATTGAGATCTGGTGACTGTGGAGGCCATTGGAGTACAGTGAACTCATTGTCATGTTCAAGAAACCAGTCTGAGATGATTCCAGCTTTATGACATGGCGCATTATCCTGCTGAAAGTAGCCATCAGATGTTGGGTACATTGTGGTCATAAAGAGATGGACATGGTCAGCAACAATACTTAGGTAGGCTTTGGCGTTGCAACGATGCTCAATTTGTACCAAGGGGCCCAAAGAGTGCCAAGAAAATATTCCCCACACCATGACACCACCACCACCAGCCTGAACCGTTGATACAAGGCAGGATGGATCCATGCTTTCATGTTGTTGACGCCAAATTCTGACCCTACCATCCGAATGTCGCAGCAGAAATCGAGACTCATCAGACCAGGCAACGTTTTTCCAATCTTCAATTGTCCAATTTCGATGAGCTTGTGCAAATTGTAGCCTCAGTTTCCTGTTCTTAGCTGAAAGGAGTGGCACCCGTTGTGGTCTTCTGCTGCTGTAGCCCATCTGCCTCAAAGTTCGACGTACTGTGCATTCAGAGATGCTCTTCTGGCTACCTTGGTTGTAACAGGTGGCTATTTGAGTCACTGTTGCCTTTCTATCAGCTCAAACCAGTCTGGCCATTCTCCTCTGACCTCTGGCATCAACAACGCATTTCCGCCCACAGAACTGCCGCTCACTGGATGTTTTTTCTTTTTCGGACCATTCTCTGTAAACCCTAGAGATGGTTGTGTGTGAAAATCCCAGTAGATCAGCAGTTTCTGAAATACTCAGACCAGTCCTTCTGGCACCAACAACCATGCCACGTTCAAAGGCACTCAAATCACCTTTCTTCCCCATACTGATGCTCGGTTTGAACTGCAGGAGATTGTCTTGACCATGTCTACATGCCTAAATGCACTGAGTTGCCGCCATTGATTGGCTGATTAGAAATTAAGTGTTAACGAGTAGTTGGACAGGTGTACCTAATAAAGTGGCCGGTGAGTGTAGTGCCATTGTCTGACTGGGAATTCAAAGAATATATTGGGGTTACAAATACCCTCATTTCTTGCTACTGCTATATAGTGCCATTGTCTGACTGGGAATTCAAAGAATATATTGGGGTTACATGCACCCACAATTTTTGCTACTGCTATATAGTGCCATTGTCTGACTGGGAATTCAAAGAATATATTGGGGTTACGTGCACCCACAATTTTTGCTACTGGTATATAGTGCCATTGTCTGACTGGGAATTCAAAGAATATATTGGGGTTACGTGCACCCACAATTTTTGCTACTGCTATATAGTGCCATTGTCTGACTGGGAATTCAAAGAATATATTGGGTTTACAAATACCCTCATTTCTTGCTACTGCTATATAGTGCCATTGTCTGACTGGGAATTCAAAGAATATATTGGGGTTACGTGCACCCACAATTTTTGCTACTGCTATATAGTGCCATTGTCTGACTGGGAATTCAAAGAATATATTGGGGTTACGTGCACCCACAATTTTTGCTACTGGTATATAGTGCCATTGTCTGACTGGGAATTCAAAGAATATATTGAGTTTACAAATACCCTCATTTCTTGCTACTGCCATATAGTGCCAGTTTCTGACTGGGAATTCAAAGAATATATTGGGTTACGTGCACCCACAATTTTTGCTACTGCCATATAGTGCCATTGTCTGACTGGGAATTCAAAGAATATTTTGGGGTTACGTGCACCCACAATTTTTGCTACTGCTATATAGTGCCATTGTCTGACTGGGAATTCAAAGAATATATTGGGTTTACAAATACCCTCATTTCTTGCTACTGCCATATAGTGCCAGTTTCTGACTGGGAATTCAAAGAATATATTGGGGTTACGTGCACCCACAATTTTTGCTACTGGTATATAGTGCCATTGTCTGACTGGGAATTCAAAGAATATATTGGGTTTACAAATACCCTCATTTCTTGCTACTGCCATATAGTGCCAGTTTCTGACTGGGAATTCAAATGAATATATTGGGGTTACAAATACCCTCATTTCTTGCTACTGCCATATAGTGCCAGTTTCTGACTGGGAATTCAAAGAATATATTGGGGTTACGTGCACCCACAATTTTTGCTACTGGTATATAGTGCCATTGTCTGACTGGGAATTCAAAGAATATATTGGGTTTACAAATACCCTCATTTCTTGCTACTGCTATATAGTGCCAGTTTCTGACTGGGAATTCAAAATGCGCAAGGCTCCCGGAAAGGGACGTGGACGAGGCCGTGGGCGAGGTCGGGGGAATGGTTCTGGGGAGCAAGGTAGCAGTGAAGCCACAGGGCGTCCCGTGCCTACTCCTGTGGGTCAGCAAGCATTGCGCCACTCCACAGTGCCAGGGTTGCTTGCCACATTAACTAAACTGCAGGGTACAAACCTTAGTAGGCCCGAGAACCAGGAACAGGTCTTGCAATGGCTGTCGGAGAACGCTTACAGCACATTGTCCAGCAGCCAGTCAGACTCTGCCTCCTCTCCTCCTATTACCCAACAGTCTTGTCCTCCTTCCTCCCAAAATTCCCAAGCTTCACAGAACAATAACCCCAACTGTCCCTGCTCCCCAGAGCTGTTCTCCGCTCCTTTCATTGTCCCTCAACCTGCCCCTCCACGTCGCGATTCCACGAACCTAACAGAGGAGCATCTGTGTCCAGATGCTCAAACACTAGAGTCTCCTCCATCTCCGTTCGATTTGGTGGTGGATGACCAGCAACCCACCCTCATCGACGATGATGTGACGCAGTTGCCGTCAGGGCATCCAGTTGACCTGCACATTGTGCGGGAGGAGGAGATGAGACAGTTGGAAGAGGAAGTGGTGGATGATGAGGACACTGACCCGACCTGGACAGGGGGGATGTCAAGCGGGGAAAGTAGTGTGGATGTTGAGGCAGGTGCAGCACCAAAAAGGGTAGCTAGAGGCAGAGGCAGAGGTCAGCAGCTTAGGCGAAGCCAGGCCACACCCGGAATCTCCCAAGATGTTCCAGTTCGTACCCAGCCCCGAAAAACTCCCACCTCGAGGGCACGTTTCTCGAAGGTGTGGAGTTTTTTCAAGGAATGCGCCGAGGACAGATATAGTGTTGTCTGCACAATTTGCCTCTCGAAATTGATTAGGGGCTCTGAGAAGAGCAACCTGTCCACCACTTCAATGCGCCGTCATTTGGAATCCAAGCACTGGAATCAGTGGCAGGCAGCAACGGCAGGACAAAGGCCGCCTGCCGTTCACGCCACTGCCTCTGCCTCTGCCACTGCCACTGCTGACTGTGCTGGCGATGCACTCCAGAGGACGAGCCAGGACACCACTTCATCTGCCTCCGCCACTTTGTTGACTTCTCCCTCATCCTCCCCTGTTTCTGTCTTATCTCCTTCTCCTGCACCATCAAAGGCACCATCAGGCGCTTCTTTACAACAACCCACCATCTCTCAGACATTGGAGCGGTGGCAGAAATACACTGCTAACCACCCACACGCGCAAGCCTTGAACGCCAACATCGCTAAACTACTGGCCCTGGAGATGTTGGCGTTCTGGCTTGTTGAAACTCCCGCCTTCCTGGACCTGATGGCAACTGCGGCACCTCGCTATGCCGTCCCTAGCCGTCACTACTTCTCCCGGTGTGCCGTCCCCGCCTTGCACCAGCACGTGTCACTCAACATCAGGCGGGCCCTTTGTTCCGCGCTTTGCACAAAGGTCCACTTGACCACCGACGCGTGGACAAGTGCATGCGGACAGGGACGCTACATTTCACTGACGGCACACTGGGTGAATGTAGTTGAGGCTGGGACTGCTTCCCAAACTGGCCCGGTGTACCTCGTCTCCCCGCCTAACATTCCTGGCAGGGACACGAGAAGAACACCCCCCTCCTCCTCCTCCACCGCCACCGCCTCCTCCTCCGCCACCGCCTCCTCCTCCGCTGTTAGATTGACCCCAGCTATGAGTTGGAAACGTTGCAGCACTGGCGTTGGTAGACGTCAGCAGGCCGTGCTGAAGCTGATCAGCTTGGGGGACAGACAGCACACTGCCTCCGAGGTGAGGGATGCCCTCCTCGATGAGACGGCAATATGGTTTGAGCCGCTGCACCTAGGCCCAGGCATGGTCGTTTGTGATAACGGCCGGAACCTGGTAGCAGCTCTGGAGCTTGCCGGACTCCAACATGTTCCATGCCTGGCCCACGTCTTCAACCTAGTGGTGCAACGTTTCCTAAAGAGCTACCCCAATGTTCCAGAGCTACTGGTGAAAGTGCGGCGCATGTGCGCCCACTTTTGCAAGTCGACAGTAGCCGCTGCTAGCTTAAAATCTCTCCAGCAACGCCTGCATGTGCCACAACACCGGCTTTTGTGCGACGTCCCCACATGCTGGAACTCAACGTTTCAGATGTTGAATAGAGTGGTTGAGCAGCAGAGACCTTTGATGGAATACTAGCTACAAAACCCTAGGGTGCCACAAAGTCAGCTGCCTCAGTTTCACATCCATGAGTGGCCATGGATGAGAGACCTTTGTGACATCCTACGGGTGTTTGAGGAGTCCACAAGGAGGGTGAGCTCTGAGGATGCGATGGTGAGCCTTACAATCCCGCTCTTGTGTGTTCTGAGAGAATCCCTGATTGACATCATGGATAACTCAGATCACACAGAGGAGTCAAGGATAGCATCCGATCCGTCACAGCTGGAGAGTAGGTCCACACATCTGTCCGCTTCATCGCGTTTAATGGAGGAGGAGGAGGAGGAGGAAGAAGAGTTGTCCGATGATGTGATGGTGATACAGGAGGCTTCCGGGCAACTTCGAATCATCCCATTGTTGCAGCGCGGATGGGTAGACATGGAGGATGAGGAGGAAATGGAGATTGAACTTTCCGGTGGGGCCAGAGGAGTCATGCCAACTAACACTGTGGCAGACATGGCTGAGTTCATGTTGGGGTGCTTTACAACCGACAAGCGTATTGTCAAAATCATGGAGGACAACCAGTACTGGATCTTTGCTATCCTTGACCCCCGGTATAAAAACAACATCTCCTCTTTTATTCCGGTAGAGGGGAGGGCCAATCGCATCAATGCTTGCCACAAGCAATTGGTGCAGAATATGATGGAGATGTTTCCAGCATGTGACGTTGGCGGCAGGGAGGGCAGTTCCTCCAGTAGGCGACCAAGTTCTCTCCGGTCCACACAAACGAGGGGCACACTGTCTAAGGTCTGGGACACCTTGATGGCACCCCCTCGCCAAAGTGCCGCCACGGAGGGTCCTAGTGTCACCAGGCGTGAGAAGTATAGGCGCATGTTGCGGGAATACCTTTCCGACCACAGCCCTGTCCTCTCCGACCCCTCTGCGCCCTACACGTATTGGGTGTCGAAGTTGGACCTGTGGCTTGAACTTGCCCTATATGCCTTGGAGGTGTTGTCCTGTCCTGCCGCCAGCGTCCTATCTGAGACGGTGTTCAGTGCAGCCGGTGGCATCATCACTGACAAGCGCACCCGTCTGTCAGCTGAGAGTGCCGACCGGCTCACTTTGATAAAAATGAACCACCACTGGATAGAGCCTTCATTTTTGTGCCCACCTGTGTAAAGCACCCTAACATGAAACTCCATGTCAGTGCTCAACCTCTCCAATTCCTCCGCATCCTCATACTCATCCACCATAAGCGTTGCACAATTTACTAATACTAGGCTCCCTCCACCATGATTTCCCCCAACTCTGCTGGTTAGAGGCTCCCTCCACCCTGATTTCCCCCAACTCTGCTGGTTAGAGGCTCCCTCCACCCTGCTTTCCCACAACTCTGCTGGTTAGAGGCTCCCTCCACCCTGATTTCCCCCAACTCTGCTGGTTAGAGGCTCCCTCCACCCTGATTTCCCCCAACTCTGCTAGTTAGAGGCTCCCTCCACCATGAATTGGTCCAAACTGGGGTTTTTAGAGGCTCCCTCCACCATGAATTGGTCCAAACTGGGGTTTTTAGAGGTTCCCTCCACCATGAATTGGTCCAAACTGGGCTGGTTAGAGGCTCCCTCCACCATGAATTTGCCCAAACTGGGCTGGTTAGAGGCTCCCTCCACCATGAATTGGTCCAAACTGGGGTTTTTAGAGGCTCCCTCCACCATGAATTGGTCCAAACTGGGGTTTTTAGAGGTTCCCTCCACCATGAATTGGTCCAAACTGGGCTGGTTAGAGGCTCCCTCCACCATGAATTTGCCCAAACTGGGCTGGTTAGAGGCTCCCTCCACCATGAATTGGTCCAAACTGGGGTTTTTAGAGGCTCCCTCCACCATGAATTGGTCCAAACTGGGGTTTTTAGAGGCTCCCTCCACCATGAATTGGTCCAAACTGGGGTTTTTAGAGGCTCCCTCCACCATGAATTGGTCCAAACTGGGCTGGTTAGAGGCTCCCTCCACCATGAATTGGTCCAAACTGGGCTGGTTAGAGGTTCCCTCCACCATGAATTGGTCCAAACTGGGGTTTTTAGAGGCTCCCTCCACCATGAATTTGCCCAAACTGGGCTGGTTAGAGGCTCCCTCCACCATGAATTTGCCCAAACTGGGCTGGTTAGAGGCTCCCTCCACCATGAATTTGCCCAAACTGGGCTGGTTAGAGGCTCCCTCCACCATGAATTGGTCCAAACTGGGGTTTTTAGAGGCTCCCTCCACCATGAATTGGTCCAAACTGGGGTTTTTAGAGGCTCCCTCCACCATGAATTTGCCCAAACTGGGCTGGTTAGAGGCTCCCTCCACCATGAATTTGCCCAAACTGGGCTGGTTAGAGGCTCCCTCCACCAAGAATTTGCCCAAACTGGGCTGGTTAGAGGCTCCCTCCACCATGAATTGGTCCAAACTGGGGTTTTTAGAGGCTCCCTCCACTATGAATTTGCCCAAACTGGGGTTTTTAGAGGCTCCCTCCACCATGAATTTGCCCAAACTGGGCTGGTTAGAGGCTCCCTCCACCATGAATTGGTCCAAACTGGGGTTTTTAGAGGCTCCCTCCACCATGAATTTGCCCAAACTGGGCTGGTTAGAGGCTCCCTCCACCATGAATTTGCCCAAACTGGGCTGGTTAGAGGCTCCCTCCACCATGAATTTGGCCTAACTGGGGTTTTTAGAGGCTCCCTCCTCCATGAATTGGTCCAAACTGGGGTTTTTAGAGGCTCCCTCCACCATGAATTGGTCCAAACTGGGGTTTTTAGAGGCTCCCTCCACCATGAATTTGCCCAAACTGGGCTGCTTAGAGGCTCCCTCCACCATGAATTGGTCCAAACTGGGGTTTTTAGAGGCTCCCTCCACCATGAATTTGCCCAAACTGGGCTGGTTAGAGGCTCCCTCCACCATGAATTTGCCCAAACTGGGCTGGTTAGAGGCTCCCTCCACCATGAATTTGCCCAAACTGGGGTTTTTAGAGGCTCCCTCCACCATGAATTGGTCCAAACTGGGTTTTTTAGAGGCTCCCTCCACCATGAATTTGCCCAAACTGGGCTGGTTAGAGGCTCCCTCCACCATGAATTTGCCCAAACTGGGCTGGTTAGAGGCTCCCTCCACCATGAATTTGGCCTAACTGGGGTTTTTAGAGGCTCCCTCCACCATGAATTGGTCCTAACTGGGGTTTTTAGAGGCTCCCTCCACCATGAATTGGTCCAAACTGGGGTTTTTAGAGGCTCCCTCCACCATGAATTGGTCCAAACTGGGGTTTTTAGAGGCTCCCTCCACCATGAATTTGCCCGAACTGGGCTGGTTAGAGTCTCCCTCCACCATGAATTTGCCCAAACTGGGGTTTTTAGAGGCTCCCTCCACCATGAATTGGTCCAAACTGGGGTTTTTAGAGGCTCCCTCCACCATGAATTTGCCTAAACTGGGCTGTTTAGAGGCTCCCTCCACCATGAATTGGTCCAAACTGGGGTTTTTAGAGGCTCCCTCCACCATTAATTTGCCCAAACTGGGCTGGTTAGAGGCTCCCTCCACCATGAATTTGGCCTAACTGGGGTTTTTAGAGGCTCCCTTCACCATGAATTGGTCCAAACTGGGGTTTTTAGAGGCTCCCTCCACCATGAATTGGTCCAAACTGGGGTTTTTAGAGGCTCCCTCCACCATGAATTTGCCCAAACTGGCATGGTTAGAGGCTCCCTCCACCATGAATTTGCCCAAACTGGGCTGGTTAGAGGCTCCCTCCACCATGAATTTGCCCAAACTGGGCTGGTTAGAGGCTCCCTCCACCATGAATTGGTCCAAACTGGGTTTTTTAGAGGCTCCCTCCACCATGAATTTGCCCAAACTGGGCTGGTTAGAGGCTCCCTCCACCATGAATTTGCCCAAACTGTGCTGTTTAGAGGCTCCCTCCACCATGAATTGGTCCAAACTGGGGTTTTTAGAGGCTCCCTCCACCATGAATTGGTCCAAACTGGGGTTTTTAGAGGCTCCCTCCACCATGAATTGGTCCAAACTGGGGTTTTTAGAGGCTCCCTCCACCATGAATTTGCCCAAACTGGGCTGGTTAGAGGCTCCCTCCACCATGAATTTGCCCAAACTGGGCTGGTTAGAGGCTCCCTCCACCATGAATTTGCCCAAACTGTGCTGTTTAGAGGCTCCCTCCACCATGAATTGGTCCAAACTGGGGTTTTTAGAGGCTCCCTCCACCATGAATTGGTCCAAACTGGGGTTTTTAGAGGCTCCCTCCACCATGAATTGGTCCAAACTGGGGTTTTTAGAGGCTCCCTCCACCATGAATTTGCCCAAACTGGGCTGGTTAGAGGCTCCCTCCACCATGAATTTGCCCAAACTGGGCTGGTTAGAGGCTCCCTCCACCATGAATTGATCCAAACTGGGGTTTTTAGAGTCTCCCTCCACCATGAATTTGCCAAACTGGGCTGGTTAGAGGCTCCCTCCACCATGAATTGGTCCAAACTGGGGTGTTTAGAGTCTCCCTCCACCATGAATTGGTCCAAACTGGGTTTTTTAGAGGCTCCCTCCACCATGAATTTGCCCAAACTGGGCTGGTTAGAGGCTCCCTCCACCATGAATTGGTCCAAACTGGGGTTTTTAGAGGCTCCCTCCACCATGAATTTGCCCAAACTGGGCTGGTTAGAGGCTCCCTCCACCATGAATTTGGCCTAACTGGGGTTTTTAGAGGCTCCCTCCACCATGAATTGGTCCAAACTGGGGTTTTTAGAGGCTCCCTCCACCATGAATTGGTCCAAACTGGGGTTTTTAGAGGCTCCCTCCACCATGAATTGGTCCAAACTGGGTTTTTTAGAGGCTCCCTCTACCATGAATTGGTCCAAACTGGGGTTTTTAGAGGCTCCCTCCACCATGAATTTGCCCAAACTGGGCTGGTTAGAGGCTCCCTCCACCATGAATTGGTCCAAACTGGGGTTTTTAGAGGCTCCCTCCACCATGAATTTGCCCAAACTGGGCTGGTTAGAGGCTCCCTCCACCATGAATTTGCCCAAACTGGGCTGGTTAGAGGCTCCCTCCACCATGAATTTGCCCAAACTGGGGTTTTTAGAGGCTCCCTCCACCATGAATTGGTCCAAACTGGGTTTTTTAGAGGCTCCCTCCACCATGAATTTGCCCAAACTGGGCTGGTTAGAGGCTCCCTCCACCATGAATTTTCCCAAACTGGGCTGTTTAGAGGCTCCCTCCACCATGAATTGGTCCAAACTGGGGGTTTTAGAGGCTCCCTCCACCATGAATTGGTCCAAACTGGGGTTTTTAGAGGCTCCCTCCACCATGAATTGGTCCAAACTGGGGTTTTTAGAGGCTCCCTCCACCATGAATTGGTCCAAACTGGGGTTTTTAGAGGCTCCCTCCACCATGAATTGGTCCAAACTGGGGTTTTTAGAGGCTCCCTCCACCATGAATTGGTCCAAACTGGGGTTTTTAGAGGCTCCCTCCACCATGAATTTGGCCTAACTGGGGTTTTTAGAGGTTCCCTCCACCATGAATTGGTCCTAACTGGGGGTTTTAGAGGCTCCCTCCACCATGAATTGGTCCAAACTGGGGTTTTTAGAGGCTCCCTCCACCATGAATTGGTCCAAACTGGGGTTTTTAGAGGCTCCCTCCACCATGAATTTGGCCTAACTGGGGTTTTTAGAGGTTCCCTCCACCATGAATTGGTCCTAACTGGGGGTTTTAGAGGCTCCCTCCACCATGAATTGGTCCAAACTGGGGTTTTTAGAGGCTCCCTCCACCATGAATTTGCCCAAACTGGGCTGTTCAGAGGCTCCCTCCACCATGAATTGGTCCAAACTGGGGTTTTTAGAGGCTCCCTCCACCATGAATTTGCCCAAACTGGGCTGGTTAGAGGCTCCCTCCACCATGAATTGGTCCAAACTGGGGTTTTTAGAGGCTCCCTCCACCATGAATTGGTCCAAACTGGGGTTTTTAGAGGCTCCCTCCACCATGAATTTGCCCAAACTGGGCTGGTTAGAGGCTCCCTCCACCATGAATTGGTCCAAACTGGGGTTTTTAGAGGCTCCCTCCACCATGAATTTGCCTAAACTGGGCTGTTTAGAGGCTCCCTCCACCATGAATTGGTCCAAACTGGGTTTTTTAGAGGCTCCCTCCACCATGAATTTGCCCAAACTGGGCTGGTTAGAGGCTCCCTCCACCATGAATTTGCCCAAACTGGGCTGTTTAGAGGCTCCCTCCACCATGAATTGGTCCAAACTGGGGTTTTTAGAGGCTCCCTCCACCATGAATTGGTCCAAACTGGGGTTTTTAGAGGCTCCCTCCACCATGAATTGGTCCAAACTGGGTTTTTTAGAGGCTCCCTCCACCATGAATTGGTCCAAACTGGGGTTTTTAGAGGCTCCCTCCACCATGAATTGGTCCAAACTGGGGTTTTTAGAGGCTCCCTCCACCATGAATTGGTCCAAACTGGGGTTTTTAGAGGCTCCCTCCACCATGAATTTGCCCAAACTGGGCTGGTTAGAGGCTCCCTCCACCATGAATTTGGCCTAACTGGGGTTTTTAGAGACTCCCTCCACCATGAATTAGTCCTAACTGGGGGTTTTAGAGGCTCCCTCCACCATGAATTGGTCCAAACTGGGGTTTTTAGAGGCTCCCTCCACCATGAATTTGCCTAAACTGGGCTGTTTAGAGGCTCCCTCCACCATGAATTGGTCCAAACTGGGGTTTTTAGAGGTTCCCTCCACCATGAATTTGGCCTAACTGGGGTTTTTAGAGGCTCCCTCCACCATGAATTGGTCCAAACTGGGGTTTTTAGAGGCTCCCTCCACCATGAATTTGCCCAAACTGGGCTGGTTAGAGGCTCCCTCCACCATGAATTTGCCCAAACTGGGCTGGTTAGAGGCTCCCTCCACCATGAATTTGCCCAAACTGGGCTGGTTAGAGGCTCCCTCCACCATGAATTGGTCCAAACTGGGTTTTTTAGAGGCTCCCTCCACCATGAATTTGCCCAAACTGGGCTGGTTAGAGGCTCCCTCCACCATGAATTTGCCCAAACTGGGCTGTTTAGAGGCTCCCTCCACCATGAATTGGTCCAAACTGGGGTTTTTAGAGGCTCCCTCCACCATGAATTGGTCCAAACTGGGGTTTTTAGAGGCTCCCTCCACCATGAATTGGTCCAAACTGGGGTTTTTAGAGGCTCCCTCCACCATGAATTTGCCCAAACTGGGCTGGTTAGAGGCTCCCTCCACCGTGAATTTGCCCAAACTGGGGTTTTTAGAGACTCCCTCCACCATGAATTGATCCAAACTGGGGTTTTTAGAGGCTCCCTCCACCATGAATTTGCCCAAACTGGGCTGGTTAGAGGCTCCCTCCACCATGAATTGGTCCAAACTGGGGTTTTTAGAGGCTCCCTCCACCATGAATTTGCCAAACTGGGCTGGTTAGAGGCTCCCTCCACCATGAATTGGTCCAAACTGGGGTTTTTAGAGTCTCCCTCCACCATGAATTGGTCCAAACTGGGTTTTTTAGAGGCTCCCTCCACCATGAATTTGCCCAAACTGGGCTGGTTAGAGGCTCCCTCCACCATGAATTGGTCCAAACTGGGGTTTTTAGAGGCTCCCTCCACCATGAATTTGCCCAAACTGGGCTGGTTAGAGGCTCCCTCCACCATGAATTGGTCCAAACTGGGGTTTTTAGAGGCTCCCTCCACCATGAATTTGCCTAAACTGGGCTGTTTAGAGGCTCCCTCCACCATGAATTGGTCCAAACTGGGGTTTTTAGAGGCTCCCTCCACCATGAATTTGCCCAAACTGGGCTGGTTAGAGGCTCCCTCCACCATGAATTTGGCCTAACTGGGGTTTTTAGAGGCTCCCTCCACCATGAATTGGTCCAAACTGGGGTTTTTAGAGGCTCCCTCCACCATGAATTGGTCCAAACTGGGGTTTTTAGAGGCTCCCTCCACCATGAATTTGCCCAAACTTGGGCTGGTTAGAGGCTCCCTCCACCATGAATTGGTCCAAACTGGGGTTTTTAGAGGCTCCCTCCACCATGAATTTGCCCAAACTGGGCTGGTTAGAGGCTCCCTCCACCATGAATTTGGCCTAACTGGGGTTTTTAGAGGCTCCCTCCACCATGAATTGGTCCAAACTGGGGTTTTTAGAGGCTCCCTCCACCATGAATTGGTCCAAACTGGGGTTTTTAGAGGCTCCCTCCACCATGAATTGGTCCAAACTGGGTTTTTTAGAGGCTCCCTCCACCATGAATTTGCCCAAACTGGGCTGGTTAGAGGCTCCCTCCACCATGAATTGGTCCAAACTGGGGTTTTTAGAGGCTCCCTCCACCATGAATTGGTCCAAACTGGGGTTTTTAGAGGCTCCCTCCACCATGAATTTGCCCAGACTGGGCTGTTTAGAGGCTCCCTCCACCATGAATTGGTCCAAACTGGGGTTTTTAGAGGCTCCCTCCACCATGAATTGGTCCAAACTGGGGTTTTTAGAGGCTCCCTCCACCATGAATTTGCCCAAACTGGGCTTGTTAGAGGCTCCCTCCACCATGAATTGGTCCAAACTGGGGGTTTTAGAGGCTCCCTCCACCATAAATTGGTCCAAACTGGGTTTTTTAGAGGCTCCCTCCACCATGAATTGGTCCAAACTGGGGTTTTTAGAGGCTCCCTCCACCATGAATTTGGCCTAACTGGGGTTTTTAGAGGCTCCCTCCACCATGAATTTGCCCAAACTGGGCTGTTTAGAGGCTCCCTCCACCATGAATTGGTCCAAACTGGGGTTTTTAGAGGCTCCCTCCATGAATTGGTCCAAACTGGGGTTTTTAGAGGCTCCCTCCACCATGAATTTGCCCCAACTCTGCTGGTTAGAGGCTCAATCCACCCTGATTTTCAAAACAAATGTTGTTGCCAACCTCAAATTACTACAAGGGCCAAATTCACTGCTGGTGACAAGCTCTCCTCACTGCAAGTGCCAAAAACACATGTTTCAAGGTGTTTTCCTACTGTCAGAGAGGTGGTATTGAGTGTGTAAAGTGTGTAGTTTTTAGGCTGTGATGTTGGGGTAATAGAGGGTCTTTGGTGTGTTAGATACCCCCAGACATGCTTCCCCTGCTGTCCCAGTGTCATTCCAGAGGTGTTGGCATCATTTCCTGGGGTGTCATAGTGAACTTGGTGACCCTCCAGACACGGATTTGGGTTTCCCCCTTAACGAGTATATGTTCCCCATAGACTATAATGGGGTTCGAAACCCGTTCGAACACACGAACAGTGAGCGGCTGTTCGAATCGAATTTCGAACCTCGAACATTTTAGTGTTCGCTCATCTCTAGTTATTACAGTATCTTATCTCTACTGAAGTGAATTCCATGTAATACAACATACAATCTATACACAGATGTGGTACTGTAAATCCCAATGAAATAACCAGTGTATACACAGTACTGTACATTATGAACTTTACAAAGATGTGGTTTGAGAACAACTTGCACTAATATGTTACAGATAGACAGACACATGGTTATAGATTATTTGCAGCACTGTATCTACACTGAGGAAGGGTCAACTTTTGTCCTTAAACATTTAGGTAAATTACTCAGTAGTTCAATGTGGCAAATTTGTCAAGCTAAATTTGCAAGAGTTTTAGTTTCATTTGCACCAAAACTGACATGCATGCTGTGCACCACAGCTATTATAGGTTTTAGACACTATTTTGTATTGTGCAATAAGGAAGAGCATCTTACTGGGGACCAAGTTTTAAGGAATTTGTCCCATTTATGCAAGCACTAACCTGTTAGCTCCTCAAATCTGCAAATTTCATAGATTTTTGCAAACCATTCAGGTTTAGTAGGGGAAACCTGTCGCAACCATTTGAGTGGAATTAGTAATTTAGCTGCTGAGAGCATTTGGGTTACAAAGTCATCTCTAGAGGGCCATAGGTATTGGTCAGGTAGACTGAGAGCTATCTGTGAAAGAGTGAGTTTGAAAGGCGCTCCATAGAGGGCTTGTATTTTGCATTGTTTTTCTGTGTGTTCCACACGAAGCACGGAAACCAGAAAAAAGAACAAAGCTGTCTTGAGAACTAAAATTGTGGGAAAATATCAACAGTTTCAAGGTTACAAGTCCATCTTGATGTTCTTTTGTCCACGGTGCGTAACATAGCCAAGAAGCTTACAACCCATGGCTCTATAGCTAATCTCCCTGAACATGGATGGAAGAGAAATATTGATGAACGGTTGCAACTCAGAATAGTCCGGATGGTGAATAAACAGCTTAAATCGGGTTCCAAATAAATTCAAGCTGTACTGCAGGTTCAGGGTGTCCGTGTCAGCACAAATCCCATGTCGACATTGGAATGAAGTACAATTCCAAGAATTGTATCAAAACATAGAATACAGGTGATATGGTTGCAGAGTGAACCTGCAAAGTACATTTGGCTGCAGAGTAAATGCCGTAAAAACGAAGCCCAAAATAAAGCTGCCCACATGTACTTTTTCTTCAAATCCACTCTATTCTGAATTATTTTTCCAGCTTCCCAGTTCATTGTACAAAATAATAAATGGTAGCAAAATGGATAACAATTTGTCTTGCAAACATTAAACCCTCATATGGCTTTGAGAACAGAAAAATAAAAAATTGTACCATCTGGTTAATAGTTTGCACCCTGTCTCTTGGTATTTACACTCAATGGAGCCCTTGTAGATAAACTCAAGTATATTGGACCACTGCAAGTCAGAGAAGACAATATTAAAGTCAGTCTCCCATTTGATCAAGAAGGCAGGCTTATGACCCAGAGGAGGGGAACCATCAGCAAGTAGAAGTGCGAAAGGGAGTATCGGACCAGTACAGATCCGAAACACGATCTCTCAAATGGAAAAATCGACTTGTCAAATCTCTGCAAGGAAGGAAACAAGAACAGGAAATGAATGAGTTGAAGGACTTTCCATGGACCTAGTGGGGGTAGGTCTGGGGCGATGGGTAGGTCCCTACAGGATAATCAATGTCTGGCAGAGCAGAAATGCATGGTCATTTGTTCCCAATTAACTCTTTGGATTTGTCTAATTCATAAACAGGTGACTAAGTCTTTTGGATGCATTCTGATAAATCCATTTGCATCAAATATAGAATAATATAAAGTAAAATGATGAGTTGGAGCAAAGGTCACACCTCTGCAAAGTAATGTCCTTTCCTCTATACTCAAAAAAGCTGCAAACAAATTAACCACATTCAGATTTTCTTATGGATATTTTTGTGTTGTATTCACCACTTTTCTAAAATGTGGATGTGGAATAGGTTGGGCTCCTTGTCCTTGGGGGGGGGCAGAAGGAGCAGAAACAGGAGGTCTTCTGTTACACATGTCTTTCATTTCAATTATGAGACAAATTGTAAGTAAAGGAAAAGATTAAGGTAAGAATACTTAGAATTCTTTTTATTTTTCCTTCTGTGTTTACTTTCACTAATAAAAAAATATAGTTCAGATCAGACCTGGGCATTGTACAGCCCACGGGCCACATGTGGTCCGCATAGGGTGTAGTATAAAGATAGATGCCGATTGGAAAGTCAGATAAATGACCTATGATGACATCATCAAAGGTCCTTTAGCTCACTAGGATATGATAAGACTCGTTAGTAGGCGGAGCCAAAAAGGACAACGTGGTTGGTGTTACACAGAAAGAGCAAGCTGCCGGGAATGGAGACTGATGGAACACAAGGAGGAGAGAAGAGATAGCATGTGTGAGCAAGAGGGGGGAACTGGGGGCAGATGTAGGGGCAGTGAAACTGAAGGCAGTTGGAGGGAGGGGACAATAAACTGGGGTCAACTGGAGGAGGATATTAAACTGTGGGGTTGCTCCCAGTTTAATGTCCACCTCCAATTACCCGTACTGTTTAATGGCCCCCTCCAGCTGCCCCAGTTTAATGTCCCCTTCTAGTTTCTTCTAGTTTCAACTGGGGCTCCAGGAGAGGGACTTAATACTGTGGGACATTTGGAGGAGAACATTATAATGTGGGGGCATATAATGGATGGGTGACTGTAGGAGCATTATACTTTGTGGGGGTACATGGAAAAATAGATGAGAATGGGCAGAGTAAACATAGAAGTGGGTGGAGCTAAATTTGCTACGCATAGCCCTCTAGAACCGTGTCAATTTCTCTTGTGGCCCCATGAAAAAATGCATTGCCCACCCATGGTTTAGATGTAGAGATGAGCGAACCCTGTACGATCAAATAGGTATTCGATCAAATAGCAGGCCGTTCGATGTATTTGTTCCCAATCGAATACCATGCGACATGCGTAGTAAAAATTTGTATCCCCACCCACCTTCCCTGGCGCATTTTTTGCATCAATAACTGTGCAGGGGAGGTGAGACAGGAACTACAACAACGGAGGCAGTGAAAAAAATTGAAAAAAAAACATTGGCTGCCAAAAACATGTGACCCCCCCCCCATTCATAAGAACGACCGCTGCCATATTCGTGTCATTTCGCGGTGAGAGTTAGTGAGAGAAACATATCTGCTGAGGGCTAGATAGGCATTAGCTTGAATAGGCAGGGATAAACCGATGAACAACAACAGCTCTTCTCAGAGCTATACACTGCAGGGACAAGAGTCCAGCTTTCCACGGACAATGGAAAACAGGGATACAGAACAGTTACTTGTTGCTATATATGTGCACACCGTGTGTCTCAGACCTTGGAGAGTGTGCCCCTGGTGGATGTGGACCGGATGGCACATCCTGTTGGAGGAATTAGTCTGGCAACAGGGCGAGTTTTGCATGTACACAGAAAATCTTTGGCCTTGCTGCCTCTGGGCATGCCTCTGCCTGTAGCCACCTTTTTTCCTGCTTAGCTTGCCTCCACATCTACACTGCTTTCCATGCTATACAACACCCCTGTCCATTTAGGGTCGGTGGCCCACCAACTCCTCTTCCAATTGCTCACTCTCCTCTTACTGCAAACCGCACATGACAACAGCATGCCCTGATGTCAACTGTGTCTCATCATCATCACTGAGGATGGAAAATGCTGGTTGCGGGTCCACAACTACAAAATCACCAGGTGATGGCGGATGCTCCAGTGTTTGGACATCAGTACACACAAAGTCGTCTGGTAGCTCCTGGTATTCGGGAAGTGGTTCAACAGAGGGAGAGACAGTAAAAGGACCCGAAAAGAGATCCTGGGAGGGGGCAAGGGTGGGATGACTCTGTTGGGAAGATTGGGCATGTTGGGACGAAGGAAGGGCAGACTCTTGGGTATGAACATGACTGCAGGTAGTGGCTGACTGGCTGCTGGAAAAGCAGCTGGAAGCATTATCTGCTAGCCATTGTAACACCTGTTCCTGGTGCTTGGGCCTGGTCTGCATTGTACCCTGCTTACTGCAGCTGTCATATCAGGAATTGTGATGAGTGCATGCTAATGTTTCTTGTCCAGTGGAAAAATGGGATAGGATTTCACATAAGTCTGCCACCCATGGAAACTCATGGTGCAGAAACTGAGAAAGCTGACTTTGATGAACCCTTGGGTTTTGTAGATGGAACTCCATCAAAGGTCTCTGCTGCTCAACATATGATATCTAGGGTTTCAGCGTGTGGTGACCTCGCACAACAGCCGGTGCTTCAGGCAGAGGTAGGCGTTTCTGGAGTGTATTGAGGCTAGCACCAGGTACTGTAGACTTGCCAACGTGGGAGCACAAGCGCCGCACTTTAACCAGTAGCTTGTGTAAATTGGGGTAAGTTGTTAGACTGTGTTTGAGTCTGGCAAGCTCCAGATCTGCTACCAGGTTCCGGCCATTATCACATACGCCAACCTGCACCTGGGCCCAGGTGCAGCAGGGCAAAAAGCATTGCCATCTCATCCAGGATGGCATCCCTTGGAGGCACTGTGTTGTCTGTCCCCCAAGCTGATGAGCTTCAGAACGTCCTGCTGACGTCTCCCCACACCAGTGTTGTAGCGTTTCCAGCTCGTAGCTGGGGTCGATTTAATGGCGGAGGAGGAGGGTAGTGTTTCAGCACTCCTGCCAGGAATATTGGGTGGGGAGACAAGCATTTTTCCCCATAGACTATAATGGGGTTCGATATTCGATCAAATAGTCGAATATTGAGCAGCTATTCGAAACGAGTAACGAATATCGAATATTTTACTGTTCTATCATCTCTATTTAGATGGTTTCTGAAAATTCCCACAATTATTTCTAATGCCAAATTTGTTCTCTATCCAGTTTTACACTTAGAATAGTTTATAATAAAGCTTAGTAAATAAGCTAGGTCTGTTATGTAAGCTAACATTTAGGCTCATTAATTGTAAGACGTATTGATTGAATTTATTGTAATGTGCTGTTTTTATGCCAATATTTACACTTTAGTGTTAAGTATCCAAGATATATATTCAAAACAATTTGACTTTATTACAAGAGCTAATTACATTTCTGTTTGACCACTGCTGTGTATGAATTATGATCCCATCAATGAACAATTCAGAAGCGCTTTTTTAGAACCAAGCGCCACACTTTGACAGGACTCCATCCAAATAGCATCTGCTACATATTTCAAATGAAATAAACTGGCATTGGTTTACTTTTCTTTTTTTTTTCCAAATTGTAATGGCTTATGCCTATTCCATCTGCCATTTAAAATAAAAACATGGGTTTCTAATTCAAACACAATATTATTAAAATTTAAAAGTTCATATTTATGTGTCATAGCATGTAAAAAATGAAATGAAATGTAGTTTTGCAGCTCAGTAATGATTTTGGTCCTCTATGAAGAATGTCCTTGTTTTCTTTTTCCAGGAGCTTTGTTAATTTTTCATTTGCATGTTTATCCCATTATGCAAACACTGTGCATGTAAATGTTAAACCAACATCTCAGAGCATGGGAATCTGCTGAGATTTTACTGCATGCTCATAAAAAATGTTAATTAATTACTATGATCCTTATTCTTCAGTCTGGTGTAATGTAGATTTTGCTACAATAAGGATTAAAGATTATTTTTTTTTATATTGGCTGACAAAAATATGTTGTGAGATTAACCCTATTAATGCACAACCATATATAATAAACCAGAATGGCAGCTCTCCAACGAGTTTGTTAACCAAAGTGGCTACCTTCTTTGGATTTGCCCCCACTTTCTACATTTGCTGTGCTGCTTTGGATTTACGTGGACAAAATTGTTGGTACCCCTTGTTTAATGAAAGAAAAACCCACAATAGACACAGAAATAATGTGAATCTGACAAAAGTAATAATAACCAAACTACATGTTGACAATCCACAAAGTCTCTGGGAGAATGTCCTATGGACAGATGAGACAAGAATCAAACTTTTTGGCAAGGCACATCAGCTCTATGATCACAGACGGAAAAATGAAGAATATCTTGAAAAGAAGACTGTCCCTACTGTGAAACATGGAGGAGGCTCTGTTATGTTCTGGGGCTGCTTTGCTGCATCTGGCACAGGGTATCTTGAATCTGTGCAGGGTACAATGAAATCTCAAGACTAACAATGGATTCTAGAGAGAAAAGTGCTGCCCAGTGTCAGAAAGCTTGGTCTCAGTCGCAGGTCATGGGTCTTGCAACAGGATAATGACCCAAAACACCCAGCTAAAAACACCAAAGAATGGCTAAGAGGAAAACATTGGATTATTCTGAAGTGCTCTTCTATGAGCTCTGACCTAAATCCTATTGAGCATCTTTGGAAGGAGCTGAAACATGCCGTCTAGAAAAGGCACCCTTCAAACTTGAGACACCTGGAGCAATTTGCTCATGAGGATTGGCCAAAATACCTGCTGAGAGGTGCAGAAGTGTCATTGACAGCTACAGGAATTGTTTGATTGCAGCAATTGCCTCAAAAGGTTATACAACAAAATTAGTAAGTTTATAATAAGTTACGGGAACCGTCATTTCTGTCCAGGCCTGTTTCATGAGTTTTATTATTAAAAAATTATGTTGAAACAAAAAGCAATGTCTGACTTTCATTTTATCATTTTCATAGAATTTCTATTTATTACTTTTGTCATATTCAAGTTATTTCTGTGACCATTGTGGGGCTTTTCTTTCATTAAACGGGGATATGTATAACCAACTATCATCATCATGTTTTAGAGCACATTACAGTAAAAAAAAATATCTTTATTATACCTTTGTTATGTATGACACTTTTGTAAATTAGCTTTAATACTTAATCAAATGCGACTCTAAGCAAATGTTCTTTCATCACTATAAATATTCCTAAAAGTCGCTTGAAAGAAAGTAAGACTCATGCAAAACCCTTAGTTGTAGAAAGTTTTCTATCTAAAACCCAAGATTAATGATTTTCCTAAATCAATTGTGTTTGTCATAAGAGTCATGTAATATAGAATATAAAATAGTTTTAGATTATAAGAAAACAGCCAATATTGTTTTAATATTTTGTCTTCACTGTAGTGAATGTTTTAGAATAAACTTCATCCATGTTGTAAATCAGCATCAAATAACATAACTCACAAAGGCCAGTAAAGAGGTTATATACTGTGGGGACCAATAAAGAGGTCAATATACTGTATGGGAGCCAGTAAAAGGATCATTATATTGTATGAGGGTCAATAAAATGGAAATTTTTAACCTGAAAATTGGGGACAATTCCAGCAAAGAGGGGCACGGCCTGAAATTTGCAATTGTCGGGCCCAGACATAATTTTGTTAGGGGTTCCTGAAATTACAAGTCCAACCCTGAATAGCAACAGGGTATATGCACTATTTTCAATCTCCTATCTATACTGAATTCAAAACTATTTCATATATGTGTCCCATTGTGTTTTGAAAGGTTTTTCTCACCAATCAATACTTACAGCAGTAAAGTGCTATAAACTATAGATTTTGCTGACTTCTGACTTAGTAACCTTTCAAAAACTGTGTGACAGATAACATGATAAATGCAGATACCTTACAGTTAATTTTTATTTAATACCAGCTGATCTGAAAATAGTTTATAATGCTATTTATAACCCAATCTCCTGAAGGTCAATAAGAATAATAAAAATGGATATCCACTTTCAATAAAAACTGAACATCGCGAAAGGTTCACTTTGCATTAGTGACTTATGTGCGATTGGCTATGAATTGTCTAGGAAATATGGTTTGTGCGTGTATGTCACTGCCATATGAAATAAGTTAGTATAATTTAGTTTGGTAGACATATAGTGTAATCATTGACAGGTCCACAATGGCATTACCAAATATTAAATAAAAGTTGGATCTGGAAATTACAGTTACAGTAGAGGAGTAGGAGAGCTCTAGAAAAAGGGAAATCTAATCCTCTAAAAGGATTGTTCAACAATTACATTTTAAGGAAAAACATCCAATGATGTTATAAATTAATAAAAGAAGTCTCACTCAACTTACTGACCTCCTACTATTCCCATTCTATGACTACCAAGCGGCAACATCTCCCAGGAAATAAACTATAGTACCCTTCAAATTTGGGTGTCTCCTTCTGGATCACTATCATTTTACAGCCTGGTTCTGAATCCTCTGGTACTCTGCTGGGTCAGTCCATCACTGTTTTTGCACTAAATTCAAATATGAAGTTATTATGTCACAGTTCAGAGGAGAAACATGTAAAGGAATAGGCAATTACAATAAATGTAAATGACCCATAAATCAATTCAAGTGAATTGCCTGGTTACAGATAGAGATGGGCAAATTGGTTCGTAGAAAAACGACTTCAACCCAATATTCAAAATTGTTATCTTTTTAACAAAAACCATCAATTTAGGATTTGTCTTGGATGAACTAAAACGACCCCTAAGTATAATAGGCGGAGACCCAGTGCAGGTGTAAAAAAAGAAATCATATTCACCTTCTTGTTACCTCTTTTGGGCCTTCTGTCAGTCTACTTCCCTGTGGTATTCTGCACCATGCTATGATGTCATACACCTGGGGTCACTGTTGAGCCTTGTGATTGGGCCTCAGCAGTGACATGAGCACACTGAGCACACTTCCGGTTCTTTCCGAACAAGCTCAGATAGAACCGAGGGTTTGCTATGTCTAAACACCAAATGAGTCTTCTGAGGCTTACCCATCTTTCATCACAGATCTAAACCAGTCTGTGATGTATCTTATGACTGTGAATAGTGGCTCAGGTTGCTGATGGCTTTGCACGCCTGATAGCTTGGCCTGATCCAGATTTGCTAGTTGCAGCACTGCCCATAAATTCTTGCACTGTCTGTTTATGGCATTAGTTCAGGGAGTCAAGGCAAAAAAATCTTACACAATGACAAATCTTCTGACACTACATTTTCAGGATCTGCAGTTGTCACCCTAATTACACAAATTATTTGCTTTGCCTCCTACATCAAAGACATAATTAAAAAATAACTATAATGCTGTATGTAATGCACATCTACATTACACCTAAATTACATATACTGTACAATGTCTCTAAGTGTCAAAAAGAAAAATTATAGCTGCATATAAAGTGCAATGAAATTACATATATTGTTCTTTAAATTACATGTATTTTTCTATATTACCTTGGGTTCAAGACAGAACAACTATGATTATTGGTACTTAAGGACTACAGCTAGTTAATCATTTTGTACTTAAAGATATGGATGTGACCACATTTAACCGATCTCCAATTTAGTTAAGGATGGATAATGAGCACATCAATACAGTAAAAATCCAGATCCAGCAGCAGGTGTAAAACTACTGTGCTACTAGACTGATTTGACTTGGAGACAGTATTTAACCTTTAAAGGGTTTTTTTGGCTCATAATTCATACTGATGACCCACCCATCAGATAGGTCATCGGTATCTCATCTGTTTGAGTTCTGTATCTTGTGCAGATCATGTGTGAGAATCCAAATGTCACACATTCATAGGGAAAATGCTGATGACTTGTGGATAGGTCATACATAGGATAGGTCAATCCAATATGAAACATTCAATGGGGCCAGAAAACAATTTTAAGCCCTGTATAGGGATCTAGACTTTGCTAAAAGGAACAAAGAAGTCTCTACCACTAGGTAAAATCACAGTACACTGTTGTAGACAGAGAGGGAACTAGCAGCTGTGGCTAGGTGGTACAAGTAAGAATTGTAACTTTGTGGCTGTGGCACACTGGCATTGTGTGGCTTAAAGGGGTTTTCCACGTAGAAAATCTTTTGTTTTTTTTCAGAAAGGTCTGTTAGTGCTAGTGCAGTGAATTTCTGGGTGTCTCTGGTTGCTGTTGGCATTCTCTCCCTTTGTTTACATGGTGTAACCTCCTGCTGTGCAGCTTCCTGTGTAGCTGCTACACTAGTTCCCTCTCACTTAGCTCCCCTCCTACTCTCTCACTCCATTACAAACCCCCCATCTCTCTAAGTCTAGTCCCTCCCACCCTCCCTGTATCACTAAGACTAGCGATCACACCCATCACTAGCCCCTCCCACTTTCCCTATATCATGAAGACTTATTTCCATGATAAAATTGATAAGATCCGTCAGGAAATTACTGCCCAAGCCCCAGGTGGCATTGATCTCCTCACCAACCGCACTTCAGACTGTCCATTCTCATCTTTTGAACCTGTTACAGAAGAGGAAGTCTCCCAACTACTTTCTTCATCTCGCCCAACAACCTGCAGTAGTGACCCCTTCCTCTCACACCTTCTCCAATCTCTGTCACCTGCTGTCACTACTTACCTTACTAAAATATTTAACCTCTCTCTCTCTTCTGGAATCTTCCCATCCTCCTTCAAGCATGCTGTTATAACTCCGTTATTGAAAAAACCCTCCCTGGACCCATCCTGTGCTGCTAACTATCGACCCGTCTCTAACCTCCCCTTCATCTCTAAACTCTTGGAACACCTGGTCTATTCTCATTTAATCCGCTATATCTCTGCTAACTCTCTGCTTGACCCCTTACAATCTGGTTTCCGCGCTCTGCACTCTACTGAAATGGCTCTCACAAAAGTCTCCAATGATCTCCTAATGGCTAAATCCAATGGTGACTTCTCTCTTCTTATTCTTCTGGACCTCTCTGCAGCTTTTGACACTGTTGACCATCATCTCCTCCTCACTATGCTCCGCTCAGTTGGCCTCAATGACACTGCGCTCTCCTGGTTCTCCTGTTCTCTCTCAGACCGCACTTTCAGTGTATCATTTGCGGGCTCTGTTTCTTCCCCTCTTTCCCTTGCTGTTGGTGTTCCTCAGGGCTCGGTCCTAGGCCCCCTGCTCTTTTCTCTCTACACAGCCCCCTTTGGACAAACCATAGCCAGATTTGGCTTCAGGTACCATCTTTATGGTGATGACACCCAATTATACACATCTTCCCGTGACATCACCCCTGCACTCATACAGAACACCAGTGACTGTCTCTTTGCTGTCTCAAATATCATGTCCTCACTCTATCTGAAACTAAATCTCTCTAAGACTGAACTACTACTGTTTCCATCATCTAACATATCTGTCCCTGATATATCCATTGTAGTCTCAGACCTTACTATAACTCCTAGGCAGCAGGCCCGCTGCCTTGGGGTCATGTTTGACGCAGACCTTTCCTTCACCCCTCATATTGAATCACTCGCACGTTCATGTCACCTCCACCTCAAAAACATCTCCAGAATATGCCCTTTCCTTACCAGAGATACATTAAAGACACTTATTGTCTCTCTGATTCATTCTCGCCTTGACTACTGTAACTCCTTACTAATCGGTCTTCCCCTCACTAAACTCTCCCCCTCTACAATCCATTCTGAATGCAGTGGCCAGGCTTATCTATCAGGCTAGACGCTACAGCAATGCCTCTGGTCTGTTACATTGGCTGCCTATTCATTATAGAATAAAATATAAAGTTATCACTCTCATCCATAAGGCTCTCCATAATGCCACACCTCCATACATTTCCTCCCTCATCTCTGTCTACCGCCCAACCCGTGTACTCCGTTCACTCAATGACCTAACACTTACATCCTCTATTATCAGAACCTCCCACGCTCGTATACAAGACTTCTCCCGAGCTGCACCACTTCTCTGGAATGCTCTACCCCGGACAATCAGATTAACTCCCAATTTCTACAGTTTCAAACGCAAACTAAAGACGCATCTTTTCAGACAAGCCTATCACAATGTCCAACGTAAACCCTTAACCCTCCTCTGTCCCCACTCCCACATTCCCCACATGATATGATGTCATCTCATGCTAACTTTATAGGTCCAAGCTCCATCCACATGTTAAAGGACACGACTGTTGACGGCTCATAAAGTCTTATGTTTATGTAATGACAGTAACCTCTATTACAAAAGTGTCTGACCTCTGTATAAGCAATGCCGCCCCTGCTACCTCCTGTGTCACCCCCTCTACCTCATAGATTGTAAGCTCTTGCGAGCAGGGCCCTCAGTTCCATTGTGTGAAATGACTTTCTTTGTAATGTATATTTCTGTCTGTATTTGAACCCTACAAATTGTACAGCGTTGCGGAATATGTTGGCGCTATATAATTAAAATTTATTATTATTATTATTATTATTATTATTATTAAGACTAGCAATCTCGTCTATTATTAACCCTTCCCACCCTTCCTGTTTCACTAAGTCTAACGATCCTGCCCATTACTAGCCCCTGCCTAGCTAACATATTCTGCCCACTGCTAGAAAACAGGAAGACAGGAAGGAGCCGTTTCCTGGACACAGGAAGGCTTGGTAAGTATTGATGGGGATAGGAGGGGTGGAGTGACGATGATGTTCTGTTTTGGAAGCGGTGAAATGGAACGTTACCGGATTATCAGAAAGTGTCCCTGGGGTGGTCACAAGACTGCTCCAGGTATATGGGTAATTATAGAGTTTTTTTTAATTGAAATAAATTAGACGTTAGGTGGTGGAGGAAGTTTAGTTTAGCGGTTAATTATCAGTTTATCCTGGACAACCCCTTTATTTGTTAGCTTTGTTTGAGAAGATTTCCAGACCAAAAATTGTCAGAATAAAGCTGACTAATATTGGGAATGTTTCACTTACTTTCTAATAAATCCCTATTTTAAAAAGTCATATTTAGTAATCTGACTGCTCTGCAGGATAACACAGAAGTGTTCAGGTAAGTCCTTGACAACTGTAATTTCAGTCTAAAATTCAACACTGCGAGAGCTGCCCAAAATAGGAGGTTTTGTAGCGGTATTAGGGCCCATTCACAGGGAGTAAACGTGGCGCGCAATGCACTGTGTTTACGGGACGTTTGCGCCGCGATTCTGACGGTGCATGTTTGCGGTCGCGTTAACGCCGCGTTAACGAGCATTAACGAGACCGCAAACATGCACCGTCAAAATCGTAGTGCAAACGTCCCGTAAACGCGGCGCATTGCGTTTACTCCATTTGAATGGGCCCTTACTTTAGAAATGACAGTGGGTATTTCATGGCTTTTAATCTTTGCATTGCAACTTGATAACCTGTACAATAAATTCTCAAGCTGTACGTTAATGTTTTGTCACTTCCACTATACTGGTACTGTAAAGTTGCAAAAGATAAGTCAGTGACTAAGGTTTGTATAACCCATTGGACATAACCTCAAATTTTTCACAACCTTGTGTATTTCAGATAATACCAAATAAGGGAATTTATATTTAGAATTTTCCCCAATATATTCATAAAAGATGCTCCACAAGGAAGCTAAGTCATTGATTTCAGATTTTCTAAGGTGTGTTAATATTTGCTAACTTCTAGAATTCATCTTTATTTCATTAGATTCTGGTTTCTACTTTTCCTCTATTTAATATACCCAAAACTGTGGTCTTTAGTTTCTCTGCACAAGAAATGTAAAGACTTACTTCAATATCCTATATATGTGTAAATATGGACAGAAAAAGTATTGTATCATTATGCTAAGGTTTGCCAAAAAGATGTATTCTTTTTGTACATGATAAATGCTATTCTGTTAAAGGGATCCTATCATAGAAACCCTTTTTTTATGAGTAACACATTGGAATAACCTGAAGAAAGGCTATTCGTCTCCTACCTTTAGATGCCTTCTCCACGCCGCTGTTCTGTAGTAATCCTGGTTCTTGTCGGTATGCAGTCAGTTCTCTCGCAGCACTGGGGGCATCCCCTGCAAGCGGCCTTTTTCTTGTGGCCTGTGGACATGCGCAGTCTGCTCTGCCCGAGGCCTAGAAGTCGAAAACCTGCACCGGAAGAAGAGGATGAAGAGGACACTGCTGACGAAGATGGAGGCGGCGCTGGAGAGAGTTCTCTCGCAGAATTGGGGACACCCACAGTGCTGTGAGAGAACTAATTTGCATTCCGACAAGAACCGGGAATACTACGGAACAGCGGCGCAGAGAAGACATCTAAAGGTAGGAGACGAATAGCCTTTCTTAAGGCTATTCCGACGTGTTACTCATAAAATAAAGGGTTTCTATGAAAGAATCCCTTTAAGTCACTTACTGGTGACTATTTCCTTATACCTGTAAAATCTGAATACCTGAAACCAGTTCAATACATTATAGAGACATCTTAGCTATGATGTAATTCACAAGCATCGGGAAGCTGCACATAGTGCACGCATCACTTTGTGATACAATATCATAAATCATGTTGTTTTGAAGAGCTGTTAATCTCAATACATACATACTTGGACAGGTCCAGCCAAGTGGTGATGGAAAGATAGACCCTTCTGTATATGGATCCCGAAATGGTTTATTTAACAGATACAACTTGTGACTAAGGGGCGTTGCCTCGAAACATGTCAGCGGGTCAATATGCTGTGTTAAAAGTCTGTTGTTTGTTTCTGGGACTTTATTTCCATGCTTAATGTCGTGTTGTGAACAGATCTTTATGGACTATATATTTTTGCAATAAAAGTTAAATTTTAAGATAAGATAAGATAAGATAAGATAATCATTTAATAGTCCCACCTTGGGGAAATTTCAGCGTGTTACAGCAGCATAGTAATACAGATACAGGATAATACAGAGTAATATGTTACAGACGTAGACACAGATAAGCTGAGAAGAGAAGATATACTAGGAGTCCATGGCAGCTAAGGAAAAACAGAAGAGAAAGAGGAAGACCTCATGGTCATCCTCATAATCATTAGTTCTCTGTGCGGAGAGCTCTTCGTTTGGTCTGATGTAGATTATACAGCCTGGTCGCGGTTGGAAGGAAGGACCTGCGATAGCGCTCCTTCTCACACTTGGGGTGAAGCAGACGGTCGCTTACAGTGCTGCCAAGTCCCATCAGGGTCCCATACATGGGGTGGGATTTGTTCTCCCACATGGAGGTCACCACAGACAGTATCCTTCTGTCACCCACCACCTGTACTGGGTCCAAGGGGCCCCCCAGGACAGAGCTGGCCCTCCTGATCAGCCTGTCAAGTCTATTTCTGTCCCTGGTTGATATACTGCTTCCCCAGCAGGCCACACCGAAAAAGATGGCTGAGGCAACCACAGAGTTGAAGAAGGCCCTAAGAAGTGTCTCCCGGACTCCGAAGGCCCTCAGCCTCCTGAGCAGGTAGAGTCTGCTGTGGCCCTTTCTGTGCAGCGCCTCCAGGTGATCAGCCCAGTCTAGTTTATTGTTGAGGAGCACGCCCAGGTACTTATAGGTCCTGACTATCTCAATACATGTTCCTTGGATCTCCACCGGGGTCGGAGCACCTCTCCGTTTACTAAAGTCCACCACCATCTCCTTGGTCTTCCCAGCATTAATCCTGAGCTGGTTCTGCTGGCACCATTCAACAAAATCCCGGTTTAAGTCTCTGTATTCCCTATCATCGCCATCAGTGATAAGGCCGACTATAGCAGAGTCATCGGAGTACTTCTGTAAGTAACAGCTGGATGAGTTGTGCCTGAAGTCAGCAGTGTACAGTGTGAAGAGGAATGGGGCAAGAACTGTACCTTGAAGTGCCCCCGTACTACAGATCACAGTGTCAGACACACAGTCCTGGGCTCTCACATACTGAGGGCGGTTTGTCAGGTAGTCTAGGATCCAGTTGGACAGGTGGTGGTCCACACCACCAAGGTTCAGCTTCTCCCTCAGTAGCCCTGGCTGAATGGTGTTGAACGCACTGGAGAAATCAAAGAACATTATTCTCACAGTGTTCCCGGGTTTCTCCAGGTGAGAGAGAGCTCTATGAAGAAGGTGGATGATGGCGTCATCTACCCCAATGCCTGGCCGGTAGGCAAACTGGAGGGGGTCCAGAGCGGAGCTCACTAGGGGGCGTAGGTATGTCAGGACCAGTCTCTCTAGCACCTTCATCAGGTGGGATGTCAGTGCTACAGGTCGGTAGTCATTGTAGCCCATCGGGTTGGGTTTCTTTGGGACTGGTACCACGCAAGATGTTTTCCACAGTTGAGGTACCACCCCCAGCTTCAGGCTCATATTGTACATGTGCGTTATAATACCACACAGCTGGTCACTGCACATTTTAAGAACTCTTGCGCTTATACCATCAGGTCCCCCTGCTTTGTTCGCTCTACATTTAACTACATTGTGCTGGATACATTTTTTTCCTTTTTTGATTCTTTGCCATTGTGTCCTTGCCCGGAGGACAGTATCCGTGCCGCCGTAGAGCCTCCATTTATATATATCATAGAGTATCGGCTGTGGACTGTGTTTTTGCGTGTTCTTTACTGAATATTTTCGTTTGTTTTCAATTATTGTGTTAGAACTTTGGCCCACAAATGATCCTCTGATATTCTTATGGGCTAAAACACCCTAAAGAACAACCATGCATGTGTTAGATATGAGCAGCTTCACTTTAGGAGTGGCTATTTTCTTATATAATGTAAGCAAGGGCTATGATAAACTTCACAAAAAGTTTAGAATAATTTTATTTACCCCGTAATGACACAGCCTATTTCGGCATTTACAACAAAGCATACGTTTTGGTTTTTTCATCCTTGTCTTCTGATTGCCATAACTTTTTTTCCATTAATGTAACTATACAATTGCTTGATTTTGCTGAGACAATTTCAGTTTTTAAATGGAACCATAAAATGTATTAAAAATATTTTCAGGAAAAAATAACAATTCTTTAATGTTTTGGTTTATTTTTTTGTATATTGTTTTTATATTGGTCACAGTATAAAATGACATGCTCACTTTATTCTATGGCTCAGTACAATTTTTTTGTTTTTTTGTATTGCCATATTCAAAAACCCATAACTTTTCCCATTTTTTTTGATTTTGGTGATATAGGGGTACATACAGTATTATTTTGTGAAACAAGCTGTAGTTTTCATCTACACTCTTTTGGGGTACATTCAACTTTTTGATCACTTTTTATTTCATTTTTTGGGGACAGAAGGTTAACAAAAATTTCAATTTCTGTGGGTTTTTTACAGAGTTCACCATTTTCTAGTATAAAGTTTTTTGTTAGAGGAAAATTGTGATATGTTTAATGATTATTTCTGCTTTTGTGATATGTTATTACTCTTTTGTTTACATTTTTGTTTAGTCTCCTTAGGGGCCTCAAATCTATATCTTGATCGCGTGTCTAATACTTTGCAATACTTTTGTATTATAGGGTATTACACATGTCAGTCCATTAGACCCAGCCTCTGGCTGGGCTTAATAGGCTTCCATCCATGTCAGTGCAGGAGGCCACAGCCAAGCCTCCTATTCCCACTATCGCGCTTGCAGGGAGGTGAGAGTTTGGCAGAAGGAATCTCTTCCCTCTGTCTAAACACTTTACATGCTGTGGTTACTATTGACCATGGCATGTAAAGGGTTAGACTGCCAGACATTTCATTTATCCATCCCCAGCACTGTGGCAGGGATCCAGCATTACCTGTGCGATCAATAAGAGAAATATATTTGTCATGAAGCATTGTCTGCTCCATACTCATGACGAATACATTAGTCATAGAGTAGGAAGAGGTTATCCAATATACAAAGAGTGTATGTAGGACATATTGTAAAAGTCTTCACAACAGTCTTATATTGCATAATAGCTGCTGTATCTAAATATGTTTTCATAATGAATGCGTAAATTGAAATCCAATTTCTGAGACTCTGACTTATAGTACATTACATTATCCGACCTTTCAATTTGATATAATAACTTAATTACTATCCTAATATCCATTATTGGCTTGCTCAGTGTGATAAAATACTTAAACGTAATGTCATCTTTGCTAAATTGTCCCTTTGATATCATACAATTGTCTTACAGTGACACCTACTGGGATTAGGGAGGCTTTAGCAAACATATCCCGAGATGATACATGGCTACACAAAAGTTTACAATGGTTGCACACAATGGTTGCACACAATGGTTTTTCACTGATAAATTCATATGTACAATCTCTGACTCATTCGGTTATTTCTATCTATATATATTTATTCTGTAAAATGTACGGTATATATTTGCTTTTAGCAAATCTGCCTCAAATTTATAAAACTTAGGAACAAATTTTGGGCTTCCTATAAAAGTATAAATGTACATATATTGTAGTATATTAAACTATGAACATGGCTGTATCTTTTAGTCACAAATAGTAACACATCACTGGTCAATATTAAGTTAAGAATGAAATCCTCTGACTGACATGTCAAAGCCTCAACAAAGAGATTTACTTAAAAAAAAGAGATAACATTGAACATAGGTCAATGATAGAACAAGTGAAGATCTGGCTCCAGGTATAATCTTCATGCTTCTCCATTAACATCACTACAACTTACAAGTAGTTTCTAGAGATGAAGCGAGTACTGTTCGGATCAGCCGATCCGAACAGCACGCTCCATAGAAATGAATGGATGCACCTGGTACTTCCGCTTTGACGTCGGCCGGCCCTTAACCCCCCGCATGCCGACTTCATCCATTCATCTCTATGCGAGCGTGCTGTTCGGATCAGCTGATCCGAACAGTACTTGCTCATCTCTAGTAGTTTCCATTTTTATTTTATACATAACTAAATCACTTTATTATAGGAAATATTGTGTTAAATTTCCTCCGTATGTAAAGATCTAAGATAGTCAATGGTAGGAATTGAAGATGTATAAATGGTAAGGAACTGAAACACAAAGTATTAGGGTACATGCACACGATCACGATTTCTATGTGGAAAATCTGCACTAAAATCCACATTTATATGCTTGGAAAAATCACCAAAGCCCACAAATTTTGGTGTGGTTTGAATACATGTATGTGGATAATGAAGGTGAACACTGCTTCTTATTGTACATGTCCACAGCCTCAGAGACAAATGTGAAATGTGCTGCAACCATAATGTGATTATTTGCAGCAGAAAATCTGATAGGACATCATATACGAATACTTATACAGTCATAGAACAGACTGTTCAGCAAGACCCTACACATATTTCAACTTTTTATGAAAACTCAGATACCCTTTAAATTTACGTAACTTTTATGTTTATATTTGTTAGCATTTATCTTTGCTAAACTTCATTTTCATATTAAGATAGATCTATTAAGACTGTCTTTTCATACACCAGTCTTAATGAAGATTCTGACAAGGGACGCCTGATTTATCAACACTGTTTTCCCAAACAATACAGATAAAATGTATTCTTCTAAAAACTGATGCTAAAGGTTTGCCTAAAATTTGCTTTTTTTTACTGTTGAGAAAAGATAACTGTTTAATTGGCAAAATTTATTTAATAAAGTTTCAATGGTCATCAAAGTTATCAGACCGCAGACTTGTTTCCTAGAGTCATTATTGTAGGCAAACATTTTAAGTGCTATATATGAAGCTTGAGTCATTTGATACAAATAGCAATTTTCCTGGAAGTTGCAGCCATTTCATCCTCGTTCCATTCACAGTAGCAATGACTGTGCCATAATCAATGACTGCAGCCTGGAAAATGATGTCAGTTGTAATTATAACATCAGACAATTGTCCTGACTGTGAGAACACTATTTCTTGTGCTGCTGTATAAAATTATACGATTTACAATTGTTTGTAATTTAATGCAATGAACAGGAAGATATAACATGGACTGCAAAATAACAAATATTATTACTGATTAGGGCATGTGGACGTCGTAGTCTCACAATGAAGTCATTTATTACTACATACTAGTGCATCTCAATAAATTAGAATAGCATCAAAAAGGAAAGGACTGTTGCTCAGTGGTCAAAGGTGTTTTCAAATGAAAGTAAATTTTTCAGTTCATTTTAAAGGTCCCAGAGTCTGGAGGAATAGTGGAGAGGCCGCTGTAAACAATCCAAGCTGCTTAAGGTCTAGTGTGAAGTTTCCACAATCACTGATGGTTTGGGGAGCCATGTCCTCTGCTAGTGTAGGCCCACTGTTTTTTTTTATCAAGACCAAAGTCAGTGCAGCCATCTACTAGGAAATTCTAGAGCACTTCATGCTTCCCTCTGCCCACAAGCTTTTTGGAGATGGAAATTTCACTTTCCAAAAGGACTTGTCACCTGTCCACATTGCCAAAAGTACCAATACCTGGTTTAATAACCACAGTGTCACTGGGCTTGATTGGCCATCTAAGTCGCCTGACCTTAATGCCATAGAGAATCTATAGGGTATTGTCAAGCGGAAGATGAGAGACCCCAGACCCAAAAATGCAGACGAGCTGAAGGCTACTATCATACAACCTGGACTTCCATAACACCTCTGCAGTGCCACAGGCTGATTGTTAGGATTGTGCAGAAGTTGCGGCCATGAGATGGGTGTCGCTGCCTGTTCCTCTGCACAGTCCAGGGTTGCAGGGGTTAACCTTCCTTGCAGCAGCCGGGCGTGGTCGACTGGTTGATCGACATGTGTGTGTGTGTGTGTGCGTGTGTATATATATATATATATATATATATATATATATATATATATATATATATGGGTTCCAGCCTGTAAACATTATTGGCCCTAGCTAGTAAATTTCCCCTGAGGTAGCAATGCCATTGTTAGTCAGGCAGCATGCTGCTTTGTATGTGTGTGGTAAAACTCAGTAGGTTTAGCTAGCATTCCTTCTCAGACAGGGTGACTGGGAGTGGGCTTGGCAGTAGTTGCCTGGGTGGTTGGGTGGAACAACTACACACAGGGTTTACTTGGTCTCTGGCTTGTCCTGGGGTTCAGGCTAGCCAGTTTGTTTATTTGTGCAGCTGCTCTGACTGCACAGGACTCTATGACTGGTAACAGAGCAAACCTGGTTATTTAATTTAGCTGGCAGTGACATCAACTGTCAGTCACTGTTCACACCAGGTTTTTAGTAGTCAGTAGCCCAGAGGGCTCCGCAGGGTTTTTCAGTTTAAGTTTTTTTTTAATAAATCCTGCTGACCATAACACTGATCCCTCCATGCCACATTGCCGCATTGATGCCGTCATTAATGCAACAGGAGGCCCCACCAAGTATTGAGGATATTTACTGGACAGGCTTTTCATTTGGTCAACATTTCTGTGTTTTTTTACAGTTGGTCTTATATAATATTCAAATTTTCTGAGATAACGACTTTTGGGTTTTCCTTGGCTGTAAGCCATAATCATCATAATGAAACAAAAAAAGAAGCTTTTCCGCAAGGATGGGGGGGGAGGGGGCTTAGCCTAAACCCACTTTTCTAGAAAATAACATTGTTTTAAAATCTTAAAGCGATAATGCTTACTATCTTATGAGGGTTGTTGAGCCTTTAGTCCCACTTGAAGTTCCCAGTGAATAAAGTGTGTTTCCTGGCCCTCTAACTATGCAATGGCAGCTGATATCACTTCAGAGTCAGATGCTGATCTTTTGCTGTGCGGGTTTTTTTTAAATTTTGGGAATGACTGAAAGTCACTTGGGTGAAGAATACATAGTTATGACTACAGTAAATGAGATCGCAGGCATGGCAATTTTGTACTGTAGCTGAAAGCATTGTCTTGAAGGAGGAGTACGGCTCTTCTCCTTAATAACTTCTCATAGTTGTCTGATATCTTGTTTTATTGCTTCTCTGTGACAGATCTGCTCTTCTCTAGGTATTCCTACATGATAGAACCATCCATATCCAAAAACTGTCAAAACTAAACCATCTAAACTGTCTAAAGCTAGTATCTGTATCTGGTATTTCTGGGTCATCATTTATTTCAACAGATCTCTTCTGGACATGCTTTCTTTCCGTGAACATTCTTGGTACCTAACAAGAAAGCTGTCTTGAAGGTTCTGCATTTTCGCAGGACTCTCTTTCTGTGCCAGGTGACTATGCAGCCAATGTCTGCATCATGAATTATTTCCAATGACACTCCTTTCAGGTAAAGGTCCTTTATCATGCCACATAATTCACTTTTCTCTATTTCTAAAGTTTAGCATCACAGACAATTTAAGGAAATCTATAAATTTGCCTTAAATTTGTCTCAATAGATTTTAAAATTATAAAATATATTCCCCAAAATTGCATATCTCTATGCAGTGGCGTAACTAAGAATGGCGGGGCCCCGTGGCGAACTTTTGACATGGGCCCCCCATCCCCAAACCGATGCCGAAGACCTCGACTGACCCCCTCCTCCGCACTCTATTATGTCCCTTAGTAAGCCCTGCACACAGTATTATGTCCATTAGTGGCCCCTGCACACACTATTATCCCCAATAGTGTCCCCTGCACACACAGTATTAACCCCTATAGTGTCCCCTGCACACAGTATTAACCCCTATAGTGTCCCCTGCACACGCAGTATTAACCCCTATAGTGTCCAATGCACACAGTATTAACACCTATAGTGTCCCCTGCACACACAGTATTAACCCCTATAGTGTCCCCTGCACACACAGTATTAACCCCTATAGTATCCCCTGCACACACAGTATTAACCCCTATAGTGTCCAATGCACTCACAGTATTAACCCCTATAGTGTCCAATGCACACAGTATTATTAACCCCTATAGTGTCCAATGCACACATAGTATTAACCCCTATAGTGTCCAATGCACACAGTATTATCCCCCATAGTGTCCCCTACACACAGTATTAACCCCTATAGTGTCCCCTGCACACAGTATTATCCCCCATAGTGTCCCCATATGTCCCACTGTGGACACCTATAAACATTTATTATACTCTGGGGTCTGAAAAGACCCCAGAGTATAATAATCGGAGACCCGGGGGATTAAAACCATTAAAAGAACAGAGACAGTTGCTTACCTGTTCCTGTCGGCCACCGCTCTTGTCCAGCTTTAATGACGTCAGACGTCACATGACCCGGGAAGCTGGCCTGGGTCATGTGACGTCAGAGACGAATGACGGAGGCCTGGCAGGATCGTGGAGAGGTAAGTAACACTGTTTTTTATGTTACCTTACCTCTCCGGTCTGCCGATCATTATACTCGAGGGTCTGCAAAGACCCCCGAGTATAATGATAGCCTCTGTGGGCCCCGCGGTGTCACTTGCCGATCCCGGCCCAGCCAGGATCGGCAAGTGAATAGGGCCCGTAACGGACTTAAAAAAACAAACAAAACCGCAGCGGTAGAGGCTGTCACCGGGCCCCCTAATGGCCCGGGCCCTGTGGCAGCTGCTACTGCTGCTACCACGGTAGTTACGCCCCTGTCTCTATGTTTGCCAGAAGTGGTTCAGAGCAGGCAAATCTTTTTTAACAACCCTTGTACTTGTGTCCAAGTGTTGGTGTGTGAATTGCAACCTTTTTGTTAGCACGTTGCTATATTGTATTGAATTGCTTTGATGTGAAACGGGTAATATAACAGTTAAGGATTTTACCGATTGTTTAGATCAGGGGTCCTCAAACTGCGGCCCAAGGGCCACATGCGGCCCGCCAAGCACTTCTGTCTGGCCCCGCCGACAATGCCGGCAGTCATGCATTTATAATGAAGCTCCTGGGGAGCTCGGGCCAGGCCATGGAGCACACTTCTCTTTACCTGTTGGAGGGCACCGCTCCCAATGTCTGTGCGACCTGCTCTGCCTCTGGCCCACTGTTTAAAAAGTTTGAGGACGCCTGGTTTAGACTATTGTCTACCATAATATGTAAGTAAATATATATATATATATATATATATATATATATATATGGTGTTTAGCGATGAAGACCAGAGTTGTAATGATTGGTGACTTTCAATGAAAACTGGTGGTGTTCAATGATGAATGCTGCTGAGAAAAGCAACACTTTAAAGCCTGTAATGTGATGACGAATGTGTGGTATAAACTTATTGCTAAACAGTTCCGGGACTGATCCAGGATTCTGACGTATTGTAATGAACATATGACACATTTAACTTAATGAGTCTTTGAGTAATGGAGAAAGTTTGACCTCAGGATTAGCAAGTTTAAGCCTCCTAGGGACCTAAACGTAATGAACATTGATTTTCTGTGATCACTATCCATTATCTTTACACACCTATATTAGAACCAAAGAAAACAACATGTTTAGCATAATTTTAAAGTGTCAATAACCTTTATTTGGAGCCTACACTTGATCTTCATACAATTGGTGAGACTAGGTAATAAATATTGAATGGACAAATTACAAATCAAAATAATATATGTTGTAACGTATAAGAATTCTTCTTTCCTCCACTTATTTGACTGTTTGCCTGCAATAAACTATCACTCTGAAATATATGTGTTAACATTTCTATTCTGCTTAACAGAAGGTCACATAGGTGTCATGTGATCACTCACAACAGAAGTCTATGGTGAGGGGAGGAATGAGCAGGAGAACTGTGTGAGAGGAGAGGTGGGTGCAGAGCTAAATAGGAGGATTTACATCTCACCGTAATCTATCTACTTTATTCATATCAATACAGGGGGGTACAGAGAGTGTGTTATTCAGCAGATCTGTCTCTCCTTTTAGTGTACTGTCTATGGCAGATATCATACAGCGAGTATCCATCCTCTAGCTCATACTGAACTAAAAATTAGAGATGAAGCAAAAATGCAGAATATACATCAGAATAATCTCCAGATATATGGTAGTGTTATTCCTCCCATACATACAGTAGACTGGAATATTGATTTGTGCAAATGTTGACATATTTAAAAATTTCCAAAAGGATTAAAAGAATTACGTTGTATGTTAGCCTTAGCAGCGCTCTTTACCAATAAAATCATAATTTTATATGTGTAATGCAGAACAGGAAGGGGAAGTCTGGAAAAAGGAGAATCTAACAGGCCACCATAAATTGTATGAACATAGCTTTGGGATTATGTTGAGGTAATTTATTTGAGTAGGAAGAACTCAGTTTAGGAACATTGTGAAATATTTCACTAGACCACCAGGTATGTTGTCCGTGACTATGTCACCCTTGAAACATTCATTATTAACGGGATATTATCATCTGAGACATTTATGACATATCCATCGGATATCCCATAATGTCCTATAGATTCAGTTCCCCCAACCCCTAGAGTATTCCATGTAGCTCAGCTATTCTCAGAAGTCCTATAGAAATGAATAGAGAGGGCTAGGAGGCATACTGCAGTGAGATAGATGTAAGTATCCAGTGGATAGATCAGAAAAATCACAGATAAAAATACCCCTATTAACCATATTAACCACCACTCAATATGTGTAAAATGTCACCAAATCTTTATATACTTTTTCATTAATACATCACTAATTAAATCTATATGTTGTAAAGCCATGGAGAGGGGAGGGGGAGGAAGTGGAAGGTTTCCCAAAGCATAGAAACATCTGATCCATAGAGAGACATTTTTCTTCCACAACAAAAGTGGTTTTTTTTTCCAGAATTACTAACCTGCCTTCTCCTAACAGAAAAGACTCTTTGAATGCTGCTCATATGTGTGTCTGTACAGAGTATAGACCACAATCACTCAGATAATGAACAGTAGTAATCTGTAGTCTGTTTTCTTCACCGCTCTATTGAATTATAAATAAAAAATAAAAAGAAATCTATGGGCAGCCTGTCACCACATAGCAAGTCATCAAAAACTGAGAAGAAGGTAGTATGAGAATACAGAATTCAAAGGCGGACTGTATGGCAGTTTACAATGCACTTTACTGATATTAGAGAACAGAAAAGTGATTTTGCGAGAGGACTTAAACTTTAATATGTGCCCGGCTAACAGTAAGAGACAGACAAGCCACGCTGTACAAAAATCCACAATTCTATGACATGATTGCTTCTTTTTGGTGTGCTGACCATTTATTGAAATGTCAGATGTTAGATCAATTGCAATATTTTTTTTTTTTTTAAATCAGACAGATATTGGAATTTTTCTATTTCAATGCAGCTGTCAGGTATGCAAAATGACAACATGACTCACTGGCATATTGGTTATCGCAATTGAATTGGCTTGTCAGCAGTGGATGACAAGTTGTCATTTTCCCATCCTGTATTGTTAATAACCACGATGGATATTGTTGTCACTAATGAGAATGCATATATCTGGAAGTGAAAAAAAACACATTAGCAAACTAACTAAAACTAAATTATCAATATGATCCTCTTTAAAGTCCTTCTCTGCCAAGATTTGCTGTCTGTTGGAGTCCAAGACTCTGACAACAAACTGCTCCCTTCTCAGCCACTGTTACTACAACAGAAGTGTCTACTGTTTCCAGGTCTCATTGACACCTATAGAAGTCACTTATATCTCTCTAGCAGTATCATGTCAAAGACAGGGTGGGTTCACACCTGCACCCGGTCTCCACTTTCAGGTTTCTGTCTTCTGCCTGAGAAACTAGATGGAAACCGGCACTCAGTTTTCAAACCCATTCATTTGAATGGGTTTGCAAAGTGTCCGTCTGTGAGTGCCAGTCAGCGCCGCACCTCCCATGAGGCAACCTGAAGCGACCGCTTCAGGCGGCGCTATGCCAGGGCCCCGGGGAGGGCGGCATTTTTGTTTACCTAAGCCAGTCCAGGACAAGCTGTCCTGGACTGGCTTAGCGTCACCGTCACCAAGCGGTGGATTGGGGAGGCCCTGTGGATGCAGCGCTGCTCCAGCGGCCTCCCCTCACGCTCAGGCAGAGAGCAGGTCCTCTCCCTGCCTGCTCTCTGCCTGCTAACGCCGCTCTGCCATGCCCCCTTCGCTCCGGCTTTCTGTCGTCCGCCTCGGGCGGCGAACAAGGTAGGTTCACCCCTGGTGCCAGTGAGCATCTTCTGCCTCTCCGCGGTGAAGTGTTTTTTTTTTTTTCAACCGGACACAAAGACGGACATGCAGGACTTTGTGTCCGGTTAAAAAAAAAAAAAAAACGGACCAGAAGAGACTCATTGGCGCTAACAGGTGGACACTGAATGCCGGGTTTCTGTCTCCTGTCTGTAGATCAAACTCATAAAGCGGAGACCTGGCGCAAATGTGAACCCGCCCACACTTGTATGTTTTACATCTCACCATTCATCCATGTGGCATATTTAACATCAAGTATCTAAGTGGTGGAAAACTGATTAAATCGCCACAATCCAAGTAACTTACCATAATCGAGAACCAAAATAGCCACAATATCCTGTTATACTAATAACTTCTATTGTGGAATTACTTCCCAACTCCAGAGTAAATTTTAAAATACTGTATACTGTATCAGATATTGCGGTTATACTGTAAATAGGTGTCCCAGCAGAATAGAGAACAGATCTGGAGTATGGTATAACTAGTGTATGTCATATCAAAGTGCCTATGTCTGATAAATTTGTATATATAATGCTCTATATGGGGTTGTCTCGTGATCCTTGTTTTATGGTGTATTTATAACAAATTTACATGTAACTCCAAGTGCTATGCACTATGTGCTATTTCTCACTTATGGCATTACTGTGTTGGCGTTAGACTTTACTAAAGTATGGGCACCGCATTTTAGAATATCTAGAATGTAGGATTACTATGTACGCCCAATGTGCACTAAATACGGAGATATCTGCCGTGACTATTTGAAGCTCTTCAGTAATGTCAATTCCATCCAAAGGTCTGGAGTCAGAAGACAGAATTGTTTTTAGATTACAATTAGAGATGAGTGAACACTGTTCAATCGAATAGATATTCGATCGAATATCAGGCTGTACAGTGGAACCTCGACATACGGGAGTGGGTTACGGCACACACGTGTGTATGCTGTAACGGTCTGTACATACTACACTCCCCATGTACTGTTGTTTAAGGAGTCTAGTTGAATATCAGACTGTCAGCTTACTGTGGCCTATACACTTGAGAAAGGGCACTCTGCCCGAAACGCGCAGTGTGTGCTTTATACGAAAATAAAGTTTATCCATTTGGCAATCAGTTGAGAGCGGTGATCCCCTTTAATTCCTGGTCCTTCGTAATATCATTTGACTCCAAAGGTGGCACGGATCCTGCCGTCCTGGGGCGGAATCCCCCCCATCTTGAAGTTGTTCAAAGCTATATATAATGGTTGTGCACACAACCTTCTAAAGGTGAGAAGCTTTTTTCACTTTAACGCTCATTTATCCATATGGTACTTCACCATATGCGGCTCGGTGCTGTTCTCTGTTCTTTATCTTTAACTAAGAAGAAGAGGGTGATGTCCATAGAAATGAAGCAGGAGCAGATAAAGTTACATGAGAAAGGGACTTGTGTTATAGAACTTGCTCGGATGTACGAACGGAGTACATCCACTATTTGTACGATCCTAAAGCAGAAGGACATCATTAAAAGTGCTAAACCAGCGAAAGGCACAACGGTATTATCCCAACTTAGGACATCAGTGCATGAGGAAATGGAGAGGTTATTGCTAATATGGATCAAAGAAAAGGAGCTCGCAGGAGATACAGCAACCGAAGCAATCATCAGCGCTAAAGCTCGTGCGATATTCTCAGACCTAAAAAACAATCAACTTTCAATGTCAGAAGATCAAGACGAGTTCAAGGGAAGTCATGGCTGGTTTGAAAAATTTCGAAAGAGAACTGGAATTCATTCGGTGGTAAGGCATGGGGAGGCATCAAGTGCAGACATGAAAGCAGCGGACAAGTTCATAACGCATTTCGCTAAGCTAGTGGAAGAAGAAGGCTACGTCTCGCAGCAAATATTTAACTGTGATGAAACGGGCCTATTTTGGAAAAGAAATGCCCCGTAGGACTTACATCACTGCCGAGGAAAAACACATGCCAGGACATAAGCCCATGAAGGACCATCTAACCCTTGCATTGTGTGCAAACGCGTCTGGTGACTACAAAGTGAAGCCACTTCCCATTTACCATTCAGAGAATCCTCGAGCGTTCAAGACCCACAAGATCTTGAAGGAAAAACTGCATGTTATGTGGCGCTCCAATGCAAGGGCATGGGTAACAAGGCAGTTTTTCGTTGACTGGGTAAATCTTGCTTTTGGTCCTACAGTCAAGCAGTATCTGTTGAGTAATAATCTCCCCCTACGTGCCTTACTGCTCCTCGACAATGCTCCAGGCCACCCACCCGCTCTTCAAGATGACATCCTTGAAGAGTTTCAATTTATCAAGGTTGTCTTTCTCACACCCAACACAACTTCAATCTTGCAACCAATGGATCAGCAGGTTATATCCAATTTCAAGAAACTGTACACAAAGCATTTATTCCGCCGATGTTTTGATGTGACAGAAAATACCAATTTGATATTGCGCGAGTTTTGGAAGGATCATTTTAACATAGTTTCATGCCTTAAAATGATTGACCTTGCTTGGCAAGAAGTGTCAATACGGACCCTGAACTCGGCATGGAAGAAGCTGTGGCCTGCTGCGGTTGAACCAAGTGACTCTGGTGGGGTCGGGGACGAGACCGACATGCCATTGGAAGAGATTGTGTCACTCGGCAAGTCGATGAGTCTGGAGGTAGACGAGGGCGATATCATGGAGCTTGTCGAGGAGCATGAAGAACCACTCTCTACAGAGGATCTGAAGGCGCTGCATGAGATGCAACAGACTGAGATGAGTCAAGAGATGAGCGGTAGTGAAGAAGAGGTACAGGAGCTGCAGGAATCTATTCCTACAAGTGAAATAAAATCAATGCTAGCACAATGGGAGAATATTGTACGATTCATTGAAAAGAATCATCCTGAGAAAGTTGCTACGAGTCGTTCAGCAGCACTGTTCAATGATACTTCATTGACTCATTTCCGCAACATTTTGAAGAGCAGACAAAATCAAATGTCACTGGATAAAGAACTGCTCCAAGTGAAGATCCTGAAAGTGCAGCCAAAAAGGCAAACACAAATGATTAGTGTACTGTTAACGTAGGCTACACACGTAAAGTTAAGCATAACTTCAGTTTAAAGTTTAGGAGCATTCACACGGAGTAACGCCGAGCGTGTATCACAGCCGTACACGCCGGCGCTACGGCAGGCTGACGAACACTTCCCATTCACTTCAATGGGAGCGCTTGTAACAGTGGAGTTACGAGCGCTCCCATTGAAGTGAATGGGAAGTGTTCGGCAGCCTGCCATAGCGCCGGCGTGTACGACTGTGATACTGTACACACCGGCGTTACTCCGTGTGAATGCTCCCTTTAAAAGTTTTAAAGTTAGGAAAGTGTACGTTCAATATTTTTACAATTTTATTGTCATTTGTATGCAACTGTTGTTTTGCTGACATAGTTTAAGAAAGTGTTGTTTATGTAGCCTAAGGGAGCATTCACACTAGCGTCAGTGTCCAACAGCTAGTCTCGCTCGTCCTTCCTCCCCTCGTCCTTCCTCCTTCCTCCCCCTTGCTCGTATTTCCTCCCCCTCACTCCGTTAGCCACACTTGTCTTTTGCCAATGTAAGATTACTGAGTACTGTACTGTACCATGTACATTTAATTAAAAATGTGTTTTTCTTCAGCATTTTGGCTAATTTTTGGACTTTTTAGAGGGCTGGAACCAATTAGATTTATTTACATTATTTTCTATGGGAAAACTCTGTTCGAGATACGAGTAGCTCGACTTACGAGCTCGGGTCTGGAACGGATTAAACTCGTATGTCGAGGTACCACTGTATTCGATTTCAATCAAATATCATGAGCCAAATGCACTAAAAATTTGATTTCCCTCCCATCTTCCCTGGCACTTTTTTTGCACCGATAACTGTGCAGGGGAGGTGGGACAGGAACTACGACAAAGGAGGCATCGAAAAAAAATCGTAAAAAGTAATTGGCCGACTAAATCAGGTGACCTCCAATTTATACGAATGGTGGATTTAACATTCGGTTAATTTGAGACTGAGAACTATGTGACTGTGAGACAGACAGGGATAGATGTACAGGCAGGGTTAGCTAGGGATTACCATTATTTAGGTGGGAAGGTTCCTCACCCAGCTCTTTGGGGCTCTATCTGGTTGGGATCCCTGTCAGCTTGCGATATGCGTGAGCTGACTTTTTCCCATAGGAATGCATTGACCAGCGTTGATTGGCCGAATGCCATGCAGAGTACAGCATTCGGCCAATCAACACTGGTTCTGCCGGAGGCTCGTATGTGAGGAGGCAGAGTCTAAGATCAGACCAGAATGGAGGAATTATTCAGGAATTATTCATCATTTAGAAGTTGTTCATAATATGAACATACACAATCAAATGTACATAGCCAAAAAGTATTATAAAGTGCACTGACTTATGATGATAGCTATGTGAGGCACAATGGTTTTAAATACAGTTGTAACATCTCTGCCTGTTCGGGCCTCTGCGCCACCCTCTGCTCGCATGCTGCGGCGCCGGAGGCGTGTGCAGTTTGACAATTTGCTTAAGGTTTTTAGTTGCACTGTGTGAACACGGCTCTAGTCCTTAATTGGATTTGCACCACACCCGTCTTCTGCCTAGGTTGCCTCTGTTCATTAAGTGGTTTATCTGTCTTGCCTGTGATTGACAGCCTTTCTTCCTGTCAGGTTCTGGGCGGGTTCTTCCTTCCCTATTTAGTCTTGGCTCACAGTCACACTGGTGCCGGTTATTGCCCTTGCTTTCTGGTATCGCTTGCTGTTATTTACTTGTATGCTAATCCTTGACCTCTGGCTTTCCTACTGACTATTCTCTTGACTCCGATTTGGCACTGCATCGCTCTCTTGTTACCGAACCCTGGCTACCTGACCTCCCTTTGTTGTTGTACGTCTTGTCTGCGTTTTGTGTTTCACGTATTCAGGGAGGGATTGTCCTCGTGGTTGTCGCCTATCACCTAGGATAGGGTCTGGCAATAGGAAGGGAAAGCGGGGGGCTTCAGTTTAGGGCTCACTGTCCCTTGTGCCCCTCCCTCCAGGGTTCACCAGCAGCTTCTGGGGAATTATCATCTGGCTATTCCCTAACAGAATAACCGGCCTAAAACCTACATCCATTGCTTCCCTACTGATAAGCATGGATCCTATCCAGTGCTTTGCAGCCAAGTTGGAGGGATTGACAGGCCTGGTAGCTGAACTTGCTAAACAGGTTCAGACCCTAACTGAGGCTGCTACACCATCCCCAGCTGTTTTGGCACCTTATAAGGTCAAGATGCTACTCCCAGACCGTTTCTCAGGGGACCGTACAAAATTTGAAACTTTCAGGGAGTCTTGTCGCCTGTACTTCCATGTGAATCCACATGCTACTCAGGCCCAAATGGTGGGAGTGGTTATATCTCTGCTACAGGGGGACCCACAAGCTTGGGCCCTTAAACTCCCTGCTGAGGCTGAGGAGTGGGTGGATCTGGAAAAAAATTTTAAGTCCCTGGGCTCTATTTATGCTGAACCAGACCACATTGCGCTTGCGGAAACTCAACTCCTCACCATGCGGCAGGGCAAACGCTCTGCAGAGGAGTATTGCTCTGAGTTCCGTAAGTACAGTGTAACCGCAGGTTGGTGTGAGTCCGCGCTAAAGGCTCACTTTAAGCAAGGCTTGTGTGATCGTGTTAAGGAGCTCTGGGTTGGTCACCCAGATCCCCCGACTCTTGAGAAGGCCATGACTTTGGCGGTCCGTATTGACCGCAAGATCCGAGAAAATTTAAAAGAGAGAGTAGGGTCTGTTGCCTCCAAGTTTTCTGTCTCTTCCTCTCTCTCCTCTGAAAAACCTACCTTTCCTCCCATCACTTCTGGTGAGGAACCCATGCAACTGGGAGCTATGGACGCCAAGACACGACGAGAGCATCGTCTCAGGAATAACCTGTGCCTGTACTGTGGTTCCTCTGGTCATGTCATCCGAGACTGCACTATCAGACCCTTGTCACCTGCGCAAAGACTTCAGTGCCTGAGTGGTAATCGGAAGAACCACTCAGGCAACCAGGTATTTGGTGGAAATAACAATAAGATGATGTTATCTGTGTCTCTGTCCTCTGGGGACAGATCTGTTTCTGGCAAGGCCCTAGTTGACTCTGGGTCTGCAGCAAATTTTATTAAATATTCAGTTGTTGAATCTTTGGGCATTGAGCTTTTGCCACTTGACACACCTATGTCTGTTGCTGGAGCGGATTCTACTCCACTGGCCAGGGGTAAAGTCAGTTTTAAAAACCCCTTGATCTCTTTGCAAGTGGGTTCTTCACATTCAGAGGTCATAAGCCTTTTTGTTATGGAGAATCTCTCTGCTGATGTTATTTTGGGGTTCCCCTGGCTGAAGCTCCATAACCCTATTTTTGATTGGGGTAAAAAGGAGTTGGTAAAGTGGGGGGATCAGTGCTCATCTCACTGTATTGCTTTACAGTCTGTTGATTGTGTCAGTGAGGAGAAGGTCTCAGCTACTAAAAGTTGGGAACGCCCCTCTGGTATTAAAACCTGGTGGTATCAGAAACGCCAGGTGAATAAAAAATGTTTGCCTGGTTCTCAAGCATCTGTGGTTCAAGCAGAACCAAAATACAAGGCAGGGAAAACTCAGAATCCCTCTAGAACTGGTTTGTCTGGTGAGGGTCCGGTGGCCCCTCATAAAAGGGGGGGTACTGTAACATCTCTGCCTGTTCGGGCCTCTGCGCCACCCTCTGCTCGCATGCTGCGGCGCCGGAGGCGTGTGCAGTTTGACAATTTGCTTAAGGTTTTTAGTTGCACTGTGTGAACACGGCTCTAGTCCTTAATTGGATTTGCACCACACCCGTCTTCTGCCTAGGTTGCCTCTGTTCATTAAGTGGTTTATCTGTCTTGCCTGTGATTGACAGCCTTTCTTCCTGTCAGGTTCTGGGCGGGTTCTTCCTTCCCTATTTAGTCTTGGCTCACAGTCACACTGGTGCCGGTTATTGCCCTTGCTTTCTGGTATCGCTTGCTGTTATTTACTTGTATGCTAATCCTTGACCTCTGGCTTTCCTACTGACTATTCTCTTGACTCCGATTTGGCACTGCATCGCTCTCTTGTTACCGAACCCTGGCTACCTGACCTCCCTTTGTTGTTGTACGTCTTGTCTGCATTTTGTGTTTCACGTATTCAGGGAGGGATTGTCCTCGTGGTTGTCGCCTATCACCTAGGATAGGGTCTGGCAATAGGAAGGGAAAGCGGGGGGCTTCAGTTTAGGGCTCACTGTCCCTTGTGCCCCTCCCTCCAGGGTTCACCAGCAGCTTCTGGAGAATTATCATCTGGCTATTCCCTAACAACAGTGTTGGCCAAAAGTATTGGCACCCCTGCAATTCTGTCAGATAACACACATTTTCTTCCAGAAAATGATTGCAATCACAAATTTTTTGGTATTATTATCTTCATTTAATTTGTCTTCAATGGAAAACCACAACCACAGTTTTTTCTCCTTACCATTACATCGGTAAAGAGTGTTAGCGATCTGCAAGCCTTTTCATCTGAGTACCCCTATACTTAGTTTTTCAAAGAAAGCGCATGGAGAGCTTCACTTACTTCCAACCTTCAGGCCAAAGGTGTCTTCTGTGGAGAATTTATCTCAGTTGATGGTTCTACCAACCTTCTTTCCGGATCCTTCCTCTTTTGAGGAAGAGTGGTTACACAAGTTAGATGTGGTGCGCTGTCTACAGATCTACATAGACCAATCCAGAGCTTTTAGAAGATCTGAGCATCTTCTAGTAAATATAGCCAGCAATCAGAAGGGGCCGAAGGCCTCAAAAGCATCTATTGCCTACTGGATTAAAGAGACCATCAAGCTAGCGTTCGAGATTCAAGGGGAACCTCCTCCATCCTTTCTAAAGGCTCATTCCACAAGAGCCGTTTACACCTCCTGGGCGGAGAGTAGAGCCCTTCCGCTAGAGCAGATATGTGCGGCAGCCATCTGGTTGTCTCATCTAACTTTTGTACGCCATTATAGATTGTCATCCCGTACTACTGAAGCCACCTCCTTCGGGCAGGCGGTTCTTGAGGCTGTGAGATGAGTGGACCCTCCCTAGGGGTATTACTTGTCAAAACCCCATATGTTGTGCTGCTGTTGGGGATGTAAGGGAATGGAGGATTAGGTAGATAATCAGTTTTCCCTTAGTCCTAACAGCAGCACAAGCTTTCCCTCCCTAAATTTTGTGTATTACTTGTTAAAAAAAACATGCAAGGGGGGGGCTCTAGGTCTTCTTATAGGGAGCTAGGCTGCATTTATTATGCTAATTAAAAATTCTGCCTGTCCTATTAGCACACAGGGGCAGAAAATACCCCGTATGTTGTGCTACTGTTAGGACTAAGGGAAAACAGATTATCTACATAATACTCCATTTCTCAGCCTCAGTGATGATGACGAGACACAGTTGCCATCAGGGCAGGCTGTGGTTATGTGCAGTGTGCAAGAGGAGAAGCAGAGTGAGGAATTGGAAGAGGAGGTGGTGGACGATGAGGCCAACGACCTGACCTGGACAGGGGTGATGTCTAGCGGAGAAAGCAGTGTAGCTGTGGAGGAAACAGCAGCATCAAAAAAGGTGGCTAGAGGCAGAGGTATGTCCAGAGGCACAGAAGAGCTGCTTCACAGAAGCCAGGCCAGAGCCAGCAAGGCCCAAGATTTTCCCTGTACCAGTCACTCGCCCATCGAGGCCACGTCCCTCGATGGTGTGTAGACAAACTCAGGACAAACTGAGTGCGGTTTGCACACTGTGCAACTCAAAACTGAATAAGGGCTCTGAGAAAAGCAACCTGACCACCTCAGCCAGTCATTTGGAAGGCAAGCATTAAGCTCAGTGGGAGAGAGCAAACGCAGGACAATCGTCCACTGTGTCCCATAACATCAGTCGGGCCCTGAGTTCCGCGCTTTGCCCTAAGGTCCACTTGACCACCGACGCCTGGACAAGCGCATGCAGACAGGGACGCTGCATCTCTCTAACGACAGGCTGGGTGAATGTAGTGGAGGCTGTGACCGGGACGCAAACTGGAGCAGTCTATCTCCTCTTCCCGCCCAAGATTCCTGGCAGGGGTTCTCACAAACCCTCCTCCTCCGCCATAACATCGACCCCAGCTGCAAGCTGGAAACACTGCAGCACTGGCATGGGGAGATGTCAGCAGGTCGTGCTGAAGTTCATTGTGCGACAGAAAACACACTGTCCCCGAGGTGAGGGATGCCATCCTAGATGAGATGGCAATGTGGTTTTCGTTGATGCACCTGGGCCCAGGCATGGTCATGTGTGATAATGGCCAGAACCTGGTAGCAGCTCTGGAGTTTGCCAGACTCAAAACACTTTCCATGCCTGGCCCAATTTTTCAAGTTGGTGGTGCAAAGGTTTTTAAAAACCTACCCCAATGTGCCTGAGCTACTGGTGAAAGTGCACCGCTTGTGCGCCCACTTTCGTAAGTCTACAGTAGCCGCTGGTATCCTGAAAACCCTCCAGCAATGCCTACATCTGCCTGAACACTGGCTGTTGTGCAACGTCACCTGCTGGAACTCAACATACCATATTTTGAGCAGGAGTCCGGGATAGGAGCAGACCCATCACAGCTACATACTCAGAGCACACTCCTGTCAGCTTCTCAGTGTTGAATGATGGAGGAAGAGGAGGAGGCTGAAATGGCAAATGATGTCATTTTCACACACGCGGTTAGCGTTCAGTGCATCCCATTGCTTCAGTGCAGATGGGGTGAAGGGGAGGAGGAAGAGGAGGAAATGGAGAGTGACCCTTCCAGTGGAGGCAGTGAATTCATGCCGATTAACATTCTGGCACACATGACTGACTTCATGTTGGGCTGCTTTTCCAGTGACAAATGCATTGTAAAAATCATGGAAAGCAACCAATACTGGATTTTTGCACTCCTCGACCCCCCATTATAAAAATAACATCTCATCTTTCATTATGGTAGAGGGAATTGATTGGGAATTGGCGAGTTTGGTGAGGGTGTGCCAGTACGCTGACAAGTTAGCCTTTTTGGTGGGACAGAGTGTGCACAAAAAACCACATCTGTCACTTGCTGAGCGACTCTACTACTTGTAACTTCATAATAGAACCTGTGTTTGTATGTTTTCTTTTGAGTTCAAGTTTGATTTCTGTTTCCTATCTTGTGACAATTTTTGAAAAATGAAAACTGGTCAACGATTTACTGTAGTTATGTTTTCTCATAGTATTTTAGATTATCAGTAGAATATAAATAGATTCATTTTTCTTCAAAGATAATTTTGGAATTTTTAAGGACCTGAGTTTTATTGTAAGTCTTCTCTTCTCAGAGCCCTTAGGCCCTTGATGTGAGTTGAACCTTGCACCAGCAGAGTATCAGGCTCTTTAAGTGAGTACAGCCTTACACCGGCAGAATATAAGGCTCTTTAAGTGAGTTCAGCCTTACACCAGCAGAGTTTTAATTTTTGGCCCTTGGGCTGAGTTGAGCCTTGTACCAGCAGTTTTAGTTTTTGGCCCTTGGGGTGAGTTGAACCTTGCACCAACAGAATTTTAGTTTTTGGCCCTTGGGGTGAGTTGAGCCTTGCACCAGCAGAGTTTTAGCTTTTGGCCCTTTGGGGTGAGTTGAGCCTTGCATCAGCAGATATATGTTAGTAGATAAACGCCATATATACCAGATGAAAGTATACACGGAGGGTAGATATATTAAGCATTTATCTATTACCGTATATACCGGATGAAAGTATACAGCTTGCTTCTCACCCAATGGGGCAGGTAGAATGAGTGCACAAACTGATGGATACAAGTGTTTTTGTTTAAAGTATACATGGAAGGTAGATATATATAGCGTTTATCTACTACCATATATACCGGATGCAAAGTATACCGGATGCAAAGTATACAGCTTGCTTCTCACCCGTATGGGACAGGTATATACTGTATAACAGTGGTAGGGAATTGGAGCCCTTAAAAGGGCTTTTGTCAAAATTGGCTGCAGGATGAGTGTATATACTGGAGGTGTATATACACTTTTCAAGCAATTTAACTCTGAGAAGAGCTGTTGGTTAAACTTCTCCTGCCTAGCAGTAGCTGATTTCTCTCTGACCCTCAGCATACGTCTCTCCCTGTCTAACTCCAAGCCGCATCTGACACGAATATGGTTGACACTATTCTTATAAATCCGAGGTCACCTGATTTCGCCAGCCAATGACTTTTTCCTATATTTTTTTTTCGATGCCTATGTTTTTCTGCTTCCTGTCCCACCTTCCCTGCATAGTTATTGGTGCAAAAAAAGCACTAGGGGAAGGTGGGAGGGGATACAAATTTTTACTGCGTTTACCGCGTGGTATTCGATCGGAATCAAATATCTCGAATACCTTAGTATTCGATCGAATACCTAATGGTATTCGCTCATCTCTAATTAAACATCAAGATAAACTTTGCTTTATCCGTATCATATTCTAGTAATTCTTTCTTTGCCATATTGAGTTCAATCAAAAGTTACAACTAAATTTAGTTAGAGAGAAAAAACACTTTCTGAAATGTTATCTTGCAGCAAAAAAAAGCAAGTAAAGCAAGTTCTCTTTTATTCCATCCCCTATACTCCAAAAATAAATAGGTCAAGTGTCTTTGGCAGTCTTATGACAGAGGTTACAGTTCACCAACATTAATTAAAGAAAACGCAGAGAGACACAGAAGGTAGAGAGAATCATTTGACCTACCAGCTCTGTGTGCTTTTCCAATCCACTCTATATATTATAGCTAAGATATAGAAATTGCAGGAAATTAATTATCTATTAGCATGTTGTTGCATTAATTTGATGTGCAAAGATCAAACAAAATTTAACCATTCCGTTCATTACTGAATAGGTCAGCACGAGGGGAATTTAGATTAAAGTAAAGGGAAGCAAATGCAATCAAATAGACATCTCAATATACAATATATCTTCTATATATTAAAAATGTGTATTATATGACTGTGACTTCTGTTATTTCCAAGACTTATGTAGAATAGAGTCATTGTATACTGTATATACCTACACTTTTAGGCACATAGCCTGAAAAAGACAATTTTAGGTACTTAATACTAAACTAAAATTTGTAGAACCCTGTAACAGTCAATGGTCTCTCACCTTGTTGGTAGTGAATGAAACTGTAGAATGCAAACAACAGCATAACTAGTTTAGTGCCCATATACTAGTAATGGATCTGCCATGAAGTGCCCATAAAAGGTTGCACTTCAGGGCAGATCCAGGAAGTGAGGAGGTGGCTGTGTCTGTCCTGTAATCCTGAGTCCGGTGAGACCAAATTGTGATTGTGTTTTTCGTGTGGCTGGCATTAACCCACACGTATATTTAGGATATTACTTCTGTTTAGTTAGTCGCTCGGACAAGCAGGAATTTGTTTTAATTTTGCTTGAAGTTAAGGCTGTATTTTGTTACGCCTGAAGTGAAGGTTTATTTTTTTTCCTGTTTTTCCTAAATAAATCAGCTTGCTGCACATTTTGTGTCCCTGTCTTGACTGTTTGGATCTGCACTCCTGCTTCTACCGAGCTAACTTCCCCACAATATATATACAGAAGTGTTATTTTTTCTTACATGCTCTACTACCAGTTATCTTTCTAGTAGTACCACTATACTGTATGTCCTACCATATTGGATTTATTTTAGTTTTTCAGACTTGTAGCCATTGATCCATCTAGCAAATTAAGTAGATCCCAATGATCAGACAAATCACCTCAACCTAATTACAGAGATGATGTGAATGATATGAATGCAATTGTTATGAAAATGATTACATTACCATAATCCATGTAACCAATCTAGTACCAGAGAAACCATTACATATGCAACCTTTGCAAATATCCCCCTTGATCATGTCCATCTTTGTATGTGTACTTGTCTGTCTTCTTAGGCATTTAATTGTATTGTCTGGACATGATCGAGTGGAGGTTTTAACCTTTTTATTACAAAATAAATAACTATTATTACATAACATCATAAATTTCCATCCCCTTACATCAGTTTTTCAGGTGTTTTTGCTTGGTTAGATGGCCCCAGATCTCCACTCCCATTGACTTACAGTCTAGGAACACTTTTTACTGTCATAACTTTACTTTTCATTTTCGAGCAGCTTAGTCCCAGCCATGACAGGAGAGGATGATGTGAGATATGCTGAGTCCTATATGGGGTTGAAAAAAAACAACTGTCGGGTTCCTTTAAAGCGGTGGAGAAAAACAAATAATACTAAATAAAGGAAATAATCTGTGAATGGCAATTTAAAAGGATAAAATCGATTCCCATAACAACCAAAATGAAAACATAATTGATATTGCTGGCAGCACCCAGAGATCTGGAAATAATGAGGAATACAAAGAAGGTTTATATTAAAGACTAACTTTATATTATGACAACAAAGTAAATAACACCCTTAGGGTCGGCTCACACTGACTCCCCATCCCATTTATTTCAATGGACCTCAATCAGTTCCTTTAGCTGATTATTTTAACCCACAGAGAAAAACTCCCATAGAAATGAATGTGAGGCAGGAAAAAACGCTCAAGAGATTTGTGAGATGCTTTTTGCAAAAAAATGCTTTAAAAATGCTTCCAAACAATGTGCACAGGGCAAAAATGACAATTTTTTGTATTTCAAAGATATTAGATTTTATATTTTGTTACTGAAATGTCAAAGTAAATCAAATGAGGACTTCACAAAAAAAAAAACAACATACCTTTTGGCTACATTAATGCAGTTCAGTAGCGTAAAGTGTTTAATTTTTTTGAGAAAAAGTGTAAACGAAGGATCCTCAGCGCCATTCATCCAATGCTAGGACTGACTTAAAAGAAAATAATAAAAAATGCTTTGCTTAAGAATATGAACAATACATGTTCACCAGGGAGTAATTCCATTCAACATTATTCCTCCATTGTTGACCAGTTTTTAGTGTTACGTAGGACATTAGCTAGTGGAATTGGGTAATATTTGTACATTGCATTCTTCTTTACTATTCCTTTTTGGAAAAAAAACATTTATATTTGGATTTGCCTGATTTTTACAATTAAAAAGAAATGCCAGATATGTCATGTGTAAATTCTTTCCAATGCTCTGAATTCTATACAAGAGCAGAACATAGTAGAAAATAACAAAAAATAAATCGCACATACTTTGTTATAAACTAGAATTTTGAGGCTGTCATGTTTATATCCTGTGATGCATAAAATCCATCACCTGCTTCTTTTCGTTATAAATATAAAGTTCTGTATCTCTTCAGGTCATTGCATAATAATTATTACTAAATAATCTGAAGAAATACAGCATAACATGATAACTAAATAATGCATCATGACAAACTTAGGAAGACACACAAACTAAGCCAAGTACTTTACTACTAATAGTAATAATAATAATAATAATAATAATAATAATAATAATCATCATCATCATCATCATCGGATGTTTTAGTCATTACCAAAAAAACAGCATCTCTCCAAAGTCACAATAAGGCTAAGGCCCCAATGGACAATCCGCAGCGGTTCTTCCCGCAGTGCTTTAAACAGAAAATTCACAGAGTTTTCCTCCAGACTTTCTGTTTCCATTATATCTACGGGGAAGCCTCCGGCATTTCCAGAGATATAATTGACATGCTGCAATTTTCAAAACCGTGCCGGTTTTGGAAATTGCAGCATGTCGGCGCTGTGGTTTTTACGGCAAAGTGGGCATGGGATTCGCATGAATCCCATCCACTTTGCAATTACTGTAAAACGCCGCAATTTTTCCCACAGCGTTTCTGACCCGTGGGACCCCGGCATAAAAAATAACTTTTAATTAATCATTAAAAGCCAAAACATACAACAAAAGAAAAGAAAAACCCCTATAAAAATACAAAACGGCTTACGCATTTCGAGCCTCTAAGCCTTACTCATAGTTATGAAAGTATGTAAGAGGCTTGTAGCATGGAAACACATAAGCCATTCTGTATTTTTATAGGGGGTTTTCTTTTGTCTCATTGTATTTTTTGGCTTTTAATGATTAATTAAAAGTTATTTTTTATTATGACTTCGGAGAGATGCTGATTTTTTAATTCATTCATAATTTTGCTGTCGTACTCTTGTGAGTCCAGAGGCTTTTCGTGCACCCCGTTGTCTGCTCTTGAGATTGGATTATGCCATCGTTCATGGTAAGCTGAAAACGCAACATTTTTCATGTTATACTTCACCTCCCTTTACATGGCCCACTCGCGTCATTTAATAGACCTTGTCTCATTTCGATAATCCCTTTTTTATATAGAGGCCAGGAAAGCCAACAATTGCCTGGCAGACTTCAGTCTTAAGGTTTTATAATTTCGGAGAACACCCCTTTACTGAAACTAGATTAAGGGATTACCGTATTTTTCGGACTATAAGACGCACTTTTTTCCCCCCAAATTTCGGAGGAAAATGAGGGTGCGTATTATAGTCTGAATGTGGGTTTGCAGCATGGCCGCGCTACTGCCACCGCTGGTTTTCTTCAGCGGCAGTAGCGCGGCAATCCGCAGGCCCCGGCAGCTAAGACAGTCCCCGGCATCTGCTGTAATAGACCGGCGGATGCCGGGGAGTGTCTTAGCTGCCGGGGCCTGCAGATTGCCGCGCTACTGCCACCGCTGGTTTTCTTCAGCGGCAGGAGTGTGACAATACTGCAGGCCCGGCAGCTAAGACACTCCCCGGCATCCGCCGGTCTATTACAGCAGATGCCGGGGACGGTCTTAGCTGCCGGGGCCTGCGGATTGCCGCGCTACTGCCGCTGAAGAAAACCAGCGGTGGCAGTAGCACGGCCATGCTGCAAACCCACTGCTCCTCCGCAGGTCCCGACAGTTAGTTAGCCCCCCCCCCCCGGCCTCATACCTTTAGTGATGCAGGCCGGCTCCTGCACGGCGAGGCCGCAGGAGCCGGCCTGTTCCGATGACAGCTGGGAGCCTAATGAAGGCTCCGAGGCTTGTCATAGATATATATTACTATCGCGGCTGGTCTATGACCCTCCGCGATAGTAATGTATAGAATCTCCCATAGACGGCAATACACTTGTATTGCCGTCTATGGGACTTGCAATCAAATGATTGCAGGTTCAAGCCCCCTAGGCGGGGGATATTAAAATAGTAAAAAAAAAAAAAAAACACTTAAAAAAAATATAATAAAAAATAAAATAAATAAAAAGTTCACCTCCTTTCCCTAGAATACATATAAAAGTATAACATTACTGTGAAACATATACATTAGGTATCCCTGTGTCTGAAAATGCCTGGTCTACACCTGGCCCCACAAAAAAACGCCCTATACATCCCCGTACAGCTGCAGGGTCACCTGTCAATGTGGCCTTGCAGCTGTTCCAAAACTACAACTCCCATATATTAAATATTTTACCATTTTTTGCGTGAAAATTTTTTTTCCCTATTTTTCTCCTCTAAAACCTGGGTGCGTCTTATAGTCCGAAAAATACGGTACATAATTGCAGCAAATATTAATTAAATGTATTCATCATTAATATTAGTTTATTGATATGATTGTGACTCATCCCTATCTTTAATCTGTTATATTTGCTAAGCTCTAAAATAGCGCTGTTACTTTCCATCGCTATAAAAGAACATGGAAATCAAGAGTGGTAATCCCAATGAAGTAACCAGTATAGAGCACCTCCATCCCTCTGATCTGTTTTGTGGTGGTGCCAACATTACCAGCTTGCCACTCTTTTCAAATATATCTGTATATTTTGTGACATGCAAAAATCAGATTTTTTTTTTAAGCAAATCTACACATTTATCTATTTTTTCTAAAAACCAGATGCTTTAATCACATGCTCTGTTCTATCTACAAGATCACCACATGGAAACCATATGGGGGGGGAAATTACAGAATATATTTAGAGACTGAGTTGTCAAATTGCCATACACAAGACCTCTGGCATTTCTGAGATGAATTTACATAGAAGAATTAAATGACCCACATAACATTATGTCGCTAATCAATGCTGTAGGGGAAGTGACAGCAAACATATTCTTAACCCTGAAACACTAATGAAAGTACATGAGTAAATTAGTGAGTGCCACTCCATCTTCATAAAGTGCTGATTCAATATATCACAGCCGAGAAACAGCTGAGTAATTACAGAATGGCGCTTCAAGCAGGAGCAACTTCATTTGCATATTAACAAGCATTTGTCACAATAATTTTCTGTTGCGGTCTACTAAATGTTAAGCATGATTAATTCCACAAGCGAGCCAATGTAAATTATGAGCAGCCTAGTAAGAGACATTTTAAGGCGACAAATGTAATGTTTCTACATGACAATAAAGCCTACAACAGGAGGGAGGAAAATTATCTGGGTAGTTAAAGTTTCAACTAAGCAAGAATTCTAGAGAGCAAATTAAAGCAAAGTTTCTAAAGACCTTTATGTCCATAATTATACATAGTAAATATCGCGTTTCCATCTGGAGCCAATTAGTAGCCACCTTTATTTCCTTACATATCAAATGCCAATGAGATTGTTGTTTAGAACAATAAATTACATTTTTTAAGGCTACTTTCAGATAAATGACTTTAGTTACACAAAGAAGGAGGTTTTTCCCCTATGATTACATTAATATACTTATAATTCTTAACTATCCATGATAAAGTTAACACTATAACATAAATTTCTGTAAAATGCCTGTTTATTGATATAACACAGGATGGAAGTTATAAAATTGGGAACCCATTAGCCGGATTGACTTCAAATGTGACTTTCTGTTCCCAAGATAGTTGGGATTGCAAATAATTTGTTAATCATTTGTATATGAGCTTTGTATATAATTTTATAGCGGTAAATCATTAACCCTTTGCCTACATTTCCTCCCTCATCTCTGTCTACCGCCCAACCCGCGTTCTCCGTTCACTCAATGACCTAACACTTACATCCTCTATTATCAGAACCTCCCACGCTCGTATACAAGACTTCTCCCGAGCTGCACCACTTCTCTAGAATGCTCTACCCCGGACAATCAGATTATCTCCCAATTTCTACAGCTTCAAGAGCAAACTAAAGACGCATCTTTTCAGACAGGCCTATCACAATTTCTAACGTAAACCCTTCCGTACTATAATTAGAATCCCCAAAATTTAACCCTCCTCTGTCCCCGCTCCCACATTACCCCACATGATATGATGCCATTTCAGGCTAACTTTATAGGTCCAAGCTTCATCCACATGTTAAAGGACATCACTAGTGACGGCTCATAAAGTTTTATGTTTGTGTAATGACAGTAACCTCTATTACAAAAGTGTCTGACCCCTGTATAAGCAATGCTGCCTCCAATGCCACCCCTGCTACCTCTTGTGTCACCCCCTCTACCTCATAGATTGTAAGCTCTTGCGAGCAGGGCCCTCAGTCCCATTGTGTGAAATGACTTTCTTTGTAATGTATCTTTCTGTCTGTATTTGAACCCTACAAATTGTACAGCGCTGCGGAATATGTTGGCGCTATATAAAAATGTATTATTATTATTATTATTAACTACAAATTGACTCTCTTCCCTTTGGACCACCATGACCATTTCTTTAAGCTGTGATTTGACTCCGTAAAATTTTAAACACAGACTTCTTTGACTCCTCATATAAACAAGAGGGTACGCAACCCAACTAGGAATGAAGGGAAAAGAAAAAGAAAGTGTGACCACCGTCCCTAGAGTCAGAGGAGCAGCCGGATAAAGGGGGTACAGGAAAGAGTCAGCGGGAGTAAGAAGAGGGAATAGGGAAAATGTATGTGAGGGAGGAAAAGGCAGACTGAAGAGGGTATCATGAGGAAGGGGGAACAAAGGCGGACCAAAAGTCAACGGAGTGATAGAAAGTGTTCCAGAGGAGCCACATTTGTTGGTGGCCTCTATCATCGCTTTTCAGCTCAGCAAGCAAGCTTTCCATCCTGTAAATGCAGAGAAGTTCCTGCAGCCAGGATGCCAGTAAGGGTGGGGATGATGATTTTCACAATCTAGGGATGACCAGTCAAGCAGCAACTAGCATAAAACCAAACAGCCTACAGGTATGTGTTAGGACTAGGTGGCAGCTGTGGCCAAGATATTAGGGTCACAGCCTGTTCCACTGTGCAGTCCAGCATTCATAGGGTTAACTTCCCTTGCAGCAGCTGGGCGTGGTCGGCTGTCTGACTGACTGGGGTGTCGGCAAATGTACACTCGGCATGGGCAGCTGGGCTGTTTGCTTGGGACTACCCTTTTCCTACTTAAGGAGCTGGATTCCTCAGCCCACTGCCCTAATGTCATTCCAAATCCTGACTGCTGTATGTGTGGATGGGTTCCAGTGTGAACAAATATTTAGTTGGCCTTAAATAGTAATTACTTCTGAGTCAGATAAGTCACTGTTAGTTGGTTAGTCATCTGCGTGGTCTCAGTTTACTGGTAGCACACACTTAGTATTGGTCTCTGTCTAGTTCTGAGGTTCATTCTAGACTGACTTTGTAATAGCTGCTGCTCTGAAGCTGCACAGGCCTCTGTGATTTAACAGAGCACACCCGGTTGGTGTAGTGGGCTGGCAGTGACGCTAACTGCCAGACCTTGTTTCACACCAGGGTATTTCTGCAGTTCAGAGCCCAGTAGGTCTCCGCAGGGTTTTTGTTTATTTATTTATTTTTAACAAAACCCTGCTGACCATAAGAGTATGTCTCTTAAACTTCCTGGAAAAATGCAAAGGAGGAGAGGGGCAGGGTCATCTTGCAGGACAATATCGGTCACCATTATATAAGCCCTTTTTATATGTACATCGCCATGGAATTACTATTACCCAAAAAAAGAAATAATAACCTACCCTTATGTCATATACAATATTAGCCATAACACTATATAGTGTCTTCAGTATGATTTTTATACAGTCTGTTTCTTGAGATTGTTTTTGTGAACTTAAAGTACTTTCTGCTCATTAAAGAATCAGTGTTTCTGCTCGGTGCCGTATGACCGAGAACATTTATTACAAAGTATTTGTATTCTGTGTGGATTATTATCAGATGGGTCCTCTGGGTAAATTGTATATTGTAAACAAGAACAGGAAAGCAGAGGAAATCACAATTTGCTAAAACATTGTTAAAACATTCTAGAAATGAAACTAAAGGTCTTTACGGTAAAATCGTGACATGACAACTTTCATATTTGTCAATTTTCTTTCACACCTAAAAATGATTATATCTTAATCTACAAACAGTGACTCTCTCTGGTTTCATCTCAATAAGGTTATTTTTAGAAAAAATAATCTGTTATTCAAGTAGAATAGGCTCAGTATCTTCATTATTTGGTTATCTTGTTTTCACTGCTGTGAACCATTGCAACTCTCCTATCATCTCATTGTTTGAAGTCGAGCATTAAGGCTCCCTCTGGAAATGCAATCTCGATAACACCCAGTACCATTCTTGATTTGTACATTGCTTCTTTATGACAATCATTCATCTGTAAGATTACACAAAATACCTTACGGTTGTTGATTAAGATGGTGAATTATCTTACAAAGCACAGACATGGTTTTATTTTGTTTTTTTTTTCTACCTTAGTAATGCTGAAGAAAGTAGTTAATGCGAAAATAAAAATCTCATTTTAGAAATCAGTCTAGTGAAAATACTTTCCTTCCACTACTGCACCCCTTACCTGATTGTCTTTTATACTCTGAACTTCTTGTATGTATATTGCAATCATATCCTTGAAGTTTTCCACTCTATCTATTTCTCATCAGACTCCTTCTTAAGTTTCTGATAGAGACTGCGCTCTCTCTGTCTACTAGAGGACAGTGTGATTATCCTTTTTTCTTTATATGTTCCTAAATAATCTAAGAGATCATAAATCAGGGAAGCTGAGACTTCATCTTTATCAACCGTGCAAAAGGAGTTGTCTTATCAATAGCAGCTAGCAATAGGAGTTTGTGCCCCCTCTGTGGAGATCCTGGGTGGTACAATCCAGTTTCAATTACAGGAAGGGCTGGGGTAGAGGTATTCTAAGGGAGTCCCTATGAGATCACAAGGAGAGGAGAATCACATGAACGGCTATGTAGCTAGATTAATTAAAGCGGACCTTTCATATCCTCCTGAACATGCAGTTTTATATACTGCTAGAAAGCCGACAGTGCGCTGAATTCAGCGCACTGTCTGCTTTACCATTATGCGCCCCAGGGCTGGAGATATCAGTGCTATTAGTTTAGGTCATGTGATCCTCCAGGATAAGAGCCAGTTAGGGTAAGTTCAAACAGAGTTTTGCCGCCTCAGATTCCAATCCAAAAGTTGGGTCGCTGCGACTGAAAGTCGGTGCACTGCAACGGCATCCAGCCGCGCACTCCTCTCCAGATTAGGCCCAATGAATGGGCCTAGTCGGGAGGAGGGAGTTTCTTCAGGCCGAATCACGAGGCGACTCAGCCTGAAGAATGAGCATCTCGCTCCTAAAATTTCAATGGAAGTCGTCATTTTGGTCAGGGTTTTGAGGTGGCCTCAAAACCCTGACCAAAAAAGTCTGTGTGAACTTACCTTTAGAGCTGCTGGATCCTACAGGACTCAGATCAGCTCTATAGTAATGGGCAAGAGACTGTATTCCTTCTGCAACTGGAGATAAATGTACCAGCCCCAGTTACACTAAAAATCAGCTTCCCTCCCCCCCAAAAAAACGAGTGAGTATGCTATGCTAGCTGAAAGGGAGGAGACAAGTATAAAGACTTTGTAGATATGGTTTAATGCAGTGAAACATGGTTTTATTCACTAGCAAGTAGCAAATACATAGAGTGATTAAGGTTTTGGTCAATTGCTGACCTTGATCAGACTCTGTAAAAAGCTGAAGAATGGAGGACTGAAGAATTGCAGCATTCTGCTGGGAGGATGGTCAGTGAATAACGGTATACCCTCCAAATGAAGAACACTGAAAGTATATCTGAGAGTGCCTTCATACTTTTGAAGCAATTCATAGGGATGAGCTACCAAAGACGAACAGATTTCTGTACTACCAAACAGGTTCAGTCATGCTCTAAAAAAAATTTTCAGGCAGGCCTATAATATAACAGACTCTTCTACATTTACTCTCAGTAAGGCCGAGTTCACATCTGCGTTGGAGTCTTCTTTAGAGACTCCATTAAAGAGACCAACAAAAATCTGCACAGAGGACTTTCTTCTCTGCCCCTTTGACTTTCAAAATGGTGGACACCTGGTGGACCCCATTACAGTTAAAGTCCCCAATTACAGCCCCCAATGTTTCCTTCCAGTGGGTCTGTCAGGGAGAGTTGGGGCTAGTACTTAAGAACTCCAGACACAGAAGTGCATGGATGCCATTAGGGTTGCATTTCTGAGCAATCAAGGTATATTATCTCTTCCAGCCCTGGTACTTGAAGCAGACGTTCATGGGTGCCACATTACATCTGCTACAAGCAGGGGGTGGGTGTAATACTTTACTGTAGACAGGATTGCTTTATTCACTGAATTAGCAGAATGGTGGACCAGAGGAGTGTTGCGACACCTCTGGAGAGTTGAGAATCACTGCTGTAATGTCTGATTTTGTTCGCCTATGAACCTTGTGATTTGTTGGAATATGATGAAATCGTATGCTGTGAAATATGTTGGAGTTCTATAAATAAAATTCTTATTCTTCTTATTGTTGTTATTATACTTTGAGCTAAATTCTTGCAGAGTTCTCTCTAACTTTTAATCACACATTTTGCACAGATTATCTCCCCGACCAATGTCTTATAAACCTGATCCACTTCTTCTGTTTTTATTACTCCACAGAAAGCCTTTGTTTGATGTAAATAAAGTTGTATTGAACATTCTAAAAGGCAGCGCTCCTGAAAGCACGACTATACCTCCGAGTAACCTTACAACATTTACACACTTTTATTTATTATTATCATTGACCTTTGCAAAGCAACAACATTCTTGACAGCTGTGGTGATGGATGCTGTAGAGGTAAATTATTGAACAAAACTGATCATGCCTCCATTCATTAAATATATGAGTGCTCCTCCGACAGCTTCAGAAAGTAATAATGTTAGAGTCTTCTTCTGTAGCTATAAAATATATAAAGCAATAAAGCCATTATTTGTCACATAAACTATTAACAGGGGCTATACTAAACACAGAATACTGAAACCGTGTTATACAAACGTGATCAGCAATAGCAAGAAAGGTAGAATAAGAGCATTACTTTATTTATTTAGCTTTTTTATAGCAACCAAAATGTATATTAGCAAGGAGAATAGAGGGAAAGAGAGACCGAGAGATACAGCTCACTGATTTTATCTTCCTTAGCTTGTAGATGTACCTCCGCCATGTTTCGTCTGTTACCACTTTTTTCTATGTACAGTATTATAACTAGGTAGCTAAGCATTATATACATATTTTAGACCTTAGTCAATTTCTCATGTAACCATTTCAACACAATATCACAACACAGTACAGAAACCTTTGCTCCCTCCTTCTTACTTACTGAATTACATAGACACATTTACTATGGGCTATAGACAAAGTTTTAATCTTCTTTGCTTTCCTGTCCCTGTCTACTCTGTGTGTAGATATGAACAGACAATATAGTGACACCTCCTCCATGCAGATAGGTTGTAGTGCCCTGTGCACACCCAAATGGAAGGCTTAGGTCACAGCTATAATGAACAGACAACTTGACTGTCTCTACTTCCATTGCAAACTAACAGGAGGCAAAGAACTGTAGGTGCAGAAAGAGCAGGCCCCTAGGCCATGGCCTACCAAACCTAACAGCCCATAGCAACTGTGTGTTCTGCTTCTATTGGAGGTATGACACATCTTTCAGTGTCAAAGAGTGGCATTGTAAAACAACTAACTCCAAGGAAGACCGTATTACTGTACAAAAAAGAAGGTATTAATTATACCAAGATTAAGTCTAATTCACCTCTGTCATATCCACTCTGTCTCCTAACCATGAATATGTAATATATTTAACCCCTTCTGTACCCCACAGCACACCCTCACACATCTTTCCATTCATCTGAGGTGCTCCCCATGTATTTCAGATACAAAATTAAGATCAGAAAAACATTTTGCCTATGGTGTCTGCAACACCTTTACACAACCACACAGTCTCCTCATCCTGCAACTTGCCTCTTCACCAATTTCAAAGCCTTGATAAGATTTCCACCCTACTTTCTAAATAGCACTTCACTTCCTGTGCACTGGACCCTGCACCATCTCACTTCATCCCCAACCTTACTACCGTTTCTTTCCCAACCCTAATAATTCTATCATTAACTATTGGCATATTGCCTTTTTTTGCTCAAACATGCAACCATTACACCCATCCTTGAGAAGCCATCTCACATCCCAGAATAGTTACAATGAGATTTCCACTTAGACTTAATCTTTCACCAACTACAATCTAGCTACAAAACATCTTCAGACTCCAACATCCTACTGAAAGATCTAGACCAAAGTCATGTAATATTTGATACTTTTGTGTCAAAAATGACAAATGAGTTTGTAGGTATATGTTTATTAGATAGTGTTAGAGTAATTCTCAGTTCCTTATATATGTACTTATATGAGTACATATGTACAATATGAGTCTAAAGCTGGGAGTGGTACCTCAACTGTGGAAAACATCTTGTGTAGTACCAGTACCAAAGAAACCCAACCCGATGGGCCACAATGACTACCGACCTATAGCACTGACATCCCACCTGTAGGTTTTCGAGATGACTAAGAGACCTTCAGTCTCAAAAAGCATTACTATTAGAGTAGTGAAATATTCCAGATTCGATATTCGTTTTGAGTAGAGTTCAATAGTCGACTACTCGATCGAATATCGAATCTCATTACAGTCTATGGAAAAAAATGCTTGTTTCATGAGAAACCACTATTGACTAAAGGAGAGTCACCAAGTCCACGAGTAGCAGGAGGAGAGTGTTTAGGAGGAGCGCTGTGCAGTTAAAGTGCACGGACCCCATAGACTATAACAGGTCCGTGTGGTTTAACTGCACAGTGCTTGCAGTTGCGCTGATATTCCGTTCGGGGGGTCCTCCTGCGGACTCCTTCCGGACGGGAGGCAAGCGCTAATGTGTCGTCCTGCAGAACCAGCATTGATTGGCCGAATGCTATACAGTGTATAGCATTTGGCCAAACAACGTTGGTTCTGCAGTAATCTCTTCTTTGCTAGTCCAGAGAGCTGGCAGCTTTCGGTTATGCGAGAGCTGACTTTTTCTCATAGGAATGCATTGACCAGTATTGATTGGCCAAATGCTATACAGTGTACAGCATTCGGCCAATCAACGCTGGTTCTGCCGGAGGCTCGTCTGTGAGGAGGTGGAATCTAAGATTGGACCCCAATTGGAGAAGAGCCTGCTGCAGAACCAGCATTGATTTGCTGAATGCTATACACTGTATAGCATTCGGCCAATCAATGCTGGTTCTGAATCAAATCTTTACTGTGAATAGGAGTAGTATTCGAACGAGTACGGGTATTTTGAATACCGTAGTATTTGATCGAATACCTACTCGATCGAATACTACTCGCTGATCTCTAGTTACTATGTGCTTCTAGAGTCCAGAAGCAGCTAGTGCACCCTGAAGACTGTCATCTATTCATGGTGAGCCACAGTTTTTTTTACTTATCTGTGGATCTGCTCATCTACAACCTGCGGATGCTAACACTGTTATAAGAATATATTCCTTAATGTTAGTAGGTGTTGTTTCCTGTCTTTACTGTTTGAACAGATCCGAATGTACGGCTGAATCATAAGATAGGATGGAACTCTCCTGTGAGTATCACTGCAGAAAATATTACTGCATTGTATTTATTGTAATGTTAGAATGTAATGGCAGAAAATAGGAATTGCATTTGAAAAACACATTTTTAGGGCTAATTTTTTTAAAAAAATCCTGGGGGGGACCCTTATACCCCCCCGGTAAGTAGGGCCTCGCTAAAGTCAATTGCCCAGGGTCCCGCAAAGTCTGGATCCACCACTGATTTTAGCTGAGCAGATCCAGAAGAATTTCAAGGAGCAGTGTCTTAGAATACAAGCAGAATGGGGACAACAACAGAGTGTTCTTAGTGGTTACATATGATCCTCAAATGAACATCTTGAGGAAAATTGCTGCTGCTGTTTCAGTTGGATACCCCTATGGCAAAGCACTTCTCTGAGCCAAACCACAGCTTGTCAGCCTGTCAGGATCATTTCCAAAATGACTGACTATAAGAACTAGATTTATGAGCCTTCACATGGGCACAATTCACCCCCTTCATTAGACTAACTCCAGATCATTCAAAACCACCAACACCTCAACTCTGTACCCCCATAACCTCAGTTTTATGACCTTACCTTATCTCACTAACATATCACCTCATGAACTAATAGTCTTTGTGTAGCATTTTGCCATTGTTGTGCTATGCTCTCAGTCATTCATTTGTTCAGCCTGAAGAAGGAGCCTCTGAACTTTGAAAGATTACAAACATATTTTTTTTGGTTAGCCAAGAAAGATATGATGCCTACAATCTTTTTGTCTTTGTGGCACAAACTCTCAAAAATTGCATGTTTTTTTTTTTCTCGCTAACACGATATTACACTATTTTTCTCTATACTTGGACCAAAGGCACTCATTATCTGCTGATTAAAACAAAGTGAATTACTCCAGGCTCCTTCTTCTAGACCTATAGTCTGATTCCAGCAAAGTTGACCACTCCATAATATTACACATTCTTTTCCTTGGCATCACAAACTTGCCACTCATCTTCATTTTCTCATGCCTCATCAACCTAATATTTAGTGTACCACATTACCAAAAGCATTTCTCAAATTTGCTCATCTTTCAACTTTGAGTCAACAAAAGTACTGGTACAGGTTCTCATAATTTTCCACATAGAATACTTCTTCCATCCTCCTCCCATCTGATACTCTTGGTCCCCTCCAGTTTACTCTCCACTCTGCTGTCCAGTTAATCTACCTCTCCATTCACTACTCCTTCACTTTTACCCTCTTCTAATTCCTTAAATCTCTATCTGCTGCTCAGATAATTTAGTTAAAATATTAACAAAGACATACAAGGCTGTCACCAACATAAACCTCTAATCCAGTGGCGTAACTAAGATCTTGTGGGCCCCGTTGCAATCTTTTGTCCAGGGCCCCCTACCTTATCCCTACAGCGAATTCTTGATAATTATGGTTATGGGAGTTTAATCCACCTTAGTGTGGTTAGGGGTAATCTGTGAGTCTCCTTGGTTTATGGGTTAGAGGGAAGCTGCAATCTCAATACTGATGCCAGTGCTCATGGGCCCCCTAAGGCTCCTGGGCCAAGGTGTGACTGCACCCTCTGCACCCCCTCAAGTTACATCCCTGCTCTAATCTCCTGATACCACCAATAAAAAAAAATTCCAGTCCTCAAAGGATTATTTCTTTGCTGCCTTTTTTTCTTCTCCAATCACAGTCCTCTCCAAGTTTTTCACATATAAGCCATATTCTGAAACTTGCTATTCCAACCAGTCAGGTGACCTTTGCAACCTGAAGACCCAACTCTTTAGAAAAATCTGACATATTCTAAAAATGTAACTATTACACTACCATATAAGTAGCTTCCACCTATACGTACTGCCTGCTAACACCATTCCCTTGTAGGATGTAAGTCTCAGAGATCCTGGCACCAGTGCCGGTCTGTTACTCATTTAGTTCATGGTTATTGTATTAGTTTTGTACTATGCTATGTACTTAAACCCTTGTTTAATATTTACATCACTGAAAATGAATGGTTCCTTAAGAATACCAATAATACCGCACAATCTCACAATCTCTGCAGTGGGTTTCATTGTGTGTATCTGATGACAAGGATTGGATAGATTGTCTTGTTGCAATACTAATGAGCAAAAGCAATTTGGAGACTAATATATTCTAGAAAATTGAGTAGGTGTGAAACATCCCCAACAATTTATCAAATAACTCAAGGCTATGACTATGACATTGGTCAGCACACAATGTTTGTTACCATAGCAACAAGTGTAGCAAATTTACTGTATTTGTATCAACATGGTCCCAGGGGACTAATGTTGATGGCAAGAATTCTCTTTTCTTCTTTCTTATATTATTTCAATGCTTTATTGCAATGCCCTTCAGATATGTAAGTGACAATAGGATCAGTATTTCAAGGCTTATTCCTTTATCACTGGAATTTTATATCATTCAATGACGGCAAACAATGCAAATGATTTTCTGCCATTTTCTTTTGTGCATGTATATGCACGTAAATGTATCAGTTTATTAACCTCTTATTTATAGTTTTAGTTATGTTTGATTTTAAATATATATATATATATATATATATATATATATATATATACATATATATATATATCCTATTAATATTATAAATGTGAAAGTTTGTGGGTTTGTGAGTTTTGGATGTTCGGATGTTTGTTCCTCAATCACGCAAAACCCGCTCCACCGATTTGGCTGAAATTTTCCACAAACATAGCTAATACACCCGATTGCGCAATAGGCTACTTTTCGTCACAATAGCGCACATAAGTTTGTGCCAGGACCCCCACAAAACCCAAACTCACACCACCATCTCTGCAATCTCACACACTTTGGACCATAGCAAGCCTCAAAATTCCTATTGCCCTCTCCAGCCTCGCCCCTAACCCCACACAATCACATATACATATACTTTACCACTTTACCCCTCACCTTAACGATACTCCAGGAGGCTCTCTTTAACGCTCCAGAGCAGCCATGTTTGCCGACCCCCACTGCTCTTACAATCCGCGACACCGCCCACCCATGTCAATACCCCTAGGTGGTCTAATAAATCCCAAAAAAAAAGTTTTAAAAAAGTAAAAAAAAAATAAAAAAAAAATTAAAAAGGATTAAAAATTCAGATCATCCCCCTTTCCCTAGAACACATATAAAAGTAGTTAAATACCGTGAAACACATACATGTTAGGTATCCCCACGTCCGAAATCGCCGGCTCTACAAAGCTATGCAAATATTTTTCCTGTTCGGTAAACGCCGTAGCGGAAAATGCGGTCAAAAGTGCCAAACCGCCATTTTTTCACTTTTTTGATTCTGCTAAAAATTTGAATAAAAAGTGATCAAAGCAATAACATTTCCCGAAAATGGTAGAACTACAAAGTACACCCGGCCCCCGCAAAAAAAGATGCCCTATACATCCCCGTACACGCACGTATAAAAAAGTTACGGCTGTCGGACTATGGCAACTTTTCAAAAAAAAAATTTTTTTAACACAGTTTTGGATTTTTTTTAAGGGGTCAAAATGTAAATGAAACCATATAAATTTGGTATCCCCGGAATCGTAACGAAACACAGAATACAGGGGACAGGTCATTTTGGTTGCACAGTGAACGCCGTAAAACCAAAGCATGTAAGAAAATCGCAGAAATTATTTTTTTCTTCAAATCCACCCCATTCTGAATTTTTCCCTGCTTCCCAGTACATGATATAGAATAAATAATGGTGGCATCAGGAAGAAAAATTTGTCCCAGGAAAAATTAAGACCTCATATGGCTCTGGGAGCGGAGAAATAAAAAAAGTTATGGGGTTTGGAAGGAGGGGAGTCAAATCAAAAAATGCCATCGGTGGGAAAGGGTTAACTTAAAATACTTATGTCCCAAAGTCACTATGTAAAGTTTCTCACGACACCGTATAGCAGCTCAAATACAAGTTAACTTCAACACAAAAGTCTCACGTATTCTCTGAATTACAGCAAAAACAAGATACAAACTTACATTTCATATCCCATCCCTTATACACAGTACGAAAACCTTACCCACGCCTGTATATACCCACTTCTACAATCACCGCAGACGAAGTACCAGCTAGTATATATATATGTGTGTGTTATATTGCATGATTTACAGTGTTGGTCAAAAGTATTGGCACCCCTGCAATTCTGTCAGATAATACTCATTTTCTTCCAGAAAATGATTGCAATCACAAATTCTTTGGTATTATTATCTTCATTTAATTTGTCTTCAATGGAACACCACAAAAAGAATCGTCAAAAAGCCAATTTGGATATAATTCCACACCAAACATAAAAAGGGGATGGAAAAAAGTATTGGCACTGTTTGAAAAATCATGTGATGCTTCTCTAATTTGTGTAATTAACAGCACCTGTTACTTACCTGAGGCACCTAACAAGTGGTGGCAATAACTAAATCACACTTGCAGCCAGTTGAAATGGATTAAAGTTGACTCAACCTCTGTCCTGTGTCCTTGTGTGTACCACATTGAGCATGGAGAAAAGAAATAAGGGTCTGAAGAGCGTTGTAAGAAACTCATTGATGGTTACCGGAAGCGGTTGTTCGCAGTTATTTTGTCTAAAGGTTGTGCTACCAAGTATTAGGCTGAGGGTGCCAATACTTTTGTCTGGCCCATTTTTGGAGTTTTGTGTAAAATGATCAATGATTTGACTTTTTTTCATTCTCTTTTGTGTTTTTTAATTGCAAGCAAAATAAATGAAGATATTAATACCAAAGAGTTTGTGCTTGCAATCATTTTCTGGAAGAAACTGAGTATTATCTGACAGAATGGCAGGGGTGCCAATACTTTTGGCCAACACTGTATACTATATAACATACAAGTCTCATTTAGATCTTTCTAGCTGAGTATTCATTTCTAATTTCATTTCAGTTTTTTATTTTAGTATCCGTGCATCACAGAACTTCAATGATCTGATGATTCATTTACCAATTGCGGATTCCCAATTTCAGATACTTTTGAGCAACAATTTTTTTCCACAGATGCTCATCTATTTTAAAACTGCTTAGTCAATAAGACGTATAGATAAAATGGTTTCTATTAGATTATAAATGATGTCACTTTTATTCTTACATGAAAGAAGTAAAGTGCAATCTGTCTTTGTCTGATATAACAGCATTATTTATTTCATATATTAGATCAACCCCCACCAAATTTTCAATATACTTTTTGTTGTATAATTAGATAACAGTGACATGCCAAAGGCGGTTTATCTATTTTTCGGAATTTTCTGTAACAAAACTATTGCACTGAAAAGGTTTAGAATCCACTTCTAACTTCAATGTTTGTTTTTAGACCAATATCTCAAATTTTCATATTTAGTTGGTATACCCACAATTTGTTATGTCCTGCACTAGAAAATTAGACAGAAATATATAAATATATTTGTGTAAAGTGGTGGTCCAACAATTTTTTTGTAAAGCAGCTCAGAGTGGTGGAAAAAAATAAAAATACATACTCCCCCATCGAGAGATCATTTCTGTCCCGATGCTGCCCAATAACCGACCTGTCTACTTCCTGCTGTAGCATTGATGTGACTATTGCAGCAATATAATGGCTGTGACCAGTAAGTGTTGCTATGATCAGTTGCTTCTGTGTTGTGACCTCATCATTGTAGCAGGAAGTAGAGACTGAAAACTGCCATCACTTGAATGGGAGCAGCGGAGTTTCGGTGAAATAACTAATGCTTTTTGTCCATCATGAGATGTTGTTAAAAATCTTTTATTCACTGAAATAGTTACTGTTGCTTGAACAAACTTTGCTTAAATGAATACTATAGGCAACTGTAAGAAACTTTAAAATATATCTTATCCCCCCTCCTTCTGCTAAAGTGAGTTTCACTGTGAAAATCACTTCTGTGTCCATCTCGAAATGGACTGCAGATCACGTAACTCAGAAGACTCCAGTATATGGAGAGCAGAAGGATAGGTATAGCTTTCTTCCACAGCCAAAGCACTTGCTTCACATCAGTATAAGTCAGTACTTCTCTATATATTTCCTGCATGGTCTTGGGATTGTTTCTGAGTGGAAAGCAGATTTCTCGTCTCCCATGTGTACAGTGTATGGCAACTACTCTCTATCCACTACTTCAGTGAGGACTGCAATTTCCAAATACATCATGTAGTGGGAACAACTGCAAAAACCTGCAGTCATACAATGACCAGAACATGTTATATCTCATGTTCACACATGAGAGTGTATATTGAAAAGATAACTGAAACAACATGTGCACTTTAACAACCAACTTAAAATATGTTAATAAAAGATATCATTACTCATCACAAACTGTTTCCATGACAACATACTTTATTTTTGGTAAATAAAAAAAATGAATATGATATACTTTAAAACATACAAATGTCTAATGGTTTTTTATATAGAGATTCAATTTTTTGAGTCCATTTTCTGAGGAATAAATTCCTAACATTTTCTCAGTGTATAAAGTGTAAGAGAAAAAATCTAATATCATCACACTACCGTTGGTGTCCGCTCAGCAGTGTCCATGGTTATTGTCCATACAAGATTTTAGACACTAGCTGGTCCTTTTGCAATTTCCAATCATTTGAATGGGATTTTATCTTGTGTCCTTTAGTGTCTGTTTACAACCATGTCTGTTTTTGTAAGTGGACAAAAAACCTCCGTTTGAAAAAAACAGACAGCGAGTATCCGTTATTTTTTAACATTGAGGTCTATGGGCAATGGCCATCAGTTACTGTCTGTTTGTTTCCGTTATGATAGATGTCCGTTTTGTTTTTTTTGTTTTTTAAACGGACACCTTTTGAGCAGACACCAATGGTAGTGTGAACCCTACCTAAGTAAGTCAATAGTCTACCTTCCCAATGTTTTAACAGAAGAAATTCTGCAATAACACCTTGGATTCTGGTATAGAGCATCTCTTGGCTTAAAGGAGCACTTTGTGTGTGTGTGTGTGTGTGTATATATATATATATATATATATATATATATATATATATATATATACAGCTCAACCTCCAGCCGCTCAACCTACCTAACTATATACCTATAATATTTTAGCTTTTTTAGGAAAATATAGAGAGCACATAGATATAGCACCCATAGGTGCCCATGTCATGATATGCTGAGGCATCATGGGATTGAAGGCATTGGCAAAAGAATTAGGCCAAATGGTATTTGCTCAGTACTGAAGAAACGCTGGAATGCAGTGATATGAGTGCAGAATATGTGATTGAAGCTTGGAGTGCGACATTCAGGGTGCAGAGATGGAAATAATGCAGTGCTTCTATAACAGAGGTCAAGCATTCGTGTACGTTACCACTGATGGGACAGTAAAAAGGAAGGATTGATTGTTTCCTAATGGGGACATAAGATCTACAGTAAATTTTACTTTACAAATAAAGACAATATATTGAAGCATACTAGTTTCTTATAATCTGTTATTTTTCTGATTGTAGATATTTTTCTGCACATGATCATTCTGCAACCTTTTTGTTTGAGTTGTGTTAGCAATAGTCCGTGGTATATTTTAGAACAACCACATAGACACTAGGAAACTAGAAGTAAATTATTGGCTTCTAACAGCGAGTTTTACGGCATTCTCTGTGACCTGTGCTGCAGTTATGGCACAAGGAGAGGGACTAAGTAAACTGTGATCATCACTTACTGTCAATGGTGGATCATATAGTGTGCGCTTCCAGCATTCTAACAGAATTATTATTGATTAATGAATATGAGATAGGTGCAAATAGTAATCTGTACAGAACATAAGTGTCATTGTAAAATGAGCTTCGCTGGACAGTGTGACCATGGAATTATTTTATATTATCAATGGCGACAGGAAAAATGATATTAGATTTAATAATAGATAATTTCCTGATGTTACAGTCTCTTTAACTACCATGGACATTCTATAATAAAAAGGACAACTATTTTTAATTCATTGATGATTCATTGCTTCTCTTAGAGTAAGACAGTGTAAAGTCAGATGCTAGTAACTAGGAACATGAGCATTCTGGTCACCTAGTCACCTTCCTGCATTCAAGCACATGATTTGCAGAGACACATCACAGTTTTTCTCCTCAGTTTATTTCTATTAATTAGATGTATTTTGGGGGTTAATCACTGTGGCCTCTGTGTACTATTAGTATATGCAAATAAGGGACTACACTGAGATGAGGGAAGGCCATCTGACAGCCTACGTGCATCCATGAAGCTAGCAATGTAAAAGTTTTAAGATGTTAATTAATAGCAATGGTGGTCGGTCATAGGACAAAAGTATTGAATATTGTGATATATGTAGTTTGGATTTAAAGGAATTTGGAATACATGGATATAAATACACTTCAAATATTATGTTGTAAATTAATGCAGAAGTTTTAAAACTAAAAGCCAAGAAATATCAGAAGTGCAGTGTGATATTGTGAGGCTATTTCATTATTTCCAAGTACAAACTATATTACTGGCTAAACCTTATAAATAATTACAATTTTCTCAAAAATTGCTTCGTTATCTTTATTGCTGCAATCATACGTCTTCATTAGTCATGCTGGTAGGCAAAATTTCATAAACTGTAAAATAGGTGTACGAAATTTATTATAAACTGCAAATACAAGCTATATGAATTTCAAAGCCATGTGTTAAAAACCTGAGGTCCAATTGTCAACTTAATTATTTAATCTTTTTCTTATCTTAAATCCCATGTCAGGATCTGGGGTTGCTAGGTGGGGTGGCATAGACACACAAGTCCAGATTTTTAGCCCAAAACAAAGGTAGAGTTTTATTTTCACTCAAAAATATAGTGCAGCAACAAAAGGAAACAATACAAAAATAAATACCTGCCCGGCTAGGCTCAAACTAAACATAGAATAGGTTACCTCACCTAGAATAACAGAAATCAAAAAGCCATTTGAATCATTCAGGACACAGTTCCAAACATATGACCTCTTTCTTTGGCTCTCCAGCCAAGATATATAGTGTATCTGAAGCCATATATACAAACACACACACACACACACGGAGACACACACACACAAGATAGAACATGTACCCACACAAAAAAAGACGACAAGACAGAACATGTATCTGGAGCCATCACAACCCAATGTTATCAATCATCCTGTCATTCCCTGGGAGGAGGAGGGAGCTGTCAGCCTTTGTGGACACCTTAAGTTGTAAAATTCAAGGTAAGTGGAGGGAGACAAAGACAGTTGGCACCTGGCAGCCGAAGACCCAACTTGTCCATATGTTAAGAGATAAGATAATCCTTTAATAGTATAAACTCAAAGTAGGGGAGTATAACCTACCCAAAATGGGACGTATTAAAATATAGCCTTTATTGGTTCAGTTAAAATACCCAAAGGAACAAACAAACAAAAAATTCCCCATTAAAAAAGAAAGAAAGGAAAGGAGAATGGACAGAGTAGTGTGTCTCTGAAATTGCTATGTCAATTGGACAGCATTCACACCTAGCAGCTACTAGAGAACCACAGTGAGCAATCTGATTTACTTGTATGGAATCTCACAACACTCCTGCACTTGTGTCCATATCATTAATACTTTGCTGTTCACTGGTATCGGTGTACTGCTAGGCTAGTCTTTGCTTTCTGATAGCTAATTCCTCCTTCTTAACCACTATTGTATTAACCCTTTTCTCATGCTAATAGTGCACTAGGTATCTTGCTTGTATAGCTGAGTAGGGAGAAGTTTACTGACTCACATATATCAGGGAATCATTCAACTAACAATAGGGCAGGCTAGACACTTATCTCGCCCATTCTACCACCTCAATCTGTCACCTGACCGGTTTCAATGTCCCTTTACTATCGGACACATCATCAGAGGTGTCATTTCTATTGTTTCTTTCTGACACTGGAGTATGCTTTGTATATTCAGTATAGCCCCCAGCCCCCCGTCAGCATTGATAACAGCCGCTCATGGCAGATAGAGAAATCCTAGGAATCAGAGCAACTAAAAAGGAAAGAAACACAGACACACTGCAGGATCATTTAGTTCTCTGTGTGGAGTGTTGTTAATAATAATACAGCCCGACCATGGTTAGATGTTTAGCCCATTGATTTCAAAATCTCAAAATTGAGTGTAAGCCAATGGCTGGTCAGGTAATGGAGGGGGTGTACATCTCACCCAGACTAGTAAGGTGGGTGAGATGAGAAAACTCCAGAAAGAACATTTCTCAGCAGATAACTATTGTCTGCTGAGGTTTATTTCAGAGTTCTGGTTACTGGGCTGGATTTTTAGGAATGGCAGGTAGGTTGGTAGTGTGACCTGTCATTCCACCCCCCTCCAGTCCACACTTTGGGGATGTTCCGGTACCGACTCAGCTGCAGCAGCAGACTGGTGGCAGAGCAAAACATAAGATAAGATAACCCTTTAATAGTCCCACCATGGGGAAATTCAGTGTGTTACAGCAGCATGGATAATACAGTAATAGTACAGTAAGAACACATACAAGCTCACATTAACAGATAGAAAAAATACTAGGAGTCATAACAGCTAGAGAAAGACTTCAGGATCATTTAGTTCTTTGTGCAGAGTGACCTCCACTAAGCCGGATGTTGATTATACAGCCTGACCGTGGTTGGGAGGAAGGATCTCCAATAACACTCCTTCTCACACTTGGAGTGAAGCAATCAGTCACTGACATAAGTGTTCAGATATAAACGTTCATTGCACTATTCACATGGTGGAATCTGTCAGTGATGCTATAACAGATTTTGCACCCAAATCAGTAGCAGATTAAACCCTCATTCTGAATCCCATTGTTTTCTAGATTCGAGACTCCCCGCTGAATAGGCTCATTCATTTGGGCCTAATCTTCCCCGGAAAGTGGACTGGCAGAACATGAAGATGAATTCCTCTTTGTTTTCCAACATCTGAACGTCTGTTACTCAGAATACCCTAATAGGCTATATTAAAAAGGTTCTCGAAACTAATATAAAAAATAATATTTTAACAATGAATTGAATAGCTATTGTAATAAGGATCATCAATCAATTTAGACAATGGATTGTAAATGGGATGGATTTTACAAAGCATGTAGTGATTTAGACTGATGCGAGATTACACATTATTATTACTAGTTTTTGGACAGTGCTAGGTCACAAAATTGTATATCCAAAAAGGTCATAAATTAAAATAGTTTATTGAAATAAAATTTAACTTTCCTGTATTAAAACCATAACAAGTTTACAAAACCCAAACTTGCTTATTGATGGCTACAACTGGCATCCTCAGCTATGGAATTATGTAACTAGAATGAAGAAATTAATTAGCCTTTACTTGAATCATAAATTATCTGAACATATATTCATAGATATATCTGACATTAATGAACACTTTGCTTATAAAAAGTTCTCTTTCTAATTATGTACAAAAGTTATGAGCTGGTTTGACATTTTGGTCTTTTGCAATCACTAATTAGATATTTAAACCGCATATGTCATAATGAACTGAACTTCTCTCTTGTTCATTAAGCTCCGAAATGATGATAATCTGGCATTTCCTAGGTGCTCATAACATGTATTTATACCTTACTAAGCCTTTTAAATTGCATTGACCCATAAACTACCATTGATACCCACTAGAAGCGTATTGACTGTGGTATTTTGCAACTAGCAGCATATGATATCTTTTAATTGAATGTTGGATTTTGACATTAAGTTTTATTTAGAATTCTGCTAAATATACTGTTTAATATTAATTATGCATCAATTTATCCAATTTAAATGCGCCCCTAAAAGATTAGTGGCTTGCACAGTCCTGAGTTAGAGTGAACTGATACCCATACACAGTTATCATTCTTCTATACAGTGTTCTGGCTCTTGTTTTATAAAATTCATGGTTATTACGCAGTTCATCTTTGGAACCAAAGATTTGTTTATTAGATGTTTCTGAATAATTGGTTTCTAGATTCGCATTCTGTTCAAGTTGTATAAATTATAGGTAAATTTTATTTAGCTATCCATTGGTTTACATTTTGTTTAACCCCTTAGTGACCAGCCTGTTTTGGACCTTAATGACCAAGCCAAATTTTTGAAATTTTCCCTGTGTGACTTTATCAATGAATAATTCTGTAACAGTATATTGCATCCAAGCGATTCTGATATTGTTTTTTCGTGACATGTTGTACTTTACTGAGAAGGTAAAATTAGACTGATATAACTTGTGTAAATTTATTAAAAAACTCGCAAATGCTGAAAATTTTGAAAATTTTTCAATGTTTTCCATTTTTAGCTGCGATATCTCACATATACACAATAATACAGAGCAAAAAAGTTAGTAGTTATATATTTCCAAATGTTCCTTTTGTGTTTCAAGCATATTTGAGATAATTTTAGCATATTTGAGTAACTTAGACAATTTACAAGTTTATCAAGTTTATAAGCAAATTTTGGAAATTTTGAGTGTGTGATTTTTTCCTGTACCAAGCTATGTTTGCAGACAGGAATAGGTGGCATAATGACAGAAACTCCCATTAAATGACCCAATTTGGAAAACTAGACCCCTTCAGGTATTCTTTGAGGGGTATAGTGAGCATTTTGATCAAATAAATATTGTTTTGCAAGAATTATTACAAATGATGAAAAAAATTTCATTTTCATTTTCTTCAAATATGTGTCATATTAAAGCCAGTTTTTTTGCACACAACACATCAAAAAGAAGAAACACACCCCAAAATATATCACCCCACTTCTCCCGTGTTAAAAAATGTTCACTTTGTGGCCTCAGTCCTATGTACGCACATACAGTAGGGCCTAAGAGGTAGGGAGGGCCAAATGGATTTCAAAACACAAATTTTGCTTGCAGATATTTTATGTCCATTGCACATTCAAACAAGATTTGAGTTACCAAAGCAATTGAAAACACCCATAAATGACACCATTTTATAAACTAGACCCCTTAGGGTATTCATTGAGGGGTATAGAGAGTACTTTGACCCTATAAGTTTTGAGAAAATTTGCGTCAAACAAAAAAAATTTCATATTTTTTACACAAGTGTCATTTTATAGGCCGTTTTTTTTGCACATAACACAAGAAAATGAAGAAAAACACCCCAAAATAGATGACCCCATTTCTCCCGTGGTCAAAAATGTACACTTTGTGGCCTTAATCCCATGTATGGACGCACAGTAGGGCCCAAAAAGAAGGGAGCACCAACTGGATTTCAAGACACAATTTTTGCTTCTAAATGTTTCAGGCCCATTGCGCATTCAAACAAGATTTGAGTTGCCAAAACAATTGAAAACCCCAATAAATGACACCATTTTATAAACTAGACCCCTTGAGGTATTCATTGAGGGGTATAGTGAGTATTTTGACCCCATAGGTTTTAAAAGAATTTGCGTCAAACAAAAAATTCCCATATTTTTTACACAAAAGAGTAATTTTAAAGGCAGTTTTTTTGCACATAACACATGAAAATGAAGAAAAACACCCCAAAATAGATGGCCCCATTTCTCCCGTGTTCAAAAATGTACACTTTGTGGCCTTAATTCTATGTACGGACGCACGGTAGGGCCCAAAAAGAAGGGATCACCAACTGGATTTCAAGACACAAATTTTGCTTGCAGATATTTCAGGCCCATTGCACATTCAAACAAGATTTGAGATACCAAAACAATTGAAACCCCCCATAAATGACCCCATTTTATAAACTAGACCCCTTAAGGTATTCATTGAGGGGTATAGTGAACATTTTGACCCTATAGCCGTTTCACAGATTTTACTAACTTAGGGATGTGTAGGTTAAAAATTAGTAAAATGTCCCTTTATCCCCAAAGTTTTCATTTTCACAAGGGGTTAAAGGAGAGAAAGCCCCCCACAGTTTGTTACACAATTTCTCCTGAACACGGCAATACCCCATATGTGGCCATAATCTGCTGTATGGGGACATGGTGGGGCTCAGAATGGAATGAGCGCTATTTGGATTTTGGAGGGCAGATGTGGCTGGAATAGTTTTCAGGTGCCATGTCGCATTTGCTGAACCCCTAAAGTACCAATACAATGGAAACCCCTCAAATGTGACTCCATTTTAAAAACTACACCCATCAAGGAATGTATCAAGGGGTATTATCATTTTGAGCCTAAAAATGCTTCCCAAAAATTAATGTACAAAATGAAAATTGAAATTTTTAAAGAAATATGCCATTTCGGTGCCCAATACGTTGCACCCACTTTGTGTTGTCAGAGACCTGCACTCCTAAAGCTATTAAGGGGCCATCCCGAGGGTCAAAAAATTATATATGTGGGTGTAAACTGCCACTTGGGCACACAGCAGGGCTCAGAAGAGAAGGAGCAGTGCGCTTTTTAGCTATTGGGGTACAGTGTTAGAGGGACTTTCGGGGCGCCATGTTGCTTTTGCAGAGCCCTGAAGGTGCCAGTAAACTGGAATTCGCCAAGAAGTGACCCCATTTTGTATGGGAAATTTTAGGGTCTCGGCAAATATGACATGGTGTCCAAAAACCAACAATCTAAATCTGCACTCCAAAAGCACATAGCGCTCCTTCACATCTGCGCCCTGCTGTGTACCCAAATGGCGGTGTATGCCCACATGTATGACACTGGTGTACCCCGGATAACAGACAATGCCATATGTAGGTAGAAAGGCTGTTTGGACACAGCCGGGCACAGAAGGAAAGGAGCGCTATATTGGTTTTTGGAGCACAGTTTGGTTTTAGGACACCATGCCACTTTTGCAAAGCCCCTGAAGTGGAATCTGCAGACATCTCACCCCATTTTGGACACTACCCCACTGATGGCATTTATCAAGCGGTGTAGCGAGCATTTTAACCCTTGAGGGTTGCATTTATTTGGTTTCCAGAAATGAAATTGCGGCTGATAATGAGAAGTTAAAAATGAAGTTTTCCAGAGATTCGCCATTTCAGTATCTGATATGTTGTGCCCAACTTATGTCAGCAGAGATACACACTCCAAAAACTGTTAAGTGGGTATCCCGGGCACAACAGCTTCTAGAGCGTTCATCTCTGATACGAGTCGGACACAACATATTACGCACTGAAATGACCGATTCTTGGAAAAATTGGCATTTTCACTTCTCACAATCAGCTTTGTATTCATTTATGGATAATATGTTATAGCAACACTTGGGGGTTAAAAATGCTGTCTGTACCCCTGGATAAATCCTTCAGGGGTGTAGTTTCCAAAATAAGGTCACATATCAGGGGATTCCACTTTACTGGCGCTTCAGCTCTGCAAAAGTGTCATGGCATCCAAAAACCAAACCGTCTGCGCTCCAAAAACCCAATAACCCTTCTTTTCCCTTCTGTGTCCGGCTGTGCCCTAATATCAGTTTATACCCACATATGACATTACGTCCGTTATCCTGGGTACACCAGTGTCATACATGTGTCATACATGTGGCATAAACTGCAGTTTGGGCGCACAGCAGGGCGCAGAAGGGAAGGAGCGCTATGCGACTTTTAGAGTACAGATTCAGATGTTTGGTATCCGGACGCCATGTCATGTTTGTAGAGCCTATAACGTACCAGAAAACTGGATTCCCCAAAGGAGTCACCCCATTTTGAAAACTGCACCCCTGAAAGAATATATCAGGGGGTGTAGTGAGTATTAGTACCCCGGACGTGATTGCAGAGGGGATGGCGAAGAGGGAATATATAAGCGGTGTGGAGGACATTGCAAACACCAAATTCCCTACTATGTCCCATGATTGGGGGAGTCACTCTGGGGTCACTTAGGGGGTCACTCCCGGTGTCTTTTCCCTCGTAAGCTGTAAATCTGGGGTGTCCCCTGATATCCGCTTGCACAGCTTATATATTCCCTACCTGACGCAGCCAGTTGTATTCTAATGATTTGGCGATTTTGGGGTTGTTTGTCTTCACATTACTAGATGCTATATTTTCTTTATTTTTCTGGTGACGTGGCCATATAAGGGCTTGTTGTTTGCGGGATGTGATGCATTTTGTAATGACACCATTTTTGGGTGCCTACAACTTATTGAATACATTTTATTAACCCTTTTTTGCAGGATTTTTTAAAGAAAAATCAATCCTGGCATTGCATTCTACCTTTTAAATTTTTCGCCATGCAGCGTACAATATAAGTAACATGTTCCCTTTATTCTGCGGGTCGGTACGGTTACGGCGATACCTCATTTATAGTATTTTTTTATGCGATACTAATTCTGTAGAATAAAAACACATTTAGGGACATAAATCAATGTTTTTTGCATCGCCATCTTCTGAGAAGCGTAACATTTTTATTTTTCGGTTGACAGTGTTGGTTGAGGGCTTATTTTTTGCGGGACAATGTGCGCTTTTTATTGGTACTGTTGTGGGGTGTATATGACTTTTTGATCACTTTTTATAGCATATTTTGTAAGGTGAGATGGCGAAAAATCACTACTTCCGGCGGGTTTTTTCCGGGTTTTTTTTTCGACGTTCACCGTATACATTAAATATTGTTGGAGTTTTATTGTTCAGATTGTTACGGACGCGACGATACCAAATATGTATTGTTTTTATTAAGTTTTAGGTTTTTTTTAATATAATTCATTTTTTATAGAAAAAAGGAAATTTTGGGGCTTTATAAGTTTATTCATTTTTATCAGACACTATTTATTTTTCACTTTTTATTTTTTACTTTTACACTTTTTACTTTAGGACACTTGGATTAGTGATGCTTTGATAAAAGCATCACTAATTCTCTATCAGACGCTGCAGGACACAGCTGTCAGTGTCTTGCAGCGTCTGGAGGAAGTCAGACGCAGGGGCTGCCTGCGTCTGACTTCCTCTTAAAGCGGCAGGATCAACCAGGTATTGGGGGTCTTTTGGAGCTTGGGGTCACTGGCCAGACCCCAGGCTCCATGTTAGAGACATCGGCACCCCTCGATCTTGCCGCGGGGGGTGCCGATTCGGCCGGCACCGTCACGGAACCGCTTCAGTTCCATGATCATGTTTGATCACGGAACTGAAGGGGTTAAAAACCCCCGATCGGAGCCCCCTCCGATGGGGGGTAATGGAGCAGGGTCTTAGCTGTCAGATACAGCTAAGATCTGCTCCAATTACATCGGCACTGACAGGGAATACTTCCCTGACTGCCCGACGTAATTTTACTATAGGGCAGTCAGGAAGGACCTGTCAGTGCCGACGTAATTTTACTATGGGCCGGTCGTTAAGGGGTTAAAGGGTACCTGAGTTTTCATGACTGTTGAAATATCTGTATTTAGAAATATACAAATGAGAATCATGGGCAATGGGGGCATGCCAGATTTCGTAAAAAACTTTATTTGATCTGTTTTACAAAAAAAATTAAAATTTCCAACAAAACGGGATCTCTTTTGATATTTGTTTTGGTTGAACTAGCTTCACATGGTACTGGAGTCCATGGAGACTTTCTACACCTCCCTGAGTCCCTTATGAACATTCATTACCCTATATTCACACAAACTTTATAATTGGCTGTGCGGTTGCTGCTTTTTTAACAGCCATCATACGGCTGCATTAATACTCATATGACCAATATTTTGATGGGCCATTGCGACAGACCAAAATATAGTTCTTGCCGTATTTTTGTCCATTTTCATGGATCTGCAATGTATGATGGAAAATAGGTGCCCATCAGGTACAAAGCAGCCATGAGAAATAGATATTTTTCACAGCCACTTTCAACCTTGGTCATAAATGTTCAACCATAAAGAACATTTGTTACGGCTGCTGCTATATACAACATAGTATCCCTAATGAACAATAGGACCACTATATTGTATCTGTATCCTATACAATTCTGGGAGTCACCGCGAGTTTTAAAATAATTACAGATACTATAAAGATGTAATATTTCTTTTTTTTTTATTCTCAATTTTATTGAACAATATTTCTGAATTCTAGTTTACGTAAGGGTACCCTGAAATAATGGACACTCCAATGAATAAGACCTGTATGTCCATCAATATTTAGAGGATATAACACTAATAGGAGATGTGCACACTAGATAGTAAGAACTCTTATAGAAGCCACATTTGTAACTGAGTCTTAGAATCGTGAAATATTTTTGCCATTAAGTTAAACTCCTTAAGGTATTTCGAAATATCATCTAAAGGCTACTAAATTCAATGTTTTATGTTTTAATTGGGGATGTTCTGCAGCAGAATATCACTTCTAGACCCATTTCAGCAACCTATAAATAGAAGAGTCCATACAACTTATGAGTATCGTCCACAACCAGCCAAATCAGAAGGATATAATACAGAAAAATATGACCATTAAATAATAATTGAAAACTTTATTTTTCCTTTGCCTGTAGCTCTTGCCTTTAAACTAGTTACGTCTTTCAAATGGAAGCACACTAGCAATGTATTCATAAAACCCTGGAGGTAATGGCTCCCAGAGAAATGACGCTGTCAGTGATGCTATTAATTTTTGTTCGACATTAAAGACAATATGTTCTATTGGGTTTTTCAAAAGAAATATCTTTATCATAATAAAATCTGATATGGGCAAATAATGTGAAGCTTACTTTCAGGAAGCTTATATGCAAAACCTTCAATAACATATATAATCTTAAGAAACTCAATACAAGAAAAAATAATCAGCCAATGCGCCATTGAGTAGCTTTGTTTTATTTCATTTATTTCCCCCTCTTTTACATAGTAATGGAAGCGCAAAATACATTTTCCAACTGTGAAATTCTTCTGGGTTTTAAAAAAGAATGATGCAAACTTCATTCACAGCTGGCAACTCCTAGCAGGTCGGGTATATAATTCACTTTTCTATTTAAGATTTTGTTACCTTTCCTATTTAAGATTTTGTTACCTTTCCTAAAGCTGAACACATGGTAATAGGAATAAAGAAGTTAAAGGATATTTTTAACATAATTAGAAAAGATGCTGCTGGCAATAATTCATATTTTGTCATATATATATATATATATATATATATATATATATATATATAATGTTTAATTACAAAATACAGTCTGACATATAAAGAGAAATGACACTTTTGTTAATATATTCCGAATAAAGAGGAGAATGGGAACCTTAAAATACTATACAAGAAAATAAAGTGCTTTATATTTTGAAACAGAAAAGTACTAAAATAATATGTGCTGCACTTTCAGGGGAGAAAGCTCGAGGGGATTGTGAGAAATTACTACTTGACAGGAAGATTGCTATTTACAAATAAAGTCCCATAACACATTCTTGGAGTAGCACAGTAACAAAATGAACACAAAATTCGACAGTGCATCCAAAGAAAGTCATGACTTAAGAAAACTCTTTCGTTTCATGTGAAGGGAAAATCGTTACAGAGTTTAGCAGCATTACTGGTGATGTTTTTCCAACAAAAACACATATAAAATGAATCTGAAAATACCCAATAGTGGTACACGTAGCCCTATTAATGTTATTACTGAGACACAGAAAATGGTAGATTAAAAATGAAACCATTAGGATTGGTCAGTGTAAGGAAAACATCACTGTACATGTAACATTTGGGGTTGTGCAGTCATTTTGTATTTATGTCCTATCATTTTCATATGTCATAAATATCTGATCATTTGGGGGCTGACTACAAGGCCTCTTCTGACTCCTGTACTATATACTACATGAGCCCGAAAGCAATTGGCTCCAAACCCTTTATAATAGGGATCAAATGTAAATGAGATAAATAGTTTTCATTTATTCATTTGCTGTCTACACGCAGTAACCATACATATATAAATCTTAAGACTTAAACTTGACACATCATTATATTAATTCCATGGTGCTGTACATTATATTAGTTCCATGGTGCTTTACATTATTATATTAATTCCATGATGATTTACATTTGAGGGTTTACATACGATACACAAAATATATAAAACAAATATAATACTAACAATGACCAAATGACACAGTGGGATAGAGAGCCCTGCGAAGAGGGATAGAGACAGAAGGTGAGGGGGGATACACTGTACAGATGGTGATGTGGTGCCAATAGTACTACTGGAGGTTTTAGGGCTTCCTGAATAGATGAGTCTTCAGGGCCTTCTTGAAACCATTGATTGTAGGGAACAGTCTAATGTGTCTTGGTAAATAGTTCCAGAGTATGGGGGATGCACAGGAGAAATCTTGGAGATGGTTCTGTGAAGAGCGGATAAGAGCAGAGCAGGAGGTCTTTAGAGGATCGGAGGTTACATGTGGGCAGATAGCGGGAGATTAGGTCAGAGATATAAGGAGGGGACAGGTTATGGATAACTTTGTATGTTAGTGTTAGTAACTTGAACTCTATTCACTGAGCAAGTAGCCAGTGGAGGGATTGGCAGAGAGAAGTAGCTGGTGAAGAATGGGGGGGAGCGGTGTATTAAGCGAGCAGCACAGTTTTGGGTGGAATGATGGGGACCAGAGTATTAGCTGGGAGGCCATGGAGAAGGGTGTTACAGTAGTCTAAGCAGGAGATTGTGAGGGCATGGGCTAGCGTCTTTGTGGTTTCAGGGGTGAGGAAGAAGCGGATTCGATGGATGTTCTTGAGTTGGAGATGGCATTAGGTGTTGAGGGTTTGTATGTGCAATTTGAAGGATAGGTCAGAGTCCAGGATTATCCCAAAGCAGTCGATCCGAGAAACAGGGTTAAGTGTGGTATCTTTAACTTTGATAGATGGGTCAGGTAGAGGGGCTGTGCGAGGTGGGGTGAAGATGAAGAGCTCTGTTTTCTCCATGTTGAGTTTGAGAAAGCAGGAGGAGAGAAAGGAACCCACGACTGCTAGACACTCTGGAACTCTGGACAACAGAGAGGTAATGTCTGGTTCAGAGAGCTATAATTGAGTGTCATCAGTATAGCAATGGTAGGAGTTTTATTATACAGTACAGCCAAGAAGAATACGGGATCTTAAACTATTTCACTGATACTGAAAACATTAGAATATACAAGGTTCAGATTAGTGGAAGACTGACTGTGATTCCAGTAAGAAAGCTGCTGTGAAACACTCTACTTGAGGCATCTTTTGCTGCAGCAGGTGTGAATTCACTTCTAAATTTCCATGATGGAAAAGAGTTGAACCATGTGGATGTACCCTAAGGTGAATGTCCCGATAGAAAAACAAATATTAAATATCAATGTTAAGTTGAAGTAGAATTTTAAAAAATCATTCCAATTGAAAATTGCAATTTTTGTATTAAACAGAAAATGTCGTTGTGAGACGATCACTTTAATATCGTTTAAAGCTGGCTTAGTACTGTATTGAGTAAAATGGTGTTTTTGTCAGTTATAAATCATTAGCAAATAAATCTCATTTCTATATCTTTATCTTACATACTAATGATATAATTATCACTAAACTTACCAAAATCACCATCTTCAACACTTTTATAATAGTTAACAATAATAAAGTCTAATACTAAACTAGAAGGTTTCACAGATGTCCGTTTAGAGATATCATTAACCAGACATAGATAATGACATCTCGTAGTCATAAATAATTCTGCAAGGATGTACCTGTATGTCCTTGTAGAGGTAAAGAGCTGCACATGATTACACAGCTGCATAAGCAGGCAGAACCACTGGCAATCCAGGCAGACATAGTTTTTTACTGCACTTGCTTCCCGATCAATAGCAGTAATGTTATCCAGAGGGAGCTGTGAACTGTAGGAGCTGCTGGCTCCAAGGGGACCCAGATCAGACCTGCAGGTTAGGTTGGGAGACTGTATTCCTTTTGGAACTGGTGCTAATGTAGAAAAAAAAGCTACTGGTCAAAACCAGAGATGAGCAAATACCGTTCAATTGAGTAGATATTCGATTGAATATTAAGGTATGCGAGATATTCGATTTCAATTGAATACCACGCGGTAAACGCAGTAAAAATTCGTATCCCCTCCCACCTTCCCTGGCGCTTTTTTTGCACCAACAACTGTGCAGGGAAGGTGACACAGGAAGCAGGAAAACGTAGGCCTCAAAAAAACTAAAATAGGAAAAAGTCATTGGCTGGCTAAATCAGGTGGCCTCGGATTTATAAGAATAGTGTCAGCCATATTCGTGTCAGATGCGTTTTGGTGAGATAGGGAGAGATTGTTCTGAGGGTGAGCAAGTGATTGTAGCTTCTGCTAGGCAGGAAAATATTTGTAAACAACAGCTCTTTTCAGAGCTACACTGCAGGAACAGTGTACACATACACTGAACCTGCCAAAGATGCGTCAGGGTAGCATCAAGGGATGGGGGCAGGCACGTGGGCGTGAAAATCCAGCTGGGGATCCAGCCCACAGTCCAGTTACTGGAGAGGAGCTGCCAGCAGTGCCCCTCGTCAGTAGCACAAGGGGATGAGGACGGGGACGTGGACGTGCAAATCCAACTGGAGATCCAGGTCGCAGTAGCTCAACTCCAATTATATACTGGAGAGGGGGATCCAGCAGTGCCACAACATCAAGCAGGGTGCAGGGTGTAGTGCTGACAAGGCCCGAGCACCAGGAACCTATACTAGGGTGGATAGCAGATGTTGTGGACCCACAACCAGCATGCCCCATCCACAGTACTGACGAGACACAGTTTTATATGTCGGTGCCAGCACACAAGTTCCTCGTCCTCCTGCTCCTCCTCCAGTACCACTACTTTCACTGTTAACAAATGGTTAAAAAAACCATTAATGTTTTAGGGCTCACCCCAAGGGCCTGAAAATTTTTTTTTTAGGGTTCACCCCCAAGGACCAGAAATCTAATTTTTTAGGGGTCACCCCAAGGGCCAAAAACTAAAATTCTGCTGGTTAAAGGCTCAATTCACCCAAAGGGCCTAAAACACTGCTGGTTAAAGGCTCACCTCATCCCAAAGGCCAAAAAGTAAAATACTGCTGGTGCAAGGGTCTAGTCACCCCAAGGGCAAAAAAATTAAACGCTGCTGGTTAAAGGCTCTACTCACCCCAAGGGCCAAAAACTATGCTGGTTAGAAGCTCAGTTCACTCAAAGGGCCAAAAACTATGCTGGTTAGAGGATCAATACACCCAAAGGGCCGAACATTCTGCTGGTGCAAGGCTCAACTCAATTAAAAGTGCAACATTTAGATGGCTTCTTTCTAAACCGAGGATGATTCCTTTTGGTAATATCTGATGGCTGTTTCCAGCCCTGATTATCCTGGTTGATCTTGTTCAGTAATGAGGCCAGCTCAGCATGAGGATCTTCTACGTTAGGTTGTCCATGCAGATGTGCATGAAGATTCGATCACAGTAAATGTTCTTATTTTTCTCCAATTCAATCTATGAATGAACTGCTCTGAAATATGGCCTAGGCACTGCTGCAATGGCAATCACTGGGTTTTCCTGTTCTGGTTCCAAAGAATCTTGTGTCTTACTTGAAGAAGAGACAATCTTAGTCTGACTGCTGGTTGCTTGTGCTGCAGCATTTGGAGTTGGGTCTGTCAGCCTTGTGATGAACTCCTCATTCTGGATCCCATTACTTTCAACAGTCTCTAAAGTCATTTGACACTTTGAATTTTGTTCAGTTCCAAAGGACTCTGTGTTTAGATTTGGCTCAGTCGCAGCTCCAGAACATGCCTTGGAAGGCAAAGTTTTCTTTAGTGGCTCCACCTCAGCAAGATGATGATGAACCTTTGATAAATCTGGTGTCGGAAGGGAAAGTGGTTTCTGATCTACATCTAAAGTACTGGAGCATGTTGTTTGGACTATTAACACCTAATCAGAACTCTGTAGAGGTAATGTAGAGTCCGATATTAGAGGAATATTACCGGTAGTAGTGGTTGCAGCCAATTCTCCACCTTTGCGGTCCTCTAAATGAAAGTTACCCCTAGGTCTTGCTGCCAAAATGTTATCAATTTCACAATCAAAATCAAGGTCAATGTCTGGGTCCACAGTCCAATCCACTGCATCAATCCAACACAATGAGAGTGATGGTTTTGGAACTACCGTTTTAGGGACTAACAATCTGCTGCAAGGCTCAACTTACTTAAAGGGCCCAACACTCTGCCGGTGCAAGGCTCAGCTTACCCAAAGGGCAAAAAACTCTGGTGCAAGGCTGAACTAAGTTAAAGGGCCTAAAACTAAGCTGGTAAAAGGCTGAAGTCACCTAAAGGGCCTCAATCTCTGCTAGTAGCTCAGTTTAAGGGACTCTAACTTAATTTGGAAGGGCTCACGTGAAGGGCCAGAAAAGTGAATTTTTGAAGGTCTTACCACATCACACACACACACACACACACACACACACACACACACACACACACACACACACACACATAAACAATGACAGTTAAGGGTGGGGGCTGTTGGATTTCCCATTGCCTATGCCATCTGTGGTTGTCATGGGCAACATGATTTAAAGGGGTGCATGCCAATGTTCCTTTAGCTTTAAATTTGTGTTTCTGTCCATACTATTGTGGAGGAGAGAATGTTTCCAAGTATTTTTCCACTTTCATAGAGGTTCTATTGAGTGTGGAAAGTGTCTAGTTTATAGGCTGTGATAGTAGGGTAATCCTGGGACTTGGGTGTGTTAGATGCCCCCAGGCATGCTTCCCCTGCTGTCCCAGTTGCATTTCAGAGGTGTTGGCATCATTTCCTAGGGTGTCATTGTGGACTTGGTAACCTCCTTAGTCGAAATGTGGTTTTCCCTGAAGTGAGCATTTTCCCCCATAGACTATAATGGGATTCGATATTCAGTCGAATAGTTGAATATTGAGGTGCTACTCGAAATGAATATCGAATATTTCACTACTCACTCATCTCTGGTCAAAACCTGCTACAGGTACTAGCCCAGCCCCGGCAGCACAACACTATATGTCACCTATATAAAAACTATTGTAACAGAAAGAAAAGATATTTCACATTAGTTTTAGAAGCATTTGAGCTATAAAAAAAATGAAAAATGTGAAAAACAGTCACATTTATCTTCATTTTTTGTTTGCACTAACAAAGCAAAGATAACAGAAAAATAAAGCCCCATGCATCAATGAAAAAAAGATGCAGAAATTATTTTAATACCCCAAATGAAAAAAATTGTTATAGCCCTGAAAAGCGCATTTAACGAAATTACCAAAAATATGTCCCATCCTGAACCAGGCAAAATAGCCCAGTCCTGAAGTGGTTAATACAGCTGGCATTAAAACAACTAAACCTATTACTGGCCTGTTATTGCAGGGTTGTGCATTTAGTAACATTCACCCCAATAAACAGAACAGCAGTTATACAGGAATTACCACATCTTTCTATGGGAACTCCTATGTGACGTTAAACTTGCTCTGACTTTATTGAAGGTTATGCTTTTCCTATTGAATCTATGTATTATGTCATTTTTTATTTTCCCAGTGGGAAATCTCATGGTAAGAGAAGTATAAATGTTGGTCTGAACCTTGTATTAAAAAAACTGTTCATAGACAAGCTGAGACTGGGAAATAAATGTTCATTTAACATTGAATATTGAAATTTACTAAATATCCTGAAATCGTAAAGAATCATTAGAGAACTAGTATAATCCCATGATGTACATGTACTGAAATAAAATGAGAACTTTTTTTTTTATTTGTCTCTGCACATTTATAAGTATACTGAGATAATACTCTGTGCCATAGTGATGTTAACACGTAAAGTTTGTTGCTAATTTCTGCCACATCTGTATGTTGAGTTGTGCAGTTTACCATCAATATCTAGATATAGGTACTGTATACAGTGCTCAATCTTGATATCACTACCATTGTTCAGCCTATATACTTTATTGCACAGTTATACTGATATGCTCTGCTGGGCTGTAGGATATAGCTATAGGACAATGCACAATGTTTCTTTATATTATTCTTGTTGCATATAGTTGGATTTAGTTGTAGAGTCCCTCTATATTCCTCCACCTTTACTCTTTAACCAGTACAGATGCATCCCACAAATGATAATGGTGTAAATTAAGATATAATGCATAAAGTGGTACAGATGCCTCTGCCCTTACCTTTACTTCAGTTTGGTTATTGATTCCAATTTCACATAAAACAAATTCAATAGAAAATTATAACATGCTAATAAAACCCTCAATAAGCTCGGGTGCTGTAATACAACTTGTTGTAGGAATATTACCAGCATTTTTCTGTTCTGTTATTAAATTATGCTAAAGTTATGAAAAAAATAAAATAGTATTATGCATTGTAAATTGATGTGTATTGCTTATCAGTTTTCATTATTTTGTAGCCTTCAGGTCTTAAGACTATATGGCCAATATATGTATTACCTATAGTATGGGTATGGGTGCCAGTCTTGACACAGAAAGGCATATGTTGCAATAAAAAGGAGTTTTGTTGTGTCAACCTTAATCGTAAGATGTAAGATGTTAACAATCAGAGATTATAGGTTACCCTACTCTTGAAGATGCGATGGAAGCTCGTAAATAAGTGGAAACATCTTTCTGGGAGTCTCTTACGACATATAATAGATGGACAGAGATTGAAAAATTTTGGCTAGCACCAATACAACTTAAACCACTTCTATGTGGGACTCCCGCACACTGAGCGTTTTTCTCTGGCCTCACCCAGCTCATCTATGACAACCATCCTCTTTAATCTCTTGATCTTGGAGGGATTATATTCAACTGTCACATGATTTTGGATGACTGCAGAGGTCTTCCTCTTAGCTGACATTATTGACCCCACCACACAGACTCTTTGCTCATTTGCACAGCTCTGCCAGCTACATTCCCTTCTTTCATAGATGTTTTATCACTACATTCAGATCCACCACTACATGTCACATACCTTTTATTCCCCTCAAGTATCCACTTCGACCTCCTTTGAGAAGCTTTGCAGGCTGGTACTTTTACTAAGCAACTTATATTGACTATCTATTGCATTTTCCATAATCTAATGCCATCAGCCTTGTCTACTCATAGGTATATGGAAAGGTGGGAAACTAATGCAGGGGGACCTATCCACTTGTCACTATGGCAGGTGATTTGGTCAAAAATTACTAAAATATCCATTTGTACCACATACAAAGTGAACCAATACAAAATCTGATGTTTTGACATCACCCCCACCCCTTGACATACTCTCAACCCTGTATCTCCTCAATTTGCTGGAGGTGTTGGTGAGACATGGGTACGTTACAATACATTTTATGGACCTGCCACATGTTACATCCATTCTGGACCCAAGTACAGGAGCTGATCTACTTGCAAAAACATCCCGCTGGACCCTCTCCAGTATATTCAAGTGTATGGTAAACATACTCATAATACCATGGGTAAACAGGCAATTAGATATTTAGATTGTGCCAAGATATTCTTACTTTGGCCAAGATTCTGATTGATAACTATTGGAAACGAACAACACTCCCTGCCTTCCATGACTTATTGGTTAGTATGAAAGATGGCCATATGATGGAAGATCTCACAGATTCTCTCAATGACTCACTGGACAGATTCCAATCGATCTGAGACCCCTGGGATACATATTGGCAATCACATATGTCTGATAAGCACTGACGGCATAATGAACATACAGTTAAAACAAGATGCAAGTGGGTTTTGTATTATAGCAGTCTGCCGGCTCCTGATCATGCAGATAGGGCAGAAGTTTACGTACAAGAACTAAAATATAACAATTCTCATGCATCGGGCGAAGAAAGTATAACGTTATGGTCTAAATTGATGAAAATAATTCAATAAATTGATGAGAAAAACCTGTAATCTGTCCAGTCTTTTGAAACCTATATACTTGTAACTTTAGATGGAATTTGGTGTTGATTTTGAGGAGGATACTGCCTCAAAACCAGAGCCAAATTCCACCTTGAATCTACCTGTTACTAAATACAGGATCAAAGGAGGATGCTGGAAAAATAAGCGCCCTGCCCGATCTTGCAGTTTTTTCTGCGGTTCAATCTCAGGTAAGTCCCTCTGCCGATAACCTCCATTCATATGAGCCTAAGCAGTAAGTAAAAGCCAAGGCAGAAAGCTGAAGGGTGGAAAGTGGAGAAGAATTTGGGTGGAAGTCTGTGAAGCTTAGAAATGACTGGAATGTGTGCTAAACTTACGAATGTAAACCTGTAACAACACAACATCTAAATCAGTTTATTTCATTATGTCAAGTGAATGTAACATATGCTTGTTTATAGGCTTTCTTTCTCCCAAGATGTTGTAGATCATGAAATCAAAGTCAACTAAAAGTATGAGACTGTCATACCACCTGCTGTTTCTGATCATTTTTCTCATGTAAGATTTTCTGACTGCTCAACAAAACACAATAAAACTAAATACAAATAAAGGTTGTGGAGAAGTTAGCTCGGTAGAAGCGATGGTGCGGACCCAAACACTCAAGACAGGGACACAAAATGTGCAGCAAACTGGGTTATTTATAAAAAAAAAAAAAAAAAAGGAAAATAGATAAATCTTAACTTCAGGCACAAAATGAGCAAAACAAAATACAGTCTCAACTTCAAGCAAAAACAAAATAAAAACCTGCTGGTCTGGGCAACTAACTAAACAGTACTGATAACCTAACTATATGTGTGGCTTACTACGAGCCACATGAACAAAACAAGTACAACTTTTTCTCACTGGACTCAGGGTTACAGGACAGAACCACACACCTCCTTTCACTCCCTGGATCTGCACTGAAGTGCACGATTTGCAGCCTTATCTAGCCCAGTAATGAGCCAAGGATCTAGACCTGGAGCTGAGACCTACTCTAGTCCTGCACTGGACCACACATAAGTTAAAAACCGGGTGGAGATATAGCGTGATTCCAGCACTCTGTCTGTCAGCTTCTCACAAGGTTTATAGGTTTAAACTGGTCTATTGTCCTCTACTTTTCACTATGTAAGATACGAAAGGTAATGGAAACTAAAATATATTCTACTTTTTAGTCTATATTGTCAAAAATTGAGGAAACATGGGCTATGTTAGAAAATGATATTAAACTTTTATATTGTGTGAAATTTTATTTCTGCGCCAACCAAACACTTATAACCAGACAGCAGGAAACGAGAAGACACATTTTATAATAAATAAGTGACATCCTAAACCTGCTACATTATTTATTGGGGTGATTGAGCTGTCAAACTACTTTACTTCTTAACTGCAGAATATATAAGATATTGGAACTATTTTGTACATTAGGAATGTTGAAAGATTGTCTAAAAATGATCTGATTTCTTATCAATATGTTGATATTCCCTCTTTTTGCATTGAAGGTACTTTAAATACAAGGATTGTGTTCTACATAACGGAAAACTCTGTAAATTCACACATTGTTTTTTCAGTTTACTGCCACTGTTATCGAGTTCCCCAGAGACGTTATTGCTGTATCCTGGTAAATTCCTGTCACTATGTATTATAATCAGTGGACATTGAGTCTACTAGTTAGCCTATCTGCAATATTCCTTAGGGACTGGAGTACAAAAACAACTGCGGTCTCCGTTCTGTTAAGAACTAACAATTTCTACTGCTTACAGGTGGGACTTCTAGATAATTGTTTATACTGTGTACGCCTTTTTTAAAAGTTTTTTTAATCCTATTTTTTTGCAATTTGCATCTTTATTGGGATGTTTTCTTTGCATGTTTTACATTTGTAGCAGAAAGATTGAAACAAATTAACCAATACTATATAACAAATACGTGAAACTAAACCTTCAGAACAGAAGCTAAAAAATCAAGCCAAATAAGCAGTCAAGTGGCATTAAAAGGATACTACAAAAACAAATCTGCAAACATGTTTAAGACATTGCAAGGGCAACAAAAAGGCATCAAACTATGATTTAATTCATAGAGACCAAGTTTTAAACCCCCCTTGGGATCAAATGTGATTTCTGTAATCTTCAACCAACCATACAAGTATAGTATAGTAGTATATAGCGGCCACTCAAATGTAACACATGGACGGCCTGAGCAGGGACCCGAATTTCACAGGTATCTGAGGGAATATGGATAATAAAACAAAGTTCAAAAAAATAATAATGTTATTTACAAACCAAGGAAAAATTAGAAATTCTATCTTGAGCTGTTTTATATAGGTGATAGTGAAGCATAAAGACAGAGGCATTTATTATTGTCCCCAGTCTTAACCAAAGAGATGACTTGGTTTTTGCAGGTTTTAAATGTATAATAGGGAAAGTTTGATGTGTTGTAGTAATGGGTTACATATAGTTACACAATAGTGCCGATGGGTGAGTGGGGAAGGTAAAAACTGTGCTCTACCAATGGTTAGCTTGCACTTAGCTGTAACTTAATAGGCATAGGGGCACTCACACTTGCGCTCTGTGTCATTCCGCCAATTTTTGATCCTAAGCCCCAGTGAAACTGCAAAGGGAATGGCTTCCCAGCAGTCAGTTTTAAAACTCATTCATTTGAATGGGTTTTAAAAGCAAACCGCCATTGTCCCTATGCAGCCTCTCCACAGGGAAACCATTTTTTTTTTCACTGGAAACAAAGGCGGACATGCAGGACCTTGTGTCCGGCCCAAAAAAAAATGGTTTCTCCACGGAGAGGCTGCATATGGACACCGGGGGTTTGCTTTTAAAGCCCATTAAAATTAATGAGTTTTAAAACTGACCGCTGGGAAACCGTCCCCTATGCTGATTCCCCAGGGCTTAGGACGGAAATGACAGAGCGCACAGGGGTGCAAGTGGTAATTCTCCTTTAGATGAGACACCTCTGATGAAACTGACAGCATGAGAAGCTGACAGTAGAAATGTGTAAGGTGTAGATTGAGAGAGTAGATGGAATAGTGGCACCATAAAAAAAATGTGGGATGAAGTGTGAATAGCGGTGTTGCTATTTTAGTGGTGGCATTTTGCCTTGATTGTTATTGCTATAAGTCTCTAGACTATGCTATTAGTAGTGTTTGTGGCATAGTCAGTCTATTCTATACTGTTGGCTAACGCCAGGTGTGGGGATAAGTGGACCAGAGTCACTAGTGGTATCACCTGAACCTGGTAGTCAGTAGGGTAAAGCAGACAAAGCTGGAGGACCTGATGATATAAGCGCAAGAGTTCTTAAAATGTGCAGTGACCAGCTGTGTGGTATTATTACGCACATGTACAATATGAGTCTAAAGCTGGGAGTGGTACCTCGACTGTGGTAAACATCTTGCGTGGTACCAGTCCCAAAGAAACCCAACCCGATTGGCTACAATGACTACCGACCTGTAGCACTGACATCCCACCTGATGAAGGTCCTAGAGAGACTGGTCCTGACACACCTATGCCCCCTAGTGAGCTCTGCTCTGGACCCCCTCCATTTTGCCTACCGGCCGGGCATTGGAGTAGATAATGCCATCATCCACCTTCTTCATAGAGCTCTTTCTCACCTAGAGAAACCCGAGAACACTGTGAGAATAATGTTCTTTGACTTCTCCAGTGCTTTCAACACCATTCAGCCAGGGCTACTGAGGGAGAAGCTGAACTTTGGTGGTATGGACCATCACCTGTCCAACTGGATCCTAGACTACCTGACAAACCGCCCTCAGTATGTAAGAGCCCAGGACGGTGTGTCTGACACTGTGATCTGTAGTACGGGGGCACCACAAAGTACAGTCCTTGCCCCATTTCTCTTCACACTGTACACTGCTGACTTTAGGCACAACTCATCCAGCTGTTACTTACAGAAGTACTCCGATGACTCTGCTATAGTAGGCCTTATCACTGATGGCGACGATAGGGAATACAGAAACTTAAACCGAGATTTTGTTGAATGGTGCCAGCAGAACCAGCTCAGGATTAATGCTGGGAAGACCAAGGAGATGGTGGTGGACTTTAGTAAACGGAGAGGTGCTCCGACCCCGGTGGAGATCCAAGGAACATGTATTGGGATAGTCAGGACCTATAAGTATTTGGGCGTGATCCTCAACAATAAACTAGACTGGGTCGATCACCTGGAGGCGCTGCACAGAAAGGGCCACAGCAGACTCTACCTGCTCAGGAGGCTGAGGGCCTTCGGAGTCCAGGGGACACTTCTTAGGGCCTTCTTCAACTCTGTGGTTGCTTCAGCCATCTTTTTCGGTATGGCCTGCTGGGGGAGCAGTATATCAACCAGAGACAGAAATAGACTTGACAGGCTGATCAGGAGGGCCAGCTCTGTCCTGGGGAGCCCCTTGGACCTAGTACAGGTGGTGGGTGACAGAAAGATACTGTCTGTGGTGACCTCCATGCGGGAGAACAAATCCCACCCCAAGTATGGGACTCTGATAGGACTTGGCAGCACTGTAAGTGACCGTCTGCTTCACCCCAAGTGTGAGCAGATGGTCACTTGATGTATAATCTACATCAAACCAAGCGTAGATCACTCCGCGCAGAGAACTAATGATTATGACGATGACCATGAAGTCTTCCTTCTTTCTCTTCCGTTTTTTCCTTAGCTGCTATGGACTCCTAGTATATCTTCTCTTCTCAGTATATGCGTGCCTACGTCTGTATTATATTACTGTGTATTATCCTGTACCTGTATTACTATGCTGCTGTTGTGAAGGTAGACCATGTCTATTCCTATTTTTATACATGCGTTATACTGCTTAAGAAATTATATTTTTCTTTGTGCAACGTTTATACATTAAGATGGCGCTTGTATCCAGTACCGCACCCAGATGCTGACGCACATGATCGTCATGTGGTTTACAAGAAAGACAGTATCATTTCCTGGGAACTCGAAAGCTAAGAGATGTTGAAATTTGACAGCCAATGACTGATCGGCAGTGTATTCGGATACAAGACGTATATGCTTACAGCCTGCCTTTTTCTTATCTTTCTTGCATTCCTGTATAAAAACTGTAACTTCCTCAATAAACCTCAGTTCTGTGTGAATAGGCATCACGCTCATTGCATGGACTGAGATTGAAACTGCATCAATGTCAGTGTTTATCTTTGTCAGCGCGCACATGCATGATTGATTTGGAGCAGGTGACTGACCACTGTAAGTGACCCGTATTCTGGCGGGGGTTCTCCCTCAACAAGTGGTGCCGAAACCCGGGAGCACGGCCATAGGACCACCGCGGATGACCGACCCGCGCCAGACCCTGGACGTCGGACGGCGTCTCACCGACCCAAGGCCTGATCACCCTCATTAGAGTCACGGTAAGTGTATGCATATTCATATGAATATGTGTCATTTGCTTGTGACTGTCGGTGTGTCGTTGTCTGGCTGACAGGTGATCCAGTTGGATCGATTGTCCAGTCCGAGTGATACGGATGGGTGGGTCCTAGAGCCGTAGTCTGAACTTGTTTTTCCTCACGGTATATATATATCACCGAGTGTTCAGTCACCTGTGGTGCTGCAGATTCCAGGAAGTGAATTTCTTGCCCTCCTTGATATAGAGTAGTATATGTGATCTTTTTGGACGGTCGCAACTAGTGGTCCCTGGCACTAAGCCTTGCTGTTGTGTGATTTGACTGTTGATCCACTGCATGAGGCCGTCAGGGAGGAGGACAGGTGCAGTGGTGTGATTTGACTGGTGATCCACTGCATGAGGCCGTCAGGGAGGAGGACGGGTGCAGTGGTGTGATTTGACTGGTGATCCACTGCATGAGGCCGTCAGGGAGGAGGACGGGTGCGGTGGTGGGTGTGATTTGACTGTTGATCCACTGCATGAGGCCGTCAGGGAGGAGGACGGGTGCTGTTGGATTGTTTTAGGCTTTTGATATTGCCCAGTGACTGCAACCTGTGGTCAGGGACCTGACAACAAGAGTCAGAAACCGGTAAAGGTGACTTTGTTGGTGGTGAGGTTGTGGGGTCACATATCCGTCAGTGCACAGGTGGATAAGCAATATCGGGACTTTGACAATGTTGCGGCTGTTCAAAAAGAAACATGTCTTGCCTGATGGGGCACAGACTGCCGTTGATTTAGTTCGAATCAGGGAAGGCAAGAAATACATGAAAGAAGCTTTGAGAATGTATAAACTGGCTGAGGTGCCTCCTACGGGCCGATTGCAACCTAGTATGTGGAGAAAAATGTTAGAAGAGTCACGGGGAGTGTTAGAAGATAAAGGTTTGCTGGAAGCCGCCCAAGCTCATTACAGGGTCGCAAGGACTCTAGAACGTGAGGGATATGAAAATGCTGAACCTTTGTTTCTTCATTTGGTTATCTGAAACTTGATGATAAAAAGAATATGCCGAGTATAATTGCTTGTGCGCCACTGCCCTAAAATGGCGCCGAGAGTAGTGGAGATGGGTGGATCTGTGACGTCCGTAGGCAGCTGAATCCTGATTTGCAAGATGTCTGTGTAGCCTGTGGAGCTCCCCGCCCATCCCCTGTTGTCTCTTCTTCCGGACCAACGCCCAGGGATGGCGGAAGTGAGGTTATGGCTGTTTCCACTGGCAGCCATGTTAGTACACCCAGACCAACATCTCCGGCCCCCACCGTCCCTCAGATCACGCCCCCTTTATCCGGTGATTCCAGTGATAGCCACATCCAGTTCCTATCACAAACCCTCAAGCCCGGAAGAGGTCAAACCCCCGGTAGCCCCCTTTCCGAGTGTCTATGCCCAGTTCAGCTATAAAAGACCTCACTGTATACCACTATTATGATGTTTAGAGGATTATACGTTCAAAACTTTGGTTGGGATCTAGTAAAGAAAAGGAAAATTGGGAAGGTCTGGTAAATTTCTCTTAACTTCAAGTATAGTTTAAGAGATTCTGAACACTTGTGGTAATTACTAGAGTGAGGTTTGCTATGAAAATAAAAAATTGCGCAAAAATATTAATGTGTAACTTTGGTGTCAGTATACTAACTGCTGTTTGAGTTTTATTCCTATTTTATTTCTGTAGAGGGCAATCAAAGCATTTCAATTGACTGCCAAGAGCTTCAAGGTCGTTTTATCTCATAGACTGCCAGATGCTGGAGGACGCGCAGAGAAGACGAAACTTGGCTTTGTGCCAGCACCACAGTCCACAGTCTATGTATTATATCCAAAGAAGTGATTTAGTACAAAAAAAAAAGGGGAAAAAAAAAAAAAAAAAAAAAAAGGGTTAACCTGAGTAACGTATAATGACAATGGGTATACAGGGATATCCAAGCATATGATGTAAGGGTTATGTTTTGAATTATTGTTTGTCTGTTATTGTCTTTTAAACTGTTGTATCCACAAAAGAGCAAAAAGGTGATAGTGAAAAGTTTTGAATCTTCACAGCGTGGGTATGGGAGGTCACGGAGGGGGAGACGGCCACTCACCCTCTGTCGCCTCGCCAACCTACAAGTTGGGGTTTTACCTCAAGTTAAAATCTTTGTGCAAGAGTTCAAGGCACACAGAGATTGGATTACCGGTATCATCTATGTATTACAGAGAATATTCTGATTTTTACTTGTTTGTTTATATATCTATGTGTTTATGTTTTATTTATGGGAATGGGAAATAATGAGGTGAAACTTCTTCATTGTGTCTTATCCCATAGTTATGTGTTAAAACCTATGTTGGAATTTTATATCCCGTTGTGTTCTGCTAATTATTCTAACGTGTCTTCTTCTTGTCTAAAAATTTACCATAAGAGACGAGAATCCTTTTCCTGAGCTGACTCAGATCACGGTTATGAGGGAAGGTAACTCATCTGGTCTGTGCCGTATTTTCATCTTTGTATATTATTCTTTATAATTGGTATCATACAGAAGTGTGCACAATATCACACTAGCTTCCGTTCTCTTCTTATGTAGTCACTGATCCCACATAGAATTGTCTTAGTAAAGCATTTGGTGTTGCCTTCTTTAAAGCCGTACCCGACCCCTTAAGATAGTTGGAAAAACATATAGTGCTATAAGAGGGGTACGGTAGAAGGTTTTTCTTGTTAGGACTGTGTTGTTAGCAACATTTTGATCTTAAAAGTAAAATTTTAGGAAAATTCTGATAATCTGGAATTTTGAGACGTCCATCCAATAATCCGGAATATAGTGTGAAATTGTGTTAAACATGTATCTTAGTCAATGAGTGGTCACAATGTGTTAGATTATGTGAATCGTGAAATGAATGGTTGAAAAATGTTGATGTAATGAAGAGGTGCCAGAAAGTGGCATGAAACAGGAGGTTTAAGTATGTTGCCTAAGTTTAGGATGTCAAAGAGATGGAACTTGGAATGTTGAAACATAAAGTGATGTGATAATATGCACATAATAGGATGGGTATCGGATTTTAGGGTGAAGCAAGTGGAAAGATTGCTCCAGCAAGTGAAGAGATTGCGCAAGAAAGTGAACATAGGTTGAGATAAGCTGATTGAAACCAGGATTGTCCCCGTTGTAGGAAAACTGTTATTGAAACTTAGAAACTCAGTAAGGTGTCCGACTTTGAAAACGTGTATGTGTATGTTGATTGATAAAAAGACGTAGCACAGATTATATTTGATTTTAGGAAAAAGGAAAAAGAGAGAGAAAAATTCCTTTGTGTCTATACTAAGAGAGTTAGAAGTCACTCCCATACCTGTTGTGTAGTGTTCTATGTGTATGATTGTGTTGTGTGAACAGGAGATTGATTTGATCCCTCAGTTAATGTTTCTGCTTTCTTTGCTGATATATATATGTTCTGAATATGTACCTAACTTTATTGTATTGATATTATGAGATTGTACAAATGTGTTTCTGTTTCTTTAAGAGAGATTGCTGAAGTCTGTAGTCCTACACAAGACACAGCTATGAGATACGGGGGGGGGGGGGGGGGGGGGATACCCAGCCGCAGCTATGAGTGGGATGAGCAGCTATGTGAGCTGCAGCATGATAAGATCATACTGGCTCTTCTTGTATTGTCTAGCTTTGACCTTGCAGAGACTCCTGTGCCCCGTCAGACATGTATCTCTCTCACAGAACATGAAGTACTTTTGGAAAAAAAAAAAAAAGGTCCAGTCCACGTACATTAAGATTGTGTTAAAGTTCATTTCTCTGACAAGTCACATTTGCTTGCTGCATTAGAAGGTTTTTGTTTTGGTTTTGTTTTTTTTTGTTTTGTTTTTTTTTCCAGGGGGGAAAGACAGCACAGCCATTGTTGTTTGTTTTCCAGCACGCCCCATCCTATTTGTTACCGTTGGCAGCTGCACCTATTCTTTCATTAGGGGTGACCATCTTTAGTATCCCAGTCCCTAGCCTCTTTCAGCTCTCACCCCACCTGTCTGTTAGGTCTTCGTGTTTAGGAGCCAGAAGTTGTCGGGGCCAAGTTTAGCTTGGGAACAGCTGACCAACACCCGCAGGCAGGGCCTAGTCAGCCAGTAGCGCCAGGGAGAGTTTTCCTACCCCATTCCCATAGAGGTGCATGCAGCATTCAGTATATGGTTGTTTGGGCATTGACACAACCGAACCGTGATGTTATCAATACCTTAAAGGGGGGCGGGGGTGAAGAAGCCTAAGATAACTTAAGAAAATTTTGCTGATATGAATCTATTGATAACTTTTTTGATTGAGCTCTATTATAGATGGTCTTATATTTGGGAAAGATGGTGAATCCTGCATCAGATATGCCACAGTCACCGTATATGAGGTAAACCAAGCGTAAGGAGACCTATTATGGGACTCCACGGGTCTCAGGTGAACTTGAAGCCATCGCTTGAACATGGTACAATGTCTGAGGGTAGGTGGTTGATATAGTAGAATTATGGTCCGATCTGGAGGGCAAGAACTTTTGTGTGATGGAGACCCTGCGGCTGCTCATAGGTTGGTATAGTCAGAAGTCATGGCACACACCAAGGCTGATACGAAAGAAAGTAGAGGTAGCATGTGGGCAGACACTGCCACTAGCCCAGCTGCATAGGCCTAGGGGACATGTTTTACTGGTAAGACCCAAACCTTTTAGCTCTCTTTTCAGGTTTTATGACACTGATGCACCGAAGATGGTCCAGGAGGAAAGGAGACTTGGAAAGAGGATGTACAAGTCCTGGTGTCTGGTGGTAAGAGAGTATGTACTGAGAACATTGTTCCCACTTATGGCATAAGCAGCTTCTTACTAAGTGTACTGTTTAGAAGTAGCCATGTGTGACCTGGTGAGCGGAGGATGGGCAGCTGCAGGATTTAGCATCACTATAGTCAGATATATATGTGAGCCCGCATGGCATGTGCTAGGCCAAAGAGCCAGGCCTGAAGCCCTTGTACCTGTTCCAGAGATTGCAGGTTGAGTATATACAGTGAGACGGTATGAGTACGTGCTTGTGTGTAGTTGTCTCCCTTCAGGATGGCTTGGGGCATATCTGGTGAGGAAAAACCATCACAAACAGTCCGTGTACAAAGTCCACTAGTTCTGGGGCAGACGTGTCTACGCGTGTCATTATTGGTTACCTGAATCTATTGTCCATAAGTATGCAGTGTGTTGCACACTAAGTTGAAAAGAGGAAAATTGATATTTAGCCCTGTCTTTGGATTGTATTCTTTTATAAATGTTCCAGATGTAATATGTTGTACTGACTGACTATGTGACGAATCATCAAAGACATATGATTAATGTATATTCTCGAGTTTTCCCCCTTTTCCCTCCAGATTCTAAGTCAGTGGAAGAAACCTATAAACTAAAACCCAAAGATTGGATGTTGATAAAGAGATGTATGAGATTCAATGGTCACTTCCGATTCCTGTTGATCGCCAGTACAGCTGTGAGAGTACAAGGAAAACCTTAAACCTTTGCCCACTTGATAATGTTCTTAAAAATAAATGGGACAATAAACTGTTAGAGGATATGGGCCTTGAGAAGAGAAAATTTGAAGACTGTTGGATATATCTGAACTTATATTCCTGTTATGTTTCTATAGTTATTATATTCATATTGTTTATAGGTCTGACAATAGTCAATGTATATGCTTTTTATAAGATCTGAAGGGTACTCCTTACAGTCTGGTAGTGAGAGATAGGGACAGACATCCCACCCTGCATTCCCTTTGTCTGGAGCTGTTTCAAGGGGGGACTATTAAGGTCATGTGTATATACATGTTGGTAACTATACCTGTTTTACTGCTAATGAAACATCTGGAGTCAAACTAGGCATATTTGGCTCTGACTTCTGCATGAAAAACTCTACCACACCCTCCTCCTCTCTCCAAAACCGACTAGCTATAGATATGATCACAGCAGGAAGAGGTGGAGTCTGCTCCATGATTGGTGAAGAATGTTGTACTCACATTCCAGATAACACTGTGTAGGAATTTCAGGGAAAGAAAAATATAATTTAGGGGGGAATGTGAAGGTAGACCATGTCTATTCTTATTTTTATACATGCGTTATACTGCTTAAGAAATTATATTTTTCTTTGTGCAACGTTTATACATTAAGATGGCGCCTGTATCCAGTACCGCACCCAGATGCTGACGCACATGATCGTCATGTGGCTTACAAGAAAGACAGTATCATTTCCTGGGAACTCGAAAGCTAAGAGATGTTGAAATTTAACAGCCAATGACTGATCGCCAGTGTATTCGGATACAAGACGTATATGCTTACAGCCTGCCTTTTTCTTATCTTTCTTGCATTCCTGTATAAAAACTGTAACTTCCTCAATAAACCTCAGTTCTGTGTGAATAGGCATCACGCTCATTGCATGGACTGAGATTGAAACTGCATCAATGTCAGTGTTTATCTTTGTCAGCGCGCACATGCATGATTGATTTGGAGCAGGTGACTGACCACTGTAAGTGACCCGTATTCTGGCGGGGGTTCTCCCTCAACACTGTAACATGCTGAAATTTCCCCAATGTGGGACTATTAAAGGATTATCTTATCTTATCTTATTATGATCTGGTTTATTATGGGGTGCGGCTTTCTGTCTGCACATATTCTGATTAATATGGAAGATGGGTCAGGCTGACCCGGAGAGATGCATGCTACAAGCTTAAGTATACACATGAAAGAATGTATACACATATAGGAAATATATATGAATGTATTCATTTCCCTATCACACTCTATATCTTTAGAAACACAAATCTCTCTTTTTCGATAAGACCTGTCTTACTACTCCTATAAGATGTCTATGGTGGAATACTTTTTAAAATGCTTGACATGTAGGAATAAGTTGTCAACTGTTTGCTACAATTGACCTTGTCATTATTCTGTTATTCCTACAGTCTGTGTAGGGGCGCACTCTATTTGCAAGGGGAATAGCAATGCCCAGCTCTGATTCTTAAAAGTCAACTTTGACATAGTTTTCCATCCTAATTTCTTTTCACAGGAAAGGTCAAGAACAAGAAGAATGTAAAATCAGTGTCCAACTAAACAGATGACTTGGCTGAATAAAATGTTGAATAATATAGATTGCTCTGAAAAATACAACAGTATTTTTTGTTTGTACATTGCAAGTGAATAGACTTATGGAATCATAATATCATCAATGACATGAATATCATGGTTTTAAGAGGAAATTTCAAAAGCAGAAAACATAGGAGGATATGGGAATATAAACTCTTGATGACCTTTGATACACTGCAAAGTTAACCCAGTCACTGGGTTTTATGACGTTTTCCAACAACTAGACACCACGTGACTGATGAAAGAAACCCTAAACCCAGAGAACTTTCCTGTGAACTGATATATATATGGTTTTTTAACTGTTTATTTGCATGTTCTGCTTTCCGTCTATTTTGCATCTAACACACTATTCCTGTATAAATATGCCTACTTTCAGACATTGTGTTCAGGGGTGAACCTGCATGTTTCGCCGCCCGAGGCGGACTAAAGAAAGACGCCCCCCCCCCCCTCGGGAGGAGGGGGCGGTGTGAAGGGGCGGGGTGGAGCGAAGGGAGCGTGGCGGAGTGGCGCTAGCAGGCAGAGAGCGGGCCCCAAGAGGACCTGCTCTCTGCCTGAGCGTGAGGGGAGGCCGCTGGAGCAACGCTGCTCCAGCGGCCTTCCCAATCCACTGCTCGGTGATGCTAAGCCAGTCCAGGCACATCTTGTCCTGGACTGGCTTAAGAGGAAAAATGCTGCCCTCCCCTGGGCCCTGGCATAGCGCTGCCTGAAGCGGTCGCTTCAGGTCGCCTCATGGGAGGTGCGGCGCTGATTGTGTTATACCAGCCTGATGAAGGGATCATTTTAGTTATCCCAAAAGCTTGTAATATGTCATCATTTTTTTAAGTTAGCCATTAATAAAGGTATCAACTACTGAAGACTCCTCAAATTTTTTTTATTTTTTTTTAATATATTTCATATCCACTGGCTAACACAGTACAAAGGAATATTATCATGCAGTTTCAAATTAGATTTTTGGACCCAGCTGAAAAAAATGATTTGCGCCATCTTAAAGGAAAAAGAAAAATGATCGCAATATTAATATTTAAAATGCTACTATTTACATTTATTGAAATGAACACAATGATGTCAATAAATCTAGAATGGTCGTCCTTTTCCATCTGTATTACATTATCAGAATTGTCTAATATTAAAGAGAGAATATAACTAGGAATGGCAGGGCCCCAAGGTAAACATTTAACATGAAAAGACCCCCAGGTATAATGATAGGGTGTGTGGGTTTCGTGGGCTCGCGTCCTCACTTACCTATCCCAGCTCCTGATCACAGACGTATGCGCAAAAGGGGAAGTTTCAGAAGTGGCTGTGAGCAGGAGCCAGGGTTGGTAAATAAATAGGGCCCATTACCTACTAGGTAACGGCCTATAAAAATAATAATAATCTGCAGTGGTAGTGGCTGTGCCGGGTCCCCTATTTTCCCAGCCCCTGTGGCAGCTGCTACCGCTACTACTCCGGTAGTTACGCCCGTGCTTTGTACTGTCCCATGTGCAGAGCCATGAGAGTACTTTCATTTGGAAACTGGTGATAGACAGGTGGGTTACATGACCCTTCTTCAGCATTTTTACAAGTGGGACATGAAGTACTGCAGCACTAGCTTTCTCTGCAATATCCAAGTAAGTCACTTGTGCTGTTTGTGGCACATTCTGAAAAATACAGTAACAATGGCCAAACCCTTTAACCACATATTTATGAATTGAACTATATAATACAATACGGTCACTAGGCTCATTTGATGTACTTCTCATAACTGCATTATCTATGGAAAATGGCCTTTCTTGTTAGCATTAGTGCCCCTGTCATGTCTTATTAAATGCATTTCTACGTCCCCAAGAGTAACTCCTACAATGTATCTTACTCTTAGTTTTATTTCACTTTAATGACTCATACACAATTACTTTGAAAGATAAGATGTAGCATTTCTTCCTTTACTACATAACCAGGTATTTGATCCATTTTATAAGGTGGATAATAAACTTCAGCCTTTGATAATGTGACATTGAAAGTGATTCCTCCTTGATCAGTTTCAATGAATTTGCTGTACAATCTTTCACATCCTACATTTCTATAAGAGTTCAATTCATGCAGGTGACCAGAATACTGGAATAAAATGTTACAATGTAAATATAGTGTTTAATAAGCAATGTACATATTAAACATTTACTAGGAAATGACTATTTAGGAAGTTGAACTCATGCAAAAAAAAAAAATTGTAACCGATTCTTAGCCACAGAAGGTGGCCTTTCTTTCCCTGGCTTCTTGACATTGATATGTTGAATAAGAAGTATTTTTACTTAAAAAGACATATTATGCCATCATAGAGTACATTGATGGGGAGAAATGTTAAACTAGGGTACACAAATGGGTCCACACTTATGCTAAGTTCACACATACGTTTGGGTTTCCATTCTGGGCGTCTACTTGGGGACCCCCTGAATGGAAATCTAATTCACTTAAAAAAAGCAGAAACCATTTTTAAGTGGAATCGGAGATGGAAACTCCAAACCTAGATACTCCTCCGGGGTTCGTGGCTCGAGACACCCTCCTGATTAGGCCCATTCATCCAGGCCTAATCAGGAGTTGGATGCCGCAACAGAATGCTGATATACTACATTGGCTTCCCATCGCGGCTAGACCACTGCAAAAATGCCGGCAGTGGAAGATGAAGAGGAGTTTCCTCTTCATTTTCTGCTATGTGAACATACCCTTAGATGGAGTTTGGTTTATTTGTTTCCATTTATGTCCCTTCTGGATATTTTGAATTCACAATCTGGCTATGCATATATTATAAAATTGGAGTATGGCAGTTATTGATGTGTTAGGTTAGGTTCACATCTATACCATCTATTCACATCCATAGGAGACTCTGCAACAGAAACTGGAGAAAAGTGTCATAGATAATAAGTCCTGCACCAAGGATAAAAATGGCAGAGTAAAAATGGACGTTTTTATTAAAGTCTATGGGGTTCACAGGTGTCTGCAAGTAACCATTGTTTAAGAAGTCCCTCATTTGGATCCAACAGAGAACCAGAGCAATGGAGAGCCCAGCACAAAACTGAATCAGAAAAACTTAACTGGGGTTCATGCGATGATGAGACTTGTTGATCTGATATCATGTTTTAATAAGGCCAATCACATGTGCAGTTCACTGAGGACAACACACCATATCTACTATACAAAGTGATACTTGAATACCTAAGTCATAACTGAAATGATAATGAGGATTTCTTAACACACACATCAGCAATTATTAATCTCCACTTTCTAAAATACAAAAACAACAGCTATCACTGCTTTGTACTATGACAAATACTTTGTATGTTAATTTTATTAAGAGACAATAAAACTCCTCACTCACATAACTATGCATTCATATTTCATTGCTTCCATAAAGAGATGGAAAATAAAAACTGTAAATCAAATAAGATCGTTTTAATTGGCCATTAAATTAAATTTCACATTTCTGTTTGATGTATTTTGCTGTCAGTTTTAGCTCTGGAAAATGTGGTATGAATTTCTACTCAATGAATTAATGTATCTCCGTCTTATGCAAAGTAACATTTTTACAAGGTTAATTACACTCAGGATGAGAAGTATAAAATGTGTAAGTGCGCTTTCTCACCTTCTGAGATCTGGTAATTTGTTAGCTTGACGTGTTTTTTTAATATTGCATGATTTATGGTTTTTATGGGAGTTAAAAAATAAAATGATGTCATCGTATGACACTTTATAAAATCATATCCATAATATATACACGTATCCTATCATAAACTCTTTGAATGACAGGTTTGAACAAAATAGTATAATATTTGTGGAAGTTAGAGTTACTCGCTTATCCTTGTATAAGGATCATTGCCTCGGTGTATACAGAACAATTGCCTGATGTTGTTCTTCTTCTCAACCATGGTTTAATAACTTGACAGTTGTGCCTCTGAGATATGTGAAAAGCTGTATGATTGCGGGTGTGTTTTTTTTGGCATGACAAGTTCCATATGTTCCGTAATGTTATATAAAATACATTAAGATGTTTAAAAAGAAAATAATTGTAGAATGGAAAATTGCAATTCTGCCACTCTTACAGGTTTTTACAGACGCACTCTGCAGTATAAATGACATACGGTATTACCTTTATTCTCTAGTTCAGCATAACTATGGACAAAGCAATTTATATAATTTCATTAGGCTTTACTACTTTTACAGATTAAAACAACTTTACAAATCCTTAGCATCACCAGATTCTTCTTTATTTTTTGTTGTTTTTACTTTTCAATTAAACCCCTGGAACTAGAACAGGCAATGAATTGAACACTTACACCATACATTGCAATGCTTTTGTATTGCAGTGCATTATGGTTGTGATGTCATCCTACTCAGCCCTCCAAAATAGAGGTGGCTGGGAACAATGACTGATATCAATCACTGCTACTATATGACTATACTAGATAACATAGGTAGTCAGAAACCTAGTCAATGAGATGTGAACGCTGAAGACACATAATCAACAGTAAATGGCAAATTCAGCAAGACAGATCAATGTAATGGGTAAAAGACTTCATTGAGTTTAAAGGGAGTCTGTTAGCAGTAAATTCATTATTAATCTGACCATAGTAGCATGTGAAGGTATTTCTACAGTCCCAAAAATCATCTATCATTGTTTATATAAAAATTAAGTGAAAAAAGTGTTTGGGGGAAGTGTCGTAGTTTACCTGGACTTTGTTCTTATCTCTTGAAAGCACTTTCCCTTTAGGGCGGGTTCACATCTGCGCCCCAGTCTCTGCTTTCAGGTTTCCATCTTCTGCCCAAGTAACTGGACAGGAGAAGGAAACTGGCTGTCACTTTTGAAACCCATTCATTTGAATGGGTTTGCAAAGTGTCCGCCTGTGAGCATTTTGCGATCTCCACGGTGAAACCGTTATTTTTTTAACCAGACACAATGTCAGACACAAAGTCGGACATGCAGGACTTTGTGTCTGGTTAAAAAAAAAGCTGTTTTGCCATGGAGACCACAAAACACTCACGGGCAGACACTGTCTGACGGGTTTCCATCTCCTGACGGAATCCTGGAAGCGTAGACAGGGCACAGATGTGAACCTGCCCTTATTTGTATATGAGTAAAATGGCTATGTAGAGGAAAGTGGGGCCACAAAGCTGTGATTAGTTGGCTATATCACCATGTGTAACCACAGCAAGCTGTTTTCTTATGGTAATATAGAAGGGGGATGAGCCAGTGCAGAGGGTAATGCCTATGTAGCAGAGATATAACAAAGATGATGTCAGAGCGGGTGAGCCTATAAATATATATATATATATATATATATATATATATATATATATAGCCCATAAGGAGGCTTTCCTTATAGCTTAGCATCATCACTGGGTGGTGGGAAACAACTCCAAATAAAGAATGTGCATAACCTTTTACTGTGAAGGGGAAAGTGACAGAACACTTGGTATAATCTTGTACTGTGGAGGAGGTTTCCCCACCAGAGTCATCAGAGATGACGCTCAGCTGTACGGTTGGACCCCCTGACACTACAGTAATATTAGTATCAGAAACTAATGGCACTGACAGCTCTAGAACCATGGAACTTACAGACAAAATGGAAAGTGTGCTGAAATTATCACGCTGACACTAGGGTCACACTACATTCAGTGGTCCACTTGGGGACCCAAAAAATGAAAATCCAATCCACTTAATTAGCAGTTACCCGCAGAAACCTGTGGAGCCCATAGACTGTGATGGGGTTTACCTGGTTTCCACCCAAAAAAGCAGAGGAAAGCACTTCTTGCAGGATATTTCTCTCTGCATTTTTAAGTGGCATGGGGGAAAGGAATACCTGAACAGAAACCAGGCGCAGGTATGAACCTTTGTAATGGTATATAATATGTCCTGCCTCAGATGACAGATCCTCTTTAAAACCTTTCTGCAAGATTTATACTAGATGGATTGTATTAGAAACATGGGAAAAAATCCTTTAGACTAACCACAGGCAACATTTTCTCCTGTTTTCTTTTATCATTTACAGTGATTCTAGCCTTAGTGTTCCATTAATTGTATTATTACACTAAAACCAGCCACCTTAAGCCACAGTTATAGATTGTAATATGATCACGTTTATAGGTCCCCGGTGTAATTTAATTGGGACCTGGAACAATCATCCCACGTACCAGATAATAGATTACAAGACCAGTATGCATGAAAGCTTGCGTTTTATCAACCTAAAATACAGAAAAAGAATCTACATATTCCCTACAAAGGACCTCATTTAGACCTCATCTTTGATTTCCACAATAATTCTTCCATTTCCATTATATTGCTAGCCTGTACTAGTGTTGAGCTATCGGACATCTAGTTCAGCACACCAATTAGCTGGAGTTGAAAAGACTTACCCATGTATATTTGCATACAAGCTTTTCAGCACAGTTTTAATTAGTTTTATTTTGACAGCCACTGAACTAATTGGTTGCCAGAATTCATAAAATGTATACATTTATCATATGCTCTAAAATAGATTTCACACTTCTGTCTACATCTAGCTTTACCAGCCACACATATTTAGAAGGGTTTTACTTTTCACTGTAGCAAAGAAATGCTCCTAGAATAGAAGATTTGCTAAATGCTTTTCAGATATGATGACATGTTACGCATATTTAACTGAAATAAAGACTTGTAATTGTTGTAGTGAATATATTATCATAGTAAGACAATGGTTGGAGAAAGGAGTTATATGAAAGTTATGCAACGCCAATGCCTAACTGAGAATTTGCACTTAAATTTTACTGATATTATTAGTTTTGCACAGATGTGATACATACAGTCCTATGAAAAAGTTTGGGCACCCCTATTAATCTTAATCATTTTTAGTTTTAAATATTTTGGTGTTTGCAACAGCCATTTCAGTTTGATATATCTAATAACTGATGGACACAGTAATATTTCAGGATTGAAATGAGGTTTATTGTACTAACAGAAAATGCACAATATGCATTAAACCAAAATTTGACCGGTGCAAAAGTATGGGCACCCTTATCATTTTATTGATTTGAATACTCCTAACTACTTTTTACTGACTTACTGAAGCACAAAATTGGTTTTGTAACCTCAGTGAGCTTTGAACTTCATAGCCAGGTGTATCCAATCATGAGAAAAGGTATTTAAGGTGGCCAATTGCAAGTTGTTCTACTATTTGAATCTCCTCTGAAGAGTGGCATCATGGGCTACTCAAAACAACTCTCAAATGATCTGAAAACAAAGATTGTTCAACATAGTTGTTCAGCGGAAGGATACAAAAAGCTGTCTCAGAGATTTAACCTGTCAGTTTCCACTGTGAGGAACATAGTAAGGAAATGGAAGACCACAGGGACAGTTCTTGTTAAGCCCAGAAGTGGCAGGCCAAGAAAAATATCAGAAAGGCAGAGAAGAAGAATGGTGAGAACAGTCAAGGACAATCCACAGATGACCTCCAAAGAGCTGTAGCATCATCTTGCTGCAGATGGTGTCACTGTGCATCGGTCAACTATACAGCGCACTTTGCACAAATAGAAGCTGTATGGGAGAGTGATGAGAAAGAAGCCGTTTCTGCACGTACGCCACAACTAGAGTTGCCTGAGGTATGAAAAAGCACATTTGGACAAGGCAGCTTCATTTTGGAAACAAAAATTGAGTTGTTTGGTTATAAAAAAAGGCGTTATGCATGGCGTCCAAAAAGAAACAGCATTCCAAGAAAAACACATGCTACCCACTGTAAAATTTGGTGGAGGTTCCATCATGCTTTGGGGCTGTGTGGCCAATGCCGGCATCGGGAATCTTGTTAAAGTTGAGGGTCGCATGGATTCCACTCAGTATCAGCAGATTCTTGAGAATAATGTTCAAGAATCAGTGACGAAGTTGAAGTTACGCCGGGGATGGATATTTCAGCAAGACAATGATCCAAAACACCGCTCCAAATCCTCAGGCATTCATGCAGAGGAACAATTACAATGTTCTGGAATGGCCATCCCAGTCCCCAGACCTGAATATCATTGAACATCTGTGGGATGATTTGAAGTGGGCTGTCCATGCTCGGCGACCATCTAACTTAACTGAACTTGAATTGTTTGTCCAAAATACCTTTATCCAGGATCCAGGAACTGATTAAAAGCTACAGGAAGCGACTAGAGGCTGTTATCTTTGCAAAAGGAGGATGTACTAAATATTAATGTCACTTTTCTGTTGAGGTGCCCATACTTTTGCACCGGTCAAATTTTGGTTTAATGCATATTTCGCATTTTCTGTTAGTACAATAAACCTCATTTCAATCCTGAAATATTACTGTGTCCATCAGTTATTAGATATATCAAACTGAAATGGCTGTTGCAAACACCAAAATATTTAGAACTAAAAATGATTAAGATTAATAGGGGTGCCCAAACTTTTTCATAGGACTGTAGATGTGACCACACTTAGCGTAGCTCAAATTTGGTTAAGGATTCCATTTTCTCCTGAAAATAATAAAAAAAAACAATACACATAGGATATCACTTTGCAGCATAAACCCTAGAACGCATGACGTCAAAAATATACATATTAACATATTGGGGGCCCCATGCAAATAATATAGAAAAACACACTTAAATAATAGAGATGAGCGAACAGCATGCTCCCATAGAAATGAATGGAAGCACCTGGCACGCAGACTTTGCCGGCGGCCAGTCGCTTAACCCCCTGCGTGCCGGACGCTTCCATTCATTTCTATGGGAGCGTGCTGTGAGCGTGCTGTTTGTAACGGCTGTTCCGAACAGTGTTCGCTCATCTCTATTAAATGACTTTCACAAGTTTTTTTTTTCAAAATTGCTAAATAAAATATGAATAGTGGACAAAAACACCAAAAAATATTTTTTTTTCCAAATTTCACACAGATATGAAAACACACACAAAAAAGCATAGAAATCTATAGCAAACTAGCTGCAGCTACATTTGTATTCTAACTTTCTTTTCTATTATATTAGTCTTCCAAACAATTGTGACATGTTATTTTTTCAGAAGAATGTTCTTTGCAAACATTTTCCTTACAAGTGGAACAATATCACTCAGTTTTCCTCTCTATGTTTCTTGGACACATGAAACAACGCTTACGTTTTCTTTCTCCTGGCTCTGGAATAATCTGCAGCTCTTACCTTTTATACTTTTAGGTGGTGTACAATTCTCTGGATTTATGTGGCTCACAAGCTCTACCCTTTGCAAGCTTCATAGAAACAGAAACTGAAACAGCTTAACTTATCACAGGTACTTCAGCAATTAGGCTCACAGTGTATGCTGTCCTCAGTACTCTATACACAGCTCATTACTGTGTTCAGAAGGACCTGAGATGATGTCATGGCCTAATCACTCCCTCCAAAATCCACACCCTGGCCCCTCCACCAGCATTACTGAGTACAAATAAAGAAACTTGAGACACAAACACTACATAAAAAATGGCGGGGGACTAAAAGGCCCCCAATCCGTACAGATGTAGTTTTCACCAAACAAGCATTGTTACACCAAAATGCGTATGAAAAAAAATTATATGAACAACTGGATATCATCAACAATGACATACTTGAGGAATACCTGGAGTTTCAAAATTCTAACTAAAGTAATTTTGCAGATAATTGCAAAAATGTAAGCATGGGGGTCTAAAAGGCCCCCAATATGCATTCTAGGATAAAACAATATAAGAAAAATGGGGAAATTTTGACCCATGTAAAGTACCTTCAAAACACGAGTAAAAAATTGAGAGTTTTCAGTAGTTGATACCTTTTTTTCATGGCTAACTAAAATGATGACAGATTGCAAGATTTCTAGACTTCTTAGGTCCCTTGGTTACACGTTTGTAGAAAAAAGTTTAATCTCCAGTGGTGAGTTTATTGAGAGGACTGTGAATCTGTAAAATCCCCAGGAGCAGGTCACAGCAGCAATAGATGACAGTTTCAAGACTGACTTAGATGTTGTTTAACAGAAACATTGCATTGATGCTAATGGATATTATATAGATTGCTTATTTCCTTCACTCATCACTTCATGCCCTTTCCCATCCCTTGGTTCTACTTGTTGGACATGAGTCTTTCTTACTATACTAAAAAACAAAAGAGACACCGAGCACACTATATAGTGTAGAATGTCTGATAAATTTTGGTGGAAATAACCAGAAGATTTAAAAGGACCAAATGGCCTCTCACCTGATGAGGTTGTGACAATCGCTCACAACTACGTTTGGGGTTTACCGTCAGGTGGAGGAGGCAGCACGTCTGATGGACACCGGCCAAGGCCAGGGAAGATAGAGTTTTCAATGAAATGGAAAGACGGCGCTCTCAGGTCACAACAGGATTTTATTCAAAAAGACAATGATGCACAACGCTAAAAAATCGCCGCGTTTCGGGCACACCTGCCCTTTCTCAAGTGCGTAACTAATTAGAAAATAGATAAAACAAGTATTCACTTCAACGTTTTTTTGGCCAGAGAAGCACTTAGGCCTAAGTTAAAATATACAATGAATTCAAAAAATAATAATACATGATTTATAAAACAATAGTAAAACAAATCTCATATACCAACCTTATCATTTAAAATACATATTATATTATTTTGATACATTCTACAGTGCAATCAATAAATAAAACCTCAAATTTCCTTTAAAAATTACTGTAATAAATCTCATCAGTCATTCAAAATATAAATAGTCACAAATCTACACTCACCGGCCACTTTATTAGGTACACCTGTCCAACTGCTCGTTAACACTTAATTTCTAATCAGCCAATCACATGGCGGCAACTCAGTGCATTTAGGCATGTAGACATGGTCAAGACAATCTCCTGCAGTTCAAACCGAGCATCAGTATGGGGAAGAAAGGTGATTTGAGTGCCTTTGAACGTGGCATGGTTGTTGGTGCCAGAAGGGCTGGTCTGAGTATTTCAGAAACTGCTGATCTACTGGGATTTTCACGCACAACCATCTCTAGGGTTTACAGAGAATGGTCCGAAAAAGAAAAAACATCCAGTGAGCGGCAGTTCTGTGGGCGGAAATGCGTTGTTGATGCCAGAGGTCAGAGGAGAATGGCCAGACTGGTTCGAGCTGATAGAAAGGCAACAGTGACTCAAATAGCCACCCGTTACAACCAAGGTAGCCAGAAGAGCATCTCTGAACGCACAGTACGTCGAACCTTGAGGCAGATGGGCTACAGCAGCAGAAGACCACACCGGGTGCCACTCCTTTCAGCTAAGAACAGGAAACTGAGGCTACAATTTGCACAAGCTCATCGAAATTGGACAATTGAAGATTGGAAAAACGTTGCCTGGTCTGATGAGTCTCGATTTCTGCTGCGACATTCGGATGGTAGGGTCAGAATTTGGCGTCAACAACATGAAAGCATGGATCCATCCTGCCTTGTATCAACAGTTCAGGCTGGTGGTGGTGGTGTCATGGTGTGGGGAATATTTTCTTGGCACTCTTTGGGCCCCTTGGTACCAATTGAGCATCGTTGCAACGCCAAAGCCTACCTGAGTATTGTTGCTGACCATGTCCATCCCTTTATGACCACAATGTACCCAACATCTGATGGCTACTTTCAGCAGGATAATGCGCCATGTCATAAAGCTGGAATCATCTCAGACTGGTTTCTTGAACATGACAATGAGTTCACTGTACTCCAATGGCCTTCACAGTCACCAGATCTCAATCCAATAGAGCATCTTTGGGATGTGGTGGAACGGGAGATTCGCATCATGGATGTGCAGCCGACAAATCGGCGGCAACTGTGTGATGCCATCATGTCAATATGGACCAAAATCTCTGAGGAATGCTTCCAGCACCTTGTTGAATCTATGCCACGAAGAATTGAGGCAGTTCTGAAGGCAAAAGGGGGTCCAACCCGTTACTAGCATGGTGTACCTAATAAAGTGGCCAGTGAGTGTATATAAACATAATAACAAGTAAATGTGCCAAATCATCTCAATCTCATGATAGAAAGCCATTGCATATCAAACACTGATCGTTAGCATGCATCATTGTGTTGTTATTTATAGCAATGTGGCTACCAATAATCCCTAGTTTACAACTACAGCAAAAAAAGGGGGAGCATAGAGAGTCTTACCTTCACACAAAGCTCGGTCAGTCTGGAAGATGTATACAAATTGTATGCCGTGTGCTCCTAGGTTTAAATATAGTGGAGCTCGTTTGGCTCCCTACATTCCTTGGAGTGTTGCCAGATGGTGCGATTCAGGTTGGAGAACATATATGTCCGCGCAAAATATTAAAGCTACACAACAATGTGCTCTAAGTTGTAGCGCATATGTGACTCACGCGTGCGTGGTATATTTAGCATTACTAAGCGCATAGCTAAGTGCTCATACGTGATATGCATATTCGTGGTATGATTACCATTACGGAGCACGTGACTGAGTGCTCATACATAATTCGCGCATGCGTGGTGTATTTAACATCGCGGGACACATGACTAAGCGCTCATATGGTAAATAAAAGGTATTGATGTTTTTTCGAATTTCTCCCTAATATTACAAATGAATTGGAGCAACTCATAATGAAAACAATTGTTCCAAAAAACAACAGATATAGTAAGAAAAAATATATATACATACATATAAACACATATATACACACATATATACATACACACACACATATATATATATATACATCCATACACACATACATACATACATACATACATACACACATACATACACACTCATACACACATGCTACAGACTGGGACTTATATATTTTCAGCACATATATAATGATTAAACAATGTAGACCTTATTACTATGTGATTACATTTGGGTAAGAAGTATTGATGGTCTTTAAAAGTGCAAAAGTAATAAAGAGCTAAACCTCCAACTATATTTTTGAATACATATTTGGGATAGGAGTAGATAAACTCTTTAGGTATTTGGAGGGAAAATACATTAAATACCTAAAATCAAACACATAGGGGACAAAAAGTAAGATATGGAGTTAGATTAAAGATTAGATTACATACATTTATTTATTAACGTCTTCTGAAGCTATATTAAGACCAAAAGGATGTAATGTATTAAACTTAAATAACCAAAACATTTCTCTCTTATTTAATGTACCATGCCTATCTGTAATTCCAGGAGGGATCCAATTGATGGGTGTTACAGTGAAACCACTAAAGCTTTTGTTATGATGTTCAGCTGCGTGTCGTGAAACGCTATGTCAATGTATGTAATCTAATCTTTAATCTAACTCCATATCTTACTTTTTGTTTTTTGGAACAATTGTTTTCATTATGAGTTGCTCCAATTCATTTGTAATATTAGGGAGAAATTCGAAAAAACATCAATACCTTTTATTTACCATATGAGCGCTTAGTCATGTGTCCCGCGATGTTAAATACACCACGCATGCGCGAATTATGTATGAGCACTCAGTCACGTGCTCCGTAATGGTAATCATACCACGAATATGCATATCACATATGAGCACTTAGCTATGCGCTTAGTAATGCTAAATATACCACGCACGCGTGAGTCACATATGCGCTACAACTTAGAGCACATTGTTGTGTAGCTTTAATATTTTGCGCGGACATATATGTTCTCCAACCTGAATCGCACCATCTGGCAACACTCCAAGGAATGTAGGGAGCCAAACGAGCTCCACTATATTTAAACCTAGGAGCACACGGCATACAATTTGTATACATCTTCCAGACTGACCGAGCTTTGTGTGAAGGTAAGACTCTCTATGCTCCCCCTTTTTTTGCTGTAGTTGTAAACTAGGGATTATTGGTAGCCACATTGCTATAAATAACAACACAATGATGCATGCTAACGATCAGTGTTTGATATGCAATGGCTTTCTATCATGAGATTGAGATGATTTGGCACATTTACTTGTTATTATGTTTATATAGATTTGTGACTATTTATATTTTGAATGACTGATGAGATTTATTACAGTAATTTTTAAAGGAAATTTGAGGTTTTATTTATTGATTGCACTGTAGAATGTATCAAAATAATATAATATGTATTTTAAATGATAAGGTTGGTATATGAGATTTGTTTTACTATTGTTTTATAAATCATGTATTATTATTTTTTGAATTCATTGTATATTTTAACTTAGGCCTAAGTGCTTCTCTGGCCAAAAAAACGTTGAAGTGAATACTTGTTTTATCTATTTTCTAATTAGTTACGCACTTGAGAAAGGGCAGGTGTGCCCGAAACGCGGCGATTTTTTAGCGTTGTGCATCATTGTCTTTTTGAATAAAATCCTGTTGTGACCTGAGAGCGCCGTCTTTCCATTTCATTGAAAACTCTTTCTTACTATACTAACTTTGTAACATAAGAAAGTTTCTTATTCATTTTCAACTACTACTACTATTGCAGCTACATGCACATTTCTGAAGGTCTATGATATGTGATATCATGGCAGGATATATATTGTATACTCTGCTAAGCCAGCTAACTATAGCGTTGCTTTACCCATAATTTCTTTTTACTCAGCATACTACAGCATCAATATAAAATCTTTATCTTATTATTGAAGAATCGGATAGCTTTAGTGGAATCCCATGCTCAATTAGTGCTTACTGTAGAAGTACAGATGTGTCCTCCCTTACCTTTTCTTTAGACCGGATATGTCCAGATATGTGCGCCAGGAAATAATTAACATTTCAAGACAATACTATTTTTATATGATGCTACTCATTGTTTTCTTAGATTCACCTTCAAGGATTTTGTTAACATGTCATGTTTGTATTGATTAGTTTCAAGTGAAAGTGACAGCTTGAGGTTGAGAAATGTGGGGGCCTGGAATCAAAACGACTGTCAAAAAAGACTATGGATAGCCAGCCAATAGTATCGGGCATGAGGGCAAGACCACCACACATGGAGGTTAGTACCTAATGAATTACAACCTCTAAAGCAAAGGAGGGAAACAGTGGGAAAAAATGGTGCTGTCTATGAGGGACCAAATACGTCCTATGAAGAACTTTTAAAGAAGTCTCCATGACAGTGACCTGCCATCTACCTTTGCTAAACAATATACAGAAGTTGACCCATTGGGTTGGGGTCAGGGTTGTGTCAAGGTCTCGCTCACAGGCCATCAGAAAGTTAAGTTTACTGTCAGGGTGTGGAGTGTTGAGCAAACAATATATGTAAAAAAAACAGTAGGGGTTTGTAAGTATATACCGTATATACTCGAGTATAAGCTGACCCGAATATAAGCTGAGGCCCCTAATTTTACCACAAAAAACTGGGAAAATTTATTTACTCGAGTATAAGCCGAGGGGGTAAAATGCAGCAGCTACTGGAAAATTTCAAAAATTAAAATGGTTGGAGTTTTTGGGTGCAGTAGATGCTGGGTGCTGGGAAAGGGGAGGGGGTGTTTTGGTTGTCTGTCTGCCCCTTCCCTGAGCTTGAGGACTGGGTTTTTCCCCCCACTTGTAATTCAGCCTGGCGGAATATAGGGTATCTGCAGTGCTCCTATTAACCCCTTTCCAACAGAGGAGAACTGCAGATACCCTATATTCAGTAGACCGGACACTTTCAGACACAGGGATACCTAATGTGTATGTGTTTCACAGTAATTCTCTACTTTTATATGTATTCTAGGGAAAGGAGGGATTTGCAACTTTTATTTTTTTTAAAGCTTCTTTTTTTCCCCACTATTTTATGGATGATTCTATACATTGATATTGCGGCTGGTCATAGACCCCCCTCCTTAAAAAAAAAAAAAAGTCTTTTTTTTTGCTGACTCGAGTATAAGCCGAGGGGGGCTTTTTCAGCACAAAAACTGTGCTGAAAAATTCGGCTTATACTCGAGTATATACAGTAAGTGTCAATTATTAAGCAATGAACTACTATTCAAGACTTAAAAAAATATGATAAATTCTAAGAAAAATTCCCTAAATAAATTAAATTTTAGTGGGAATACCACTAGAATCATTAGAAATAGGAATATTAAATATATCTCTTTAAAAAAAAAGCTTCTTTTAGAAATGAGAAAAATTGGATACCTATTTTACACAGGGGTTACCTATATTTTCGAGCTGCATCAAGTTTATAACAGGCCAACTAAAAATTTGAAGGGGTTGGCCACTTTATAACTAACAGTCTGTAAAGTGTAGCCCAAAGATAAATAATAAACTTTCCCATAGACATTCATTTTCAATTCTACACCTGTCTCTTTATTTTTGAAGCCACACCCCCCCCCCCCACACACACACACACACACACTTATTTGGCTCTGCCGGCTCTCTGACACTCCTCCTCTGACCAATGAGCTAGTGACATGGAGGGGCATGTGACCCAGCTTGACCATGTCACGTGTCTGTGCCTGCTCTGCTCTTCTGCCTGGTCTTTCACTACTCAGGAAGGACCTTATGACATCACAGTCACATGACTCTCTAGTCTTGTTACTGGGTAGGCGTGTCTATGCTTGAAAGAAGGTCCTTGAACAATATAGAAAAGTTGTATCCCATTGCAGTGGAGGATCATGCAGAGATGTGAGTAGCCTGGTGTACTGTGGGGATGTGAAAGATGTGGGCTGCACTGTGTAGTGTGGATGAGATGTAGGGTGCATGGTGTGGAGGGGAGGATAAATCTGGGGGATAGATCTGGGCTGCATTGTGTAGTGGGGCTGAGAGATGTAGGTGCATGGTGTACTGTGCAGGGGGGGCAGATCTCAGGTGCATGGTGTACTATGGGGTAAGATTTGTAGGGTGCATGTTGTAGTGTGGAGGTGGAGAGTTGTGGGGTGCATTGTATAAAGTGGGGGAGATGTGGGGTGCATTGTCTAATGGAGAGAGATATGGGCTGCACAGTTTACTGTGGGAGGCAGATTTTGGGTGCATTGTGTAGTGGGGGTGAGAGATGTAGGGTGCATGGAGTACTGTGGGGGGGGAGATCTTGGGTGTATGGTCTACTATGGGGTAAGAGTCATTGGGTGCATGTTGTAGTGTGGAGGTGGAGAGATGTGGGGTGCATTGTATAATGTGGGGTGTAGTGTGTACTGTGGGGGGAGAGATGTGGGGTGCATTGTGTACTATGGAGGAGAGATGTGGGCTGCATAGTAGAGAGGCACGTGGAGAGCTGGAGGGTGATTGTGTGTGCTCCTTGCACTGAAGGTACATTCAGGAAGGGGGGGGTTGGCGATGCACAAGAGGCTCATGAAGAATGGAGGACTCTTTCATATCTGTGTTAGAGCTAGTTCATACGGGGACATGGAGGCAGATTTTGACAGCGGAATCCATGTCATAATCTGGCTCCATACAATGATAGTTTATGTAGAGGGCTTCCTTTTTTTTTTTCGATAGCATTTTTTACGCTAGATGAAAAAAGAAGCTACATGACCTCTCTTCAAGCATTTTCCACCTGAAGAAAGCAATAGAAGTGAATGGGAAACATGTTTTTTACCGTGCAGTTTTTTGCATAAAAATGCGTCTTTTTTTTACAAAAAACGCACGGTAAAAACGTGACGCGTTTTTTGCGGCCCGTTCTCTTTTAAGGGATGGAAAAACCGCCTGACCTTGTTGGAAGCAGTTTTTACAAAAAACGCTATATAAAAAGAAGGCCAAGGTCCAAAAAACCCCTTCCTAATTAGGAAGCATTTTTTTCCAGTGCCAAAATAAATCACACGTAATTTACATGTGAACTAAGCCTTAGGTTTGCATGAAAGGCACAAAGAAACTCTGGAATACGCTGCAGTTTTTGCCGTGCTGTTACCATGTTGGGCTTCGGCCATAAAAGACACATTGGGAGCTGTGTGAAACTTGTTTGGAGTGTTTTGAGCTGTGGAGTGCTTATTAACACTATGGAGGGTCACTAGAAAGATATAGAATGCTTGTCTGGGGGTGCACAGGAAATATATGGCTATTGGTGAAATAACTGACCTGTGAGTATCTTGCAAGGGGGGTTATAAGAATTTGAACTTTTCTCTGGAATTTGGACTGGTGAGGACCTGGCTGTGTATGTATATATATATATATATATATATATATATATATATATATATATATATATATATGTCACTGGTGAGGACCTGGTCCTCCTGGAGTAGGGGATTTAGCCATTTTACTGTGAGCTGGCTAAATACTACTTCAGTTCAGATCCTGACCACTAGGGGGGAAAAAGTTCCTGACTAGAGATGAGCGAACACTGTTCGGATCAGCCAATCCGAACAGCACGCTCCCATAGAAATGAATGGAAGCACCTGTGACGCTGACTTTGCCAGCGGCCGGCCGGTGTCACAGGTGCTTCCATTCATTTCTATGGGAGCGTGCTGTTCAGATCGGCTGATCCGAACAGTGTTCACTCATCTCTAGTCCTGACCAGTAATGGGAAATAGATCCCACTGAGGCAGCTAATACTATAAGTGATAAGGAGCAGGTCCTTACTGAGTATAGTATTTAATTCACTGAGGGAGTAACTATAAAACATAACTTTTAATAAATTTACTTAAAAGGATTTTAAAATATTAGTCCTACACAAACAAGTATATGGGGACAGGTAGATTTATAGATGAGCCTTAAAATGAGCCAGCTATAGAGTTTTCTATTGTCCCTGTGCCACCAATATACCACTGCCCCTACGATGGTCAATAAGGGGTTAAATGTTGTGTCACAGCCTTCTGATTATATTTTGGCTCTGACCGATTCAGCAGGTATATCCAGGGTCTTGGACATAATAGTTCCCTGGTAAGCTCACCTAAAATAAGGCTAAGATCAATACCAATAACCTGCCAGCACCACTATCATTCCCCTCAACGCGTTTCTATGTCCTTGTATCAGAACAATTCATCAGGAGGAGTATTGTAATTTAGTGGATGAGGTGCGGTGAAAACCGCAATTCCCCTGTCCCGTATGGTAGGACAGGGTACCGATGTATGCCTATGAGTATAGTATTTAGTCACAACCCTATTGTAATCGATGGTGTCCGGTGGCATTTTATTGATTAGTCCATTTGAATTTAGCGCTAAAGAAGGTGTTTTGGGGCTCCATTCAAATGGGATGAATCATAGTGGCCCTCAGCGGCTATTAGTTGTGCAGGACCCCTAGGATTCAGCCCAGTGTTATGACAGTGACAGCCATTGTGAGCGCATTCTGCTAGCCGGACGTGCTGAGGTGAATGAAGCTGTGTGATCACATCCTATGTGTGGGCAGCGCTGTGATGCGCCTCAGCCTGGAATGTAGGCCGGGAGTTTTACTTTCAGTTTCTTGATGTCCCGCCCACACAGGCCGGCTGAGCTCACACTGCAGTATCTCATTTTAATAGGGAATAGGTAAGATAAATTTCAATGTTACAGTACGTGTCCTATAACCATCTTTCTGAGTTGCCTGGGGCACTGTGGTTTTTTCAGCTTAAGGGTGGCCAACCCCTTTAAGTATATTCAAAATCAGGAACATTTGTTGCCAATGTCATATTGTAACTATTCAAAAGTAAAAATACTTCAAGAATTGCTAATAAGTGTTCACCAAAGTGCCCCCATCTGTTTACCCAAAAATCTGAAAAAGATTTAGAAGTGACATTTTCATGAGAACAGTGGGAAGAATCATACTCATTAATTCCTAAGGTTTCTAGATATATCAAACACCTGCAATGTGCAAGAAAACTGTTATCTTACACCACATAAAATTACACACATTTATCAAGATTCTTCCAACATATGTTGGCGATGTCAAAAAGAAGTCGACACATTAATATATGTTTGGTGGGGTGCCAAGAGGTTAAACTCTTATGGAAAATTATATGAGATCTACTTAAGAAGGTATGATGGCAATATTAACCTCACAAAAGAAGAAGCATTATTGTCCATCAATCCCGAGTGGGCTACCGCCCAAATTAAACTGTAATAACCCATACATTAAATGTTACAAGACGAAAGATATCTAAATATTAGAAAAACACAGAACTTCCACATCAGCTACATCAATAAGAACTGTCTTTATGAAGCCATATAAGTCAAAATCATCAAATTCAAAAACAACTTGAAGGTACAGTGGGGCACAAAAGTATTTAGTCAGTCACCAATAGTGCAAGTTCCACCACTTAAAAAGATGAGAGGCGTCTGTAATTTACATCATAGGTAGACCTCAACTATGAGAGACAAAATGAGAAAACAAATCCAGAAAATCACATTGTCTGATTTTGTAAGAATTTATTTGCAAATTATGGTGGAAAATAAGTATTTGGTCACCTACAAACAATCAAGATTTCTGGCTCTCACAGACCTGTAACTTCTTCTTTAAGAGTCTCCTCTTTCCTCCACTCATTACCTGTAGTAATGGCACCTGTTTAAACTTGTTATCAGTATAAAGAGACACCTGTGCACACCCTCAAACAGTCAGACTCCAAACTCCACTATGGTGAGGACCAAAGAGCTGTCAAAGGACACCAGAAACAAAATTGTAGCCCTGCACCAGGCTGGGAAGACTGAATCTGCAATAGGCAACCAGCTTGGATTGAAGAAATCAACTGTGGGAGCAATAATTAGAAAATGGAAGACATACAAGACCACTGATAATCTCCCTCGATCTGGGGCTCCACGCAAAATCTCACCCCGTGGGGTCAAAATGATCACAAGAACGGTGAGCAAAAATCCCAGAACCACACGGGGGGACCTAGTGAATGAACTGCAGAGAGCTGGGACCAATGTAACAAAGCCTACCATCAGTAACACACTACACCGCCAGGGACTCAGATCCTGCAGTGCCAGACGTGTCCCACTGCTTAAGCCAGTACATGTCTGGGCTCGTCTGAAGTTTGCTAGAGAGAATTTGGATGATCCAGAAGAGTATTGGGAGAATGTCCTATGGTCTGATGAAACCAAACTGGAACTGTTTGGTAGAAACACAACTTTTCGTGTTTGGAGGAAAAAGAATACTGAGTTGCATCCATCAAACACCATACCTACTGTAAAGCATGGGGGTGGAAACATCATGCTTTGGGGCTGTTTCTCTGCAAAGGGGCCAGGACGACTGATCCGGGTACATGAAAGAATGAATGGGGCCATGTATCATGAGATTTTGAGTGCAAACCTCCTTCCATCAGCAAGGGCATTGAAGATGAAACATGGCTGGGTCTTTCAACATGACAATGATCCAAAGCACACCGCCAGGGCAACGAAGGAGTGGCTTTGTAAGAAGCATTTCAAGGTCCTGGAGTGGCCTAGCCCGTCTCCAGATCTCAACCCTATAGGAAACCTTTGGAGGGAGTTGAAAGTCAGTCCGTGTTGCCAAGCGACAGCCCCAAAACATCACTGCTCTAGAGGAGATCTGCATGGAGGAATGGGCCAACATACCAACAACAGTGTGTGCCAACCTTGTGAAGACTTACAGAAAACGTTTGAACTCTGTCATTGCCAACAAAGGATATAGAACAAAGTATTGAGATGAAATTTTGTTACTGACCAAATACTTATTTTCCACCATAATTTGCAAATAAATTCTTACAAAATCAGACAATGTGATTTTCTGGATTTGTTTTCTCATTTTGTCTCTCATAGTTGAGGTCTACCTATGATGTAAATTACAGACGCCTCTCATCTTTTTAAGTGGTGGAACTTGCACTATTGGTGACTGACTAAATACTTTTTAGCCCCACTGTATGACCAAATCCTCTATGTAATAAAATAGACATATATTTATATTGGCAGCTGTACACTAAAACCGTATAATATCAGCAAGCTCAAATCACCATAGGCTGTTAACTCCTGTTATTTAATCTTATCTGAAATTATGCATATCTGATCATTTTATTTAATTTTAATTATTATTATTATTATTATATTATCTGTTTAAATGTGATGCCTTTGTTACATGACATGACTTCATATAATGTCCTACCATTCGTGATCTAGAAGGTACAATGGCATGGAAATCCCTGTTATCCTTATTGAAAAACTAATAAAACAAAAACTCAATCAATAAAGCTTAAGCAAGAGACTTCTTTCCTTCTTGGGATGGTAAAGACTGTTGATGCTCTATTTATGCCCGGCAGTACTTGGAGAGTATTTCCTCCTACAGGGGAATCTCCAATTGGCGATTTACCCTGAACTTACCCATTGCTCGGTGCTCCACTCTTTTTTGCACAATAGTCCATGAATAGTCCATTTAATCACATCATTAAAATGATACTTTATAGAAGGAGCTGATAGCCATATGACTGTGTTATGGATTGCTGGGTTTATTAAAAAAAACAAACAAAGGAAACCCAAAGGGGCCCGCTGGGCTCTGGACCACAGAAGCGCACTGGTGTGAACAGGGTCTGACAGTTAGACGCCACTGCCAGCCCTCTACACACCCTAGTTCGCTCTGTACTATCACAGCGGCCTGTGCAGGTCAGAGCAGCCGCACAAGGACTCAGTCTAGACAGCACTTTGGTGCTAGACTGTCCACAATAAGCTAGTGTGCACACAGTGGCTTCCTGATGCACATCAAGCAGCTAACAAATAAAGTTTTCTTTCCTTTTTTAGGAAGTAGAGTTCTACCCTGAACTACAATTTCTGCCTAACAGAATTTCTAGCTAGCTAGCTATCCTGAGCACACACAGTGCATTTGTAAATTGACATTAGGGCAGCGGGCTGAGGAACCTCCCTCTTTATAAAGGGAAAGGGCGGTCCACTTTCGGCCAAGCCAGCTGCCCAAGGCGGAGGTGATTGGTCGACACGACTGTCAGTCACAGCCTGACCACACCCTCCGGCTGCAAGAGGATTTAACCCTTGCTAAACCTGACTGCCGTCACGAGGAGGGAGTGACAGGCGGCAATACGCTACCGCAGAGGGACGGGCAGCGACCCGACCCCTCGGCCGCAGTTGCCGCACAGTCCTAACACTACCCCCCCCTCCACGGCGCATCGTCGCCATGCGTCTCCGGTTCCGTTCAAATTGCGCCACAAGTCGTGGAGCGTGAACCTGATCTGCAGGTTCCCAAGTGCGGTCCTCTAGACCATAACCTGCCCAGTCAATCAGGTAAAACAGCCTACCACGAATAGTCTTGGCATCCATTATCTCTTTGACCTCAAAATCATCCTGAGGCGATTCAGACTCCTCCGGAAGATGCCTAGAATACTGTGTTAGGACCAGAGGTTTCAGAAGAGAGATATGGAAGGAGTTGTTGATTCGCCAAGACCTGGGTAGCTGCAGTTTGTATGTCACCTGATTTACTTGGGACAGGACTTTAAATGGACCCACAAACCGCGGAGCAAACCGCAGTGAAGGAACCCGGAGACGGAGATGGCGGGAAGAGAGCCAGACACGATCCCCCGAGGACAATTCCGTCCCAGGCCTGCGTCTAACGTTAGCTGTAGCCCTCATTCTGTCCTTTGCCCGACTCATGGAGGCCTGCGCCTGATCCCACACCTCTCTGGCGCGCGCGGCCCAATCGGCCACAGCCGGCACGTCAGAGATCACCGGGATGGGCAGAGGGATGCGCGGATGACGACCATACAGCATAAAGAATGGCGTTTTCTCCGTGGAGTCAGCCACCGCATTGTTAAGTGCAAACTCTGCCCATGGCAATAGCTCCACCCAATCATCATGGCGGGAGGAGACAAAGTGGCGCAAGTAGGTCTCCATAGTCTGGTTCATCCTCTCCACCAGACCATTAGACTGGGGATGGTAGGACGACGACAGGCATAACTCCACGTGCATCAACTGGCACAGTGCCCTCCAAAAATGTGCCGTGAACTGCGACCCTCGATCAGAGACTATCTTTTCTGGCATACCGTGAATCCGGAAGACATGCCTAATAAAAAGACGTGCCAATTCCCTGGCAGAAGGCAGCCCTGGTAACGCCACTAAGATAGTTATTTTGGTAAAATGATCAGTCACCACCCAAATTACCTTCCTGCCTGATGACGTTGGCAGGTCTGTGACAAAATCCATACCCACGATTTGCCAAGGTGATTCTGGTATAGGGAGAGGGTGCAGTAGACCAGCTGGATGCTGGCGTGAGGGCTTGTTGCGAGCGCAAATGTCACAAGCTCGCACAAAGGCCTGCACATCCTTAGACAGAGAGGGCCAATACTAGTGCCGGGAGATCAACTCCCTGGTGCGCCGGAGGCCAAAGTGTCCTCCGACACGGGACGCATGTCCCCACGACAACACTTCTTGTCGCTGTGAGAGAGGGACCAGAGTCTTCCCAGGTGGAACCCGAGTTAGATTCACTGGGTTGACCACCAGTTGTTTTTCAGAGGGAATGATTAGTCTGGCCTCAGATTCCTCCTCATCCGGTTTGACAAAGGAGCGGGACAGAGCATCTGCCCGCAAATTTTTCTCCCCAGGTACATAATGTAACACAAAATTAAAGCAAGAAAAGTGCCCATCGCGCCTGGCGAGCATTCAGTCTCTGTGCAGACTGAATATAGGTCAGGTTTTTGTGATCCGTGAAAATGTGCACAGGATGTGCAGCCCCCTCCAGAAGATGGCGCCACTCCTCTAACGCCAATTTTATTGCTAGGAGTTCACGGTCACCAATGGAATAATTCCTCTCTGCTGAGGAAAAGAGTCTGGAAAAGAAGGCACATGTGACCTTTTTCCCAACGCTGTTCCTCTGGAACAGCATAGCCCCCGCTCCCACGGAAGACGCATCCACCTCCAGACAGAAAGGTCTAGACACGTCTGGTCGGTGTAAAACGGGCGCTTCTACAAATCGCTGCTTTAGCATGGAGAACGCCTGTTCTACTGTGGGAGTCCAATTATTAGGGTTAGCTCCCTTTTTGGTGAGAGCCGAAAGGGGGGCTACTAGTGTGGAGAAGTGTGGAATGAATTGTCTGTAGTAGTTGGCAAACCCCAAGAACCTCTGAACTGCCTTTAGAGTTTGAGGCTTCGGCCATTTGAGGATTGCCTCATGCTTCTGAGGATCCATTTGGAGGCCTTCGCCTGACACAATGTACCCCAGAAATGGCAGTCTCTCCTGCTCAAACAAACATTTTTCTAATTTTGCGTAAAGCCGATTGTCACGCAGGCGCGAGAGGACCATGCGCACTGTTCGCCGATGGTCAGTCATATTAGATGAAAAAATAAGAATATCATCCAAGTATACCACCACTGAGGTCTGCAGGAGGTCACGGAAGATGTCATTTACAAATGACTGGAAAACTGCTGGGGCATTGGCCAGGCCGAAAGGCATGACTAGGTATTCGTAATGACCATCCCTGGTGTTGAACGCAGTCTTCCATTCATCTCCCTTGTGTATACGTATCAGATTATACGCCCCCTGTAGGTCTAATTTGGTGAAAATGGTGGCCCCCTTGAACCGATCAAATAGTTCAGCGATGAGGGGCAGGGGGTACCTATTTTTCACTGTGATGGCATTTAGACCACGGTAATCTATGCACGGGCGAAGGGAGCCATCTTTCTTCTCCACAAAGAAGAAGCCCGCGCATGCGGGAGACGAGGATTTCCGTATGAATCCCCTTTCAAGATTCTCCTTAATATAATCAGACATCGCCTGAGTCTCGGGAAGGGAGAGAGGGTAAACCCTGCCCCGAGGTGGCGTAGCCCCTGGCAACAGATCTATGGCACAGTCATAAGACCTGTGTTCCGGCAGAGTTTCAGCTGCTTTTTTAGAAAAAACGTCTGCAAACCCTGCATATTGAGGGGGCAAGCCTTCCAGTTCCGGAGGCAACACTGGAGAGAAGGCTGGCTGTACTGGTATCATACATCTCTCCTGGCACTCCGGACTCCAACTAATGATCTCTCCCTGTCTCCAGTCTATAACTGGAGAGTGCCAGCGAAGCCAGGGGAGACCTAACAATACCGCATCAGCTAAACCCTCCATAATGTGAAAGGAGAGCTGCTCGGTATGTAGTGCTCCGCTTTGTAGAAATATAGGCGGAGTCTCAAAACGGATACGTGAGTGGATTTGTGATCCATCGACCACCGTTATGTCAATGGGGGTCTCCAGCGCCCTCATAGGAATGGCATGTTCCTGGGCGAATTTTTCTGAAATAAAGTTCCCCATGGCCCCAGAATCGACAAATGCCCTAGTATTGACCCACCCGTTCTCAAGCCTAAAGGCTACTGGGAACCGGATACGAGTAAGGGGCTTTAGCGTGCCCAGTAACCCCCCCTTGATAGGTACTGGACGGACTCATTTCCCGGTGGTTTAGAGCATTGAGGGGCAATGTGCCCTGGTTGGTTACAACGGAAACAGACCACCCCCTTAGCTTTCCTTCTTCTGTTGCCACCAGAAGGGGAAACTTGAGAGGTGTCCATGGATTCCGTGGACCCTTCAACTGGCAGGGCAACAACGGGCTTAAAGACCCCCCCTTGTGGCCCTAGGTTATATTCAACCTCCCGCTCCACTCTTCTATCAGATAATTGTATATCAACACGTGTTGCCGTGTTGATAAGGGAGGTGAGAGAGGCAGATGGTTCCCTGCCTGCTAATTCGTCCTTTATGTGTGAGGACAAACCTTCCCGAAAAATAGCCAGTAAAACTTTGTCTGGCCAATCCAGTTCAGAAGCTAAGGTTTGAAACTCGATGGCAAAATTAGCGACCGAGTTCTGGCCTTGTCGCAACCGCAAGAGCTGAGATGCATAGGTGGACTGGGGCACTGGGCCATGAAACACCAAACGAAGCGCTTCAAGCAGAGAGGTTAGCGTAGCCAACTCTGCCGCGCCCTGTTCCTTCAAGGGGGTGACCCAGGCCAAAGCTCTTCCGGTAAGCAGCGACACTACAAAGGCCACCTTAGCTTTCTCTTCAGGGAAGAGGCTGGGACATGCCTCAATATATGTGGTGCACTGGTGAATAAATCCCCTACAACCGCTCGGATCACCTGCATACCGTTCCGGCGGTAAGAGAGGACACGGTAACGCCGCAGGAGTCGGCAGATTACACACTAGTTGAGCCATAGCCTGAACTAAAGTTTGTGACAGTGTGGAAATGTCAGTGGAGGCTGCAGGTGGAGACTGCTGCAGCAGACGCTCCACTGTGGCCAGGCGAGTATTCAGGCTGCTCACCAGATTCGCCAAATGAGCATGGGAATCCATTATGCGGCGGGGCTCTGGCCCTAATGTACTGTTATGGATTGCTGGGTTTATTAAAAAAAACAAACAAAGGAAACCCAAAGGAGCCCGCTGGGCTCTGGACCACAGAAGCGCACTGGTGTGAACAGGGTCTGACAGTTAGACGCCACTGCCAGCCCTCTACACACCCTAGTTCGCTCTGTACTATCACAGCGGCCTGTGCAGGTCAGAGCAGCCGCACAAGGACTCAGTCTAGACAGCACTTTGGTGCTAGACTGTCCACAATAAGCTAGTGTGCACACAGTGGCTTCCTGATGCACATCAAGCAGCTAACAAATAAAGTTTTCTTTCCTTTTTTAGGAAGTAGAGTTCTACCCTGAACTACAATTTCTGCCTAACAGAATTTCTAGCTAGCTAGCTATCCTGAGCACACACAGTGCATTTGTAAATTGACATTAGGGCAGCGGGCTGAGGAACCTCCCTCTTTATAAAGGGAAAGGGCGGTCCACTTTCGGCCAAGCCAGCTGCCCAAGGCGGAGGTGATTGGTCGACACGACTGTCAGTCACAGCCTGACCACACCCTCCGGCTGCAAGAGGATTTAACCCTTGCTAAACCTGACTGCCGTCACGAGGAGGGAGTGACAGGCGGCAATACGCTACCGCAGAGGGACGGGCAGCGACCCGACCCCTCGGCCGCAGTTGCCGCACAGTCCTAACAGACTGGTAAGTATCTCTAAAGAAACACGTGATACAACTTCTTCTAAGAAAGCCGTCGTCCTGTGTTCTAGTGTATATGCTTGGACATGTGAAGTCTTATTTCTGATATCACAGTTCATAACCGGATTGTAGCATGCATAGTTCAGGTTTGCTAAGAATACTATGGATAATAAGTGGCATACTAGATCCATGTCTCGTACCTGATGAGCCTCATTTTTACTCTTAAAGGGGATGTCCCATTACAGACACAAGTTAGGGGATAAGTGTCACACTGCAATCTCCAGCAGTCCCATAAAAGTGAGTGGAGAACAGGGTACAGGCACACTGACACCTCATTCAGAGGGGCACTCTCAGTCCACAGTTATCCATTCTCCTGATCACTGCAGGACACAACAGATAGAGCCCCAGTGATGTGACACTTTTCTCTGATCCTGTAGATAGGGGATAAATATCAGGAATGGGACAATCCCTTGCACAATTACATATATAGAACCTATTATTTAATTTGAATACAATTGACAAGGTTTAGCCTTTTTATCACATCCTAACTATTTAGATATATGTAAGGGTTTTCACTTTATCACTGATGTGTTACTTGTCCTTTTTTATCATTCATTTCTCATAGACATAGTGTTGTCATTTTAATTATGTACTTTACTTATGAAATTATTTTGTGTCTATTTGTGATAGATAGATAGATAGAGCGATAGATAGATAGATAGATAGATAGATGATAGATAGATAGATAGATAGATAGATAGATAGATAGATAGATAAATAGATACTGAATATATAGATATTGTAGATAGATAGATACTGTAGATAGATACTGTAGATAGATAGATAGATAGATAGATAGATAGATAGATAGATAGATAGATATAGATTCATAAGAATAATATTTTACGTAAGCTACTCAGAAACCTTTTCCTGGCATAACAAGCCATTGCAAGATTAAGATTTATTTTTACATATGGAATTCTTATTATAGTTAAGAAAAGCGTGATTTGCCACAACGGCTAGATGAACAAAAGCCTTTGGAATATTTCCTTTCTGGCAATATACAACCAAAATCTCTAGTAGTAAAAACAAATTGAGGAAAAGCTTTTACCGCGGCGCCGTAAATGTTTATCATTGTTTTCAAAATTACTATATCAAGTTAATAACAGAGACGACTTTTTAAAAAGTTCAACCTGAGGATTTAACACACTCATGACAATTTTCTTCAAAATTACCCGATTATAGATATTTTAAAGATTTCAAAGATTAAAGGATTTAATATTACACGGCATAAACTGTACCAGGTTTTTTTGTTCTGTTCAAGCACAGAAATTGGTCAGTTTTCCTTCCCATCTGTGCTCTATTCTTAGAAGAGATTTATTATTCCAAAATAGGAAATGTTAATTGCAAACAGTGTTGTCCATTACTACATTTTATTACTATTTTTATATTATAAGGAGAGTTATATTTTTCATTAAAGTTTAGACTTTCTTAGAGTTTAATAATACTTTGTTTCTGTCCGTGTTTGTGCTGTGCCTCCACACTTTCCCCATGAAATTTATTTCAAAGTCCACAATATGTCACCTTAATATTTAAAGGGATTTTCTGGGCAAAACATTTTAATGACCTAGTCCAAGGATAGGTCATCAAAATTAGATTGGTGGGTTTCTATTGCAAGCCATTCCCCACCGATCGACTAGTTATTACACAGGGAATACAACAGAAAGTTCCATTCTCTGTATAGTGGGTGACCTGAGTCACTGCAGAATAACCCTTTAAAGTGAATGAGAGCAGCTTGTTCTTGCACAGGTAAGTAATGGCATAGCATCTTTTCCACCACACTGTATTACAGGAGGCTTAGCAGTGTAGTACATATGCTTAGTGCTTATTACATATGCTTAGTGCTTAGTGCATATGAATAGTTGGATTGTTGCGTCCATTGCACCATATATTGGCAATGTCTATGATATAATGCTTGAAATGTGGTTTCCAGTTAAAATGGTCTGAAAAATTGAGTTGTAAAGTCAAAGACCACTGTGACCTTATGGATTACTGTTTTTGCTTCTTACAATCTGCATATTAGTTATGAAGCTAATGTAGTTTCTAGTGACTTTGGCATAAGATGCGCCTGTGAATAAGATGGATGAACTGACAGCACTGACCAGACATCAACAGGAGTTTCGTGAGTGCAGTATGATGCTGTTTACAGAGACTTGGCTTACTGAAATCACTCCGGACATACTTGCCTCCCTGGAGGGCTTCAAACTTCTTCGGGCGGACAGAACACTGGAGAGCGGTAAGCGAATAGGCGGAGGAATTGCAATATTTGTCAATGAGAGATGGTGTAATCCAGGACATATTGTGGTTAAGAAACAATTGTGTGGAAAGGATATTGAACTGCTAGCCGTGGGCATGAGACCTTTTTACCTGCCAAGGGAACTATCACATGTTATTGTACTAGCTGCCTATGTCCCCCCCTCTGCTAAAGCTGACGCTGCCTGTGAAGTCCTCCATGCTGTTGTGAGTGAGCTGCAATCATCTCACCCCCATGCCCTGCTCCTAGTGTCTGGAGACTTCAACCATGTCTCAGCATCCACTCTACCAGGCTTCACACAGTATGTAACCTGCCATACAAGAGACAACAAGATGCTGGACTTGCTCTTTGCCAATGTAAGGGATGCATATAACTCATCTGCCCTACCACCCCTAGGCAGATCAGATCACAACCTGGTACATCTGCGACCCACATACATTCCACTGGTGCGCAGAGAACCGGCGGTTACCCGTACCGTGAAGATTTGGTCAGAGGGAAGTGTCGAGTCTCTAAGGGACTGCTTTGATATAACTTTATGGGAAGTGTTTCAAGACTCATTTCCAGAGGACATTGAGGGACTCACACATTGCATAACGGACTACATTAATTTCTGTGTGGACAGCACGGTACCAACTAGGAAGGTGAAGTGTTTCTCCAATAACAAACCATGGATTAACTCTGAGATTAAAACTCTCCTCAAGCAAAAAAAGAGAATTTTTAGGTCTGGGGACAAAGATGGCCTGGGGGCGGCTCAGAAACAGCTGAGACAATTGATCAGGGAAGGGAAAGCCAACTACAGACGGAAGATGGAGCTACAGATGGGGGAGGGTAGAATCTCTGAGGTGTGGGACAGCCTTAAGGCAATTTCAGGACACAAGGAAAAGACAAGGCACCGAACAGTAGGGGACAGGAAGTGGCTTAACGAGCTTAATCTATTCTTCAATAGATTCGACTCCAAGCAAATGCTCCCCCCACCAGCATGTCAGCTAACCGCCCTCCCCTCACACACCAAGACCCAACCCCCACCGACCTGCGGTCAACTGCAATCTGACTATCTGATCCTGCAGGAGTCTCAGGTGTGTAAGGAAATGAAGAATATTAGAGCGAACAAAGCGGGGGGACCTGATGGTATAAGCGCAAGAGTTCTTAAAATGTGCAGTGACCAGCTGTGTGGTATTATAACGCACATGTACAATATGAGCCTGAAGCTGGGGGTGGTACCTCAACTGTGGAAAACATCTTGCGTGGTACCAGTCCCAAAGAAACCCAACCCGATGGGCTACAATGACTACCGGCCTGTAGCACTGACATCACACCTAATGAAGGTCCTAGAGAGACTGGTCCTGACACACCTACGCCCCCTAGTGAGCTCCGCTCTGGACCCCCTCCAGTTTGCCTACCGGCCAGGCATTGGGGTAGATGACGCCATCATCCACCTTCTTCACAGAGCTCTCTCTCACCTGGAGAAACCCGGGAACACTGTGAGAATAATGTTCTTTGATTTCTCCAGTGCGTTCAACACCATTCAGCCAGGGCTACTGAGGGAGAAGCTGAACCTTGGTGGTGTGGACCATCACCTGTCCAACTGGATCCTAGACTACCTGACAAACCGCCCTCAGTATGTGAGAGCCCAGGACTGTGTGTCTGACACTGTGATCTATAGTACGGGGGCACCTCAAGGTACAGTTCTTGCCCCATTCCTCTTCACACTGTACACTGCTGACTTCAGGCACAACTCATCCAGCTGTTACTTACAGAAGTACTCCGATGACTCTGCTATAGTCGGCCTTATCACTGATGGCGATGATAGGGAATACAGAGACTTAAACCGGGATTTTGTTGAATGGTGCCAGCAGAACCAGCTCAGGATTAATGCTGGGAAGACCAAGGAGGTGGTGGACTTTAGTAAACGGAGAGGTGCTCCGACCCCGGTGGAGATCCAAGGAACATGTATTGAGATAGTCAGGACCTATAAGTACCTGGGCGTGCTCCTCAATAATAAACTAGACTGGGCTGATCACCTGGAGGCGCTGCACAGAAAGGGCCACAGCAGACTCTATCTGCTCAGGAGGCTGAGGGCCTTCGGAGTCCAGGGGACACTTCTTAGGGCCTTCTTCAACTCTGTGGTTGCCTCAGCCATCTTTTTCGGTGTGGCCTGCTGGGGAAGCAGTATATCAACCAGGGACAGAAATAGACTTGACAGGCTGATCAGGAGGGCCAGCTCTGTCCTGGGGAGCCCCTTGGACCCAGTACAGGTGGTGGGTGACAGAAGGATACTGTCTGTGGTGACCTCCATGCGGGGGAACAAATCCCACCCCATGTATGGGACCCTGATGGGACTTGGCAGCACTGTAAGCGACCGTCTGCTTCACCCCAAGTGTGAGAAGGAGCGCTATCGCAGGTCCTTCCTTCCAACCGCGACCAGGCTGTATAATCTACATCAGACCAAACGAAGAGCTCTCCGCACAGAGAACTAATGATTATGAGGATGATCATGAGGTCTTCCTCTTTCTCTTCTGTTTTTCCTTAGCTGCCATGGACTCCTAGTATATCTTCTCTTCTCAGCTTATCTGTGTCTACGTCTGTAACATATTACTCTGTATTATCCTGTATCTGTATTACTATGCTGCTGTAACACGCTGAAATTTCCCCAAGGTGGGACTATTAAAGGATTATCTTATCTTATCTTATCTTATAATATCGTAAGACATCAATCTGAATTTACCTGGGTTTAAAAGCAGTCCATGCATGCATTGGGTGATAACTGTAAATCTTCATAATCCTACCACTGAGAGATCATCCAGCAGATTTCTGTAACAGTAGACAATAGATATATTTTGCCATCTATCTCCCTTAGGCTTGGTTCAGATCTGCATTTATATTCCGTCCAGTGAAGTCTGCATGGGGACCCCCCGAACGGAATACCAAACACAATTGCAAGTGCTGTGCAGTAAAAGCACATGGACCCCATAGACTATAATGAGGTCGCTGTGCTTGCCGCACACTGCCCACACGAATCATGTAGGCAGGAAAGTAGATTGTGAACTACTTTCTTGTCCGCATGATCCCTGTGGAGATCTGGCGGCAAGCACACGGACCCCATTATAGTCTATGGTGTCCATGTGCTTTCACTGGCACACCACTTACAGTTGTGTTCTTTATTCCGTTTGGGGGTCCTCATGTGGACTCCCCTGAGCGGAATACCAATGCAGATGTGAATGAGGCCTTAGAGTTTACCGTAGGAAGATAAAAATGGGGCTAAGTTAAAGGACAGGAGTGCAATATAACTGCATCAGCATAGATTATTTTAGATCCAATTTACCTTGTTGCACTATATGAGTACCAAGGAGAAGGCTACGAGAACTGGTACATTATATGAAGAAAAAAAATTCTCTGATTTACCTACTGTAATGATTTTAACATTTGAGGCCAAAATACTCTTTCCAGGATCAAAGAGCTAGGTAAGAATTAGAAATGTTAGATGACAGATATTTTGCTACTGTGGGAACTAATAAAAGTGAGTAAGAGCGATTCAGATACTGGCTATCCATCATGTACCACCAACACAGCTAGAGCGTGTATATAAGCAGTATGGCAGCGCATGGAGACTCCTAGACTTAGAGAATGGATCTAGAGAAGTGGGGAAATCAGATTAAAGGAGAAATAACTGGATAACCTTTGCTAACATGTGCCTATATGTTCAACCCCTCATCTTGTTTTTACATCCCAGATATTTCATTTAATAAAATTATTCAAAATGGTGCAATTAAAAACTACAAGATACAGTAACAAGCCCTCATATTGGTAAGCAACAGAAAATTAAAGTTTATACTGTAATTCTCAGAATGTGGCAATGAACGAACAAAAAATAACTGCATACTCAGAGGAAATCTATTTTTAATTTTTTTTTATTGTCATACCTTTTTCTAATATAACTGTATTAAAAATTCTGCTCACACAAATTTATTATATAAGCGCTGACCCCTTTCTGCAAAGTAGAATGGTATAGCCCATGAACTACATGATTTACTATTATACATGCAGAAACATTTCTAAGGTTATAAAGCTTGTAACCCCTTTAAAAGTGTAAAATTATAATTTATTTTTGTACTTTTTCTAGAATATGATAATGAATTGTGTAATATTACAACAACTCTACAATCTATAATGCCAGTTTATCTACATGTAATTGATAGCGTGCTATTTTGATTCATTTCTTTATATTGTTTCATTCTTGCTATTTTGTAAGCCACAAAGAATCCGTGACAGCTAAGCCATGATGATGTGCTAGTTTATCCTTTAATTGGCTTATAGAGTCTGGTCTTGTAAGCTAACCAATGTCCTGTGCCTTGTAATGTTGATCAATTTTTCTGATGGATGAGTCAACTTCAAAGGCTTGATAAAATTCTGCGGGCATGCACATAGGATTAAGTAAGAGATCACTCCTGTTCACCGAGGTCAGGCTGTGCTTGGAATTTAAAACAATGCAATATTAATGTCTATATAATTGCAGTATTTGTCAATGTAGCATTGCCAGTAAACACCATGACATGTGGACACATTGCTTTATGTGCTAATGATTAGCTTAGGTAAAATAGATATCACTGTTTGATAGGACTGATGTAAGGAGAGCAGTTTCCTTGGTAATTTCATTGTAGACAGTGAAACAAGAAAGGATATTGCATTGGTCTATTTGGACCAGTTTTGATCACAGCTGGAATGCTAAAATGAATTTTAAGAATTCTGGACCCCCCAAAATTTTCCAAGTAAGGAGTTGTGTGTCTAATGTGGGCACATTATAGCATCTTTGTTATGGCTGCACCGACTATTCCTTCTGCAGTTCTACTGTTCTGAACTAGAGATGAGTGAACGCCGTTCGATCGAATTGGTATTCGATCGAATATCAGGCTGTTCAATATATATTTTATTCTAATCGAATACCACACAGCAAACGCAGTAAAAATTTGTATCCCCTCCCACCTTCCCTGGCTCATTTTTTGCACCAATAACTGTGCAGGGGAGGTGGGACAGGAACTACGACAACGTAGGCATTGAAAAAAAATTGAAAAAACCCATTGGCTGCCGAAAACATGTGACCCGGATTTATAAGAATAGCGGCCGCCATCTTCGTTTCATTTTGCGGCTTGGAGACGTAGGGACAGTCATGCTGGTGAGGTCTATATAGGGATTAGCTTCAGCTAGGCAGGGAAAAACTGAAGAACAACAACAACTCTTTTCAGAGCTATACTGCAGGGAGAGGAGTCGATGAATGCTCAATCCAGCTTTGCATGGTGTGTCCCCCAAACGCCAAAGTGGGATACGCAGCACTTGTCAGGCTATGTACGCTCAACCCAGCTTTCCACGGTGTCTACTCTCAAACGCCAAAGTGGGATACACAGCAATTCAGTCAGGCTGTATACGCTCAATCCAGTTTTTAATGCTGTACCCTCCAAAAGCTAAGTGGGATACACAGCAATTCAGTCAGGCTATATACGCTCAATCCAGTTTTTAACGCTGTACTCCCCAAAACCTACCTGAGATACACAGCAATTAAGTCAGGCTATATATGCTCAATCCAGCTTTCCTCGGTGTGTACACCCAAAAACCTAAGTGGTATACAGAAAATCTGTGTACAATATATAGAAGCTGAATCCAGCTTTACTGGTTGTATTCCACTCCCAAATAAAAGTGGTATACAGCTAAATATAAAATAGCATCTCTGTTTATGGGCTGAAGCTTAATGGTGGGCCTGACTTGCTGGGGCAAGTGACAACTACAAAAGAGGGGCAAAAGAATTAATCCTGGGGGTGGCACGGCTGAATTGGCACTAATGGGCACAAAATAACATCTCTGTTTATGGGCTGAAGCTGAATGGGGCATAAACTTAAAATGCAGGGGCCTATCTCTAACTCAAGAGAGCATACACACACAGGTTCTATCATGTAGTTACAAGTAGACGAGTGGCTCAGTAAGTTTTCAGCCTAGCAGAGGCTACTTTTCACTTACGAAAATGGCAACACTTTTACCAGTATATCAGGCATAATGGTGTAGGTTTCAAAGAACCTTTGCACCAACAAGTTAAAAACGTGGGCCATGTGTGGACTGTGTTTGAGTCTGGCAAGCTCCAGATCTGATACCAGGTTCCGGCCATTATCACAAACGCAAACATGCCTGGGCCCAGGTGCAGCGGGGAAAACCACATTGCCATCTCATTGACGATGGCATCCCTAACCTCGGGGGAAGTGGTTTTTTTCTGTCAACCAAGCTGATGAGCTTCAGCACGAACTGCTGACGTCTCCACACCCCAGTTCTGAATCACTTACAGGTCGCATGTGTGGTCAAGGTTGCAGCGCAGGAGTAGGCTTTCAGAGAGGCTTTCCCCAAAGTGTCAAAGACAGATGTGGAGGTGTCCAGGCTGGTGGTCTGGACTGCAGCACCAGCACTGTAAACAGTGGAAGAGGCAGTGTTATTTGTAAGGCAAGCCCTGGGCTCAGTGGGAGAGAGCAAACACAGGACAATCGTTGCCCGGCGTTTCCAAGATGAACACACATGACCATGGACTGTATATCACATGACCATGGACTGTTTATCACATGACCATGGACTGTATATCACATGACCATGGTCAGACTTTCATCCACTAGAAGTAACAGAATGGATAACAGCAAGCAGAGATCTAGAAAACCGTGAGGAATTGATACAGAAAATACATTAGAAAATTGTATATCTTTTTATTATACAAACAATGACATTTGTCTCTCAATATTGTTCTGAAAGTGGCCAACCCCTTTAAGGCTTTTGGATATGGTTGTTTCCAGTTTCTCAAGTGTAACTTTAATATACATCATAGAAGTTTTGCTCTTGTTTATTCTTATGTAATTTCTTCCCTTATTTGATACTTTCTATTATCAGATTATTTCGCTTTTAAATGAGTGTTTTACACTTCTTTATTATAATTCCACACAGTTAAGCACCTGAAGGTCAGGTATATTGTATTTCTTCAATCTGTCTCACCAAGAAAGAATTACAGACACACTTCTCATCTGCAAACTAATTACCTGGTGGATAAGAGCCAGTGATTGCTAGGACATGTCATTTAGCAGCCTTCAGGGAGTTTCAACCATTTTCTATCACCCTGCCTCTTCTTAACATGAAGGCAGATTTTGTCTGAAAAAGGTCACAGTCTATCATTAGAAATGGAAATGGGAAAGGATAAAAGATATTCCAGACAATGTACTACTATTTTATTTTAAAACGTATACATGAATTATATGTCACCTGTAGCTATTGAATCCCAGCTGGAGCTTTAGAACTGGAAATAACATATTTAATACCATTGTTGTAGCGTCATTGATAAGCATCCTAATGATAAGTCTTATGGGGAATATACTGTAAATAGCTAATCTTTCTTACTAATGGATTGGAGGCAAGTAGCATACCCATAAGGTTACATGCATTGAAAGAAATGTCTTACTGCGGAATTCTTAAATTTGTTTATGGATATGCTTATAGATATATCCAAATATGAAACTTCTCTAATAATCAAAACTAGCCATCTTCAATTAGATGTTGTCACTTTTCTGTAATGATGAGTGGAATGGACAAGACTGGACATTCTTGTGTTACAATTACCACTTTCCTCTCTATCCAGTTCCACTTAGAAGAAGCTTTAGATCAATAAAGAAGGATTCTGCAGCTTGATACCAGATTTGTATGGTACTACTAGCACAGGCTTTGGGTCTGTATGGTAATATCCCAGACCATGTGATGTCTGGGACATTACCATACAGGCCAGAAGCCTGCTAGGATTAACATCGGATCTTGGAGAGGTGAGTAACACTATTTATTATGTTCCCTCACCTACCCTGAGGCTCTGATTATTATACTTGGGGGTCTGAAATGACCCCTGAGTACATTAATAGTTCATGGGTGTGCAACTGGGGACATAATAGTTGGGGGACAACTGTGGGGCATAATAGAGCTTACAGGGTCCACTGTGGCCCCTGCAACCTCTATTACGCCCCACAGTCTATTGTGCCAACATGGGGCATAATGTAGGCTGTGTGACATTATATATATATATATATATATATATATATATATATATATATATGTTTTGGGTGCGGGGAGATGAGGAGTCAAAGATGTCTGTGTTGCAAACTTTACAGAGTCAAGTCACAGCTGGAAGAAATGGTCATGGAGGTCCAAAGGGAAATGTGCTGGGAAATGTGGGAAGACTCTCCTGTGAGTATTACTGTACAAAATATTACTGCATTGTATTCACTGTAATGTTACCACTAGCACCCCACCCCCCCACCCCTCCCGCTGTCTGAGGCGGACGATCAAAAGGTGAACACCCCCTCCTCTCCCCGGTATTCAGTCAGGTGAGGGGGGGGGCATCTTTTGATCATCCGCCTCAGGCAGAAGAGAGGCTAGGTTCACCACTGATGTTGTCATTGTAAATTTCTTACCATGTGCCCACACAAACCCAGGGAGCGCTTACAAACTTATTGCAGATGTTGTCCTTGGCGAGATTCAAACCTAGGACTCCAGTGCTAACCACTGAGGAGCCACCAGGCTGTTTTTAGACCATTTTAATAAGTTAGTACACATGTGCCCTTGTTTAGTAGGATTTTATAATATCCATTATGTTTCTATGTGCAGCCACCCAGTGAATTTCAGCCAGAGGATTCTTTTTTAGCATATTGCATTGATTTTGTATCTTGGGAAAATTTTAAGGTGAGGTGGACATGTCTGTACATATTATGTATCATTATGCATCATGACAAAATACTGCTTATAACACACAAAACGTATTCAGTTATCATTCCGAGGCTCAGCTTTGTACTTACCACCATGCTGCCAGAATCTGATATCATTACTCCTGCAATGTATAGTAAATAGTACAGGACAGAATGTGAGTTCGCTATAAAATAAAACATTCACCTTTCTTGGAAAATAAGAATGAACATGCAGTGGATTTTACAACCTGCATTATGTTTGTTATACTCCACACCTGGTATGTATCTGGGCTATAAAATATTCAATTCTCATGCCCTGGAGTGGACTGATAGCAGATCCTGGAAGCATTTCCAGTACTATAAGTGTGCAATACAAACATGAATCTTACCACAATATCCAATGTGTGAAAATGATCCTTATTTTATTTAAAAACTGTTGCAATAAAGCAGTAAGAAGAATATCAAAAAGGTTTTGTTTTTAGATTTTTCTTTTTTAAGTATTCTCACATTCACTTAGTTTTCGTATTAACTGAACATAAAGGTTACGCAAACATTACGATATCGCACATTTCAGTTATCTTGTACAGTATTGGTATTTTTTGTTTTCCAAACACAATGTTTCTGCCAAAAATAGCTATTTCATTCCTAAATTACAAACCATATTGAACTTTTTCTTTTTTTAAATAGTTCTCACATTCCTATTGTTTTCATATTAACTAAACATAAAGGTTACATACAATATCACACATTTCATTATCTTGTACAGTATTGGTACATTTGGTTTTCCATACACCATGTTTCAGCCCAAAATAGTTTTTTTTACAAACCATGTAGAAGTTTGAGATTCTTTGGCCTTTCTTGACACATCTTGAAACTTGAATAATTTTGCTAAGGAAATGAATTGCTATCCTTAGCCAAAAAGTTGAATATTTTTCAAAATTTCATACATGTATAACTGTTTTCTTGGATTTTATATTTTTGAGCACACCTTATTGTATACAAAGCTATGTCTTACAGTTCTACACTGTGAACCATGGTAAGATACAAAGCACGTTCTTGGTTGGCCATGCAGAACATTATAGCGGTGGCGAAGAAGAGATGGAAGTAGAAGTAGAGATGAGAAGACAATCTACTGTCCTGACTGTCCCTACAATTTTCTATGTATGCTGCGTGATACTGCGCCCCTTGTCTATTCCAGTAGATACAGTAAGTATTGTTCAGCTGTCTAGAACATTGACTTCCTTTCATTCCCTATGCTTTTCTGCACTATAAGTAGTGTAGTGCTACCTCATGGGATATGGTGATTTTCAATTATACGTATTTTAGCAGGCCAAATTAATTTTCCACCATGGACAGCAAACAGTCCATGGCATTGGCATATAGCCGGCTTTAGGATCAATGCATGCCTAGAATAATGTCAGATTTAAATCCTGTATAACCATTAAAGAATAGGAATTGTAAAGGTAATGCATCATGAGAAAATGACCTATACCTTAAATCACATTTTTACTAACACATATGTTAAGACGTTTTTAAATAGATGATATCTATATATTAAAAAAAGAATATAAAGATGATGCAGTTAGCCCCTCCTACACCGCTTCCTGGGAAAGGGACCTTGACTTGCACTTGTCTCCTGCTGATTGGGCCCGTTCTTTTCTGTACATGCATAAACTGCCGCTGCCTTGTAGTGCTCAGGAGAAAAATTTAAAGATTTTGACCCGCTGGTATCGATGCCTAGACCTCCTTCACAGGATCTTCCCCTCAGTGCCTGATACCTATTGGCATCGTGGTTCAGCTTTGGGCTCCCTCCTCCATATCTGGTGGGAGTGTGGGGAGATCCGGGCCTTTTGGTCTTCTGTGTTCTCTCTTTACACTAAAGTCAGCAACTTTGTGGTCCCTTCTCCTCAACTGGCTCTCCTTTCTCTCATTCCAGGTCGGATATCTCTGGTGACAACCTCCTCTGTCACTTTCTCACGACCGCCAGGACAGTAATTCCATGCCACTGGTGTAGTTCTGTGCCTCCCTCTCTGATGGAGTGGCTCCAGGAGTTTCTCCTCATTAGAAGGCTGGAGGCCCTGGTTGTGGAGGATCCTCCTATTTCCTCCAAGTTTTAGGCACTCTGGCGGTCATGGGTGGTGTTTCAGGAGTTCTCAGAATTCTCTAACTTGTTTTCATGACTCTGCCTGGTCCCCCCGCCTCTTGTTTCTCCTTCTGTTGTTTGTGTGCTCCCTAGTGTTCTTCTGCCTCCCCTTCTCTCTTGTTTTCTTTTTCCTTTCTCCTGGTTTCTTCACCTGTATTGGACTTGCACGTCCATTTGCACAAGTGTTAACACATAGTATGCACTCACGCTTGTATTTCTGTGTTGTGCATCTACCTTGTTCTTTTATAAAAAAAAAATTAATAAAAATTGACTACAACTAAAAATTATGCAGTTAGGACTGTGGCCACTAGTCTAAACATTCTGTGATTTCCTGTTTCCTGGAGGTGGAACATGGGCCACATACATAATAATCTGGGGCACACCCTATTGACTTTTATGGCAGAGATTTCTAGGTATGGTCTGTGACCTAGACAGAGGTTATTGTGTAGAGAGTGGAGTAAATAAGCTGTAAAATCCTCTTTTATGACTGATGGATTCTCTGCTTCATCTACATATTCATGATAGTGGTGATGACCAATGTGCTGGTAAGTTTGGTGGCTGCTGTATAAAGAATCACCTACAAATCAGAAAGTAGAAGCACATAGTTTGGTTTGCAGAAATTGTCAGCTGTTGATCTTTTTGTAAACCATTTTCTAACTTTTTTCGTATTAGTAATTTTATTTTTACATTTTAATACATTATACTACTGTGGCATAACCGGGCAGTACATTTTTCACCTTTATAACTATGGAATTGTACATTTCACAGGACAAGAACTGGATTTCTGTTACACATTTCAGCAAACAATCAAGCGTAGTCTTTGGAGAGAGTTACCCGTTTTTTTTTTACAGTCATTCATAATTGTGACACCTATAGATTTTGTGCAATGTCATATATCGAATTTATGTTTCCTTACTGGATATAGCTCACAAATGACCTTTGGAATGCTTATATGTATGTCATTGCAAATGATATGAACATTTAGATATCTGAAATTATCCTGGCTAAGGGTTTTATGAAATACTTTATTGCAAGGCCACAGAGAAGACATTAGATGAAATGTTTTCAGCTTGAAAATCAATCATCTTTCTTGT